>NW_024609879.1:72844549-73323103 GCF_016920785.2 Ixodes scapularis | reverse complement strand
CAGGATCAATGGCAGCGACCGAGGAGCGCGGGCTTCGTCCCGTCCCGCGACATGGCGTAATTGCTTTTGCTGCGTATCTGTCTCCGAGACGTGTTTCTTTCCGCGGCGCTTGTCTCCACGGTCCTTTCTAGGTGTGTCACCAAGCATTCCGGTGCTTCGGTAGCCGGCAGTGCTGCGGTCGTCGCCGGGGTGATGGGTGTTTTCGAGGCCGGCTACGCTGTTAAGCGCGAAACAGATGTACGACGAAACTGTCCGATCTGACGTGCGGACTGCCGGAATGACCTTGGGGGGCGAGGGTTTTCGTAGCATCGGAGAGCGTTGAAAACCCTCGCCTCTGACCGTCGTATTGCGTGGTCGGACGTCGGATCGGACGGTTTCGTCGTACATGTGTTTCGCGCCTTATGCGTGTAAGATCGAACCAAAACACGTTTTTAAAACTCGCATGATTTTTGAACGAATTATTTATTACGCAACGTGTAAATTTATGCCGAATATTGTAAATAGCGTCTTTTTCACCCCAAATATTCATTAAATACACGAGACTTACTAACAGTGCACATCTTAGACATTGGACGCCCATTGAGACGTGTAGTTCCTTTAACACAACGGTCTCTAGTGCTTCGGCGCAGAAAGTAAATTAAGAAATTAACGAAATAATTCTTTCTCAAAGATCCGGATAGTGCCATCGTTGCGTACAATAATGTGTAAACAAAAAAGCGCTTCAATTGTCCTTAAAGTTTATCTTGCATGAAATGTAGCATTTCCCAACCAACTATGCGCGTACGGAACAATGATCAGTTCCAGGATACTGCAGCATTGTTTGCTTTTCAAACAAGCTCCAGTTCAATAACAAACATTTCGGCTTTCTTTCATAGAAGCAACAACAAAACAATTGAACAAGAAATAAATGTCAGGGACGAAAACTCTTTCGGTTATAGAGAAATTACCGGATGTTGGCGGTGAAACGAGCAGAAGTTTCGAAGAGGCGCGTTAATTTGTAGCCATCTATTTGATCCATTCCATTCATGAAACACGGCATCCTGACATTTGGCAAACGTCTTTTCACAAACAACTTCTACGTCATCGTACATCCTTTTTCTGCGGCGGGCTTTTGTCAGTTGAGGTCAAAACATCGCTGCAGTCTCCGCTAAGTGCTGAAAATATTAATTTGTACTTTTGTTCATTTGGACGCTTCCGACGTTCTTCATTCTGGAATTTTCCAGTGAAAACCGAATTTGCCAAAACCTATTCAGTGGGCAATGTTCAGCATTATCTGGTCCATACTGCATAATAAATACACAGATTTAGAAACAGTGAAACAATCTCGAACAAACAACATAAGTCTTGTCACCAGCCACGTTGATGATGTATTAAAATTTAGAAGAATGGATACTTGGGCGAGTTGGTGGGAATTCAAGGTAGGAAAGAGCGCGCAATACAGACGAGAATGAAGAAGATACACACGGGTGCAGTACTCGTCCCATGTGTTTCTTCTTCATCCTCGTATCTTTTGCGCGCTGTTTCCTCCGAAGAATATGTATCTTTGTGTGGTACGTCACACCCGTCATGGCCGCCAAACATATCTTGCCATCTCGAAATGTAGATGCCGCTGTAGTTACTGACAATCTATCAAACGCAGGAAGTGACTAGTCACAAGTATTTCATTATGGCTGCGCTTCGCACAAGACTGTGATATTTTGCGATAACAACACACTGTACAATTCGCAAAACAAGATGCACAAAGATAATAAGCCAAGCACCGCCTTTACTAAGCTGTCATTTACTATAGTTTTAGAGCGCAGCCCTTAGGCGCCTGCTTTCGGCTTGAGCGGCGTCGCCGTCGTCGTCATTACCGTCGGCGTAAGCGTGCGCTGCATTATGAGACCTTCACCATCATGACGTAACACGTAACGTCACATGTGACGTCATGAGTGTCACGAGTGACGTCAATTACAATGTCACCGCGTGTTGCATTATGGGTGAATTTCCCGCCAAATTTAGTTGAAAAAATTCCCCGCTAAATTTATCGAAAAAAAATTTCGAGGTAAATTTAGCTCGCCATATAGCGAAAACTTCCCGCTAAATTGGAGGGGAGGGTACGGATGAGGAGGAGGCACATACCCTTCTCTACGTACTTCCCTTCCTTCTCCTCAAGAGCTGCGCTCTACCTCGGCGTTACAGGGGATTGTACAGTGCTAATCACACTTGTCAATAACGCGCGAGCGTGCGGCTTTCTCCGGGGAGCGCTAGACCGGTGGCATTCGCGGAAACTTAGCTAGTCACGTGGCGCAACATGGAACGGCCCGCTCAAGGGGTGTCCTGCCCACTCTATCAGCTGGCGGCGAACGCGGAAGGCTGCTCGCACACTTTTTACGAACATCATTGCTCGAACAATAAACAAACTATAGCATGAAGGCGTATCAACGATGTCGTCATCGAAAAACAAAAATATATCATAAAGCACTTTACTTTTATCGCTTATCAGGCTGGCAGAAGGCTTGCTACAATGCAAAAAACAAAAGTATGTCAATTGACCGGATTCAACAGGACTGCGCATAGTATCGAGAGAATCCTACAGGACAAAAGCACTGATCGCCGAAAATGACACCACGAGTGCCGAAAGACGTCCGAACAAGGATAGTCTGAATGAGTGAAGCGGGGTTGTCCCAGCTGATAGAGTAGGCAGGACGTCACCCCTCGAGCGGGCCGTTCCATGTTGCGCCACGTGACTAGCTTAGTTTCCGCGAATGCCACCAGTCTAGCGCTCCCCGGAGAAAGCCGCACGCTCGCGCGTTATAGACAAGTGTGATTAGCACTGTACATGTCATTCATTTTTTTTTCTTATGACAGTAGAATCTATATTAAGCGACAAGCGATTTTTTCTTCCTCGTCATTTACATAAATGTCTTCCGCTGACTGCGGTGATTGACTCAGCGAACTTTATGCGGGAAAAAAGATGCAGAAAAGGTAGTGGATTGCGATTATAACCGAGGGCGGATATTGCGTTGGATACTAAATGAAAAAACGCGTAGAGGGGGGGGGGGGGGGGGGGAGACTGAAAAACACACAGTAAATACGGGAAGAACAAAAAAGTAATCAGGAATAGGAATTGGTAATTGAGTTGGTGAAGCACTTATTTACCTTTGTTTTCTGCAAGAAACAATTGAATGGTAATCTTTAGTACGTATCTAACCGCCAACTAAGATAAATCATAAAATAAAAGCAAACGTTGTAATTTCTTTTACCTTATGTAAAAATATATCACATAGATGAAACTCATTGTCGACAGAATCTGTTGATATAAGGGTCATGCAATGCCAAACCTCCCAGACGTTGCGCTCAACCACCTCCAATTTCTAAAAAAACAAAAAAAAAACATGTTTTTTTGCTGCACGGTTCGTAACCCTGCCCTAAAATATTGAGTGATGCCCTAAAACTGGGTATCACTCAATAATTGATAAAAAATCAGCTTGTTTAAAGAAGCAACAATATTTTTTTCATAAGGTTGCACGGGCTTCGTCTTACAATGTGGTTGGTCTTGTGCAATTTAGTTTAATTTAAATAGTTCTTAAAATACACAATTTTCTGAAAAATTTAATATTTTGTTTTTTTTATTAGGAAATATCTAATTGCTCCCGGGACTTAAGATAACTTTTTCCTTGGTGCTTTGTAGGTATATTAACCATAAAGAATGTTTAAAACCTTTCAATTGAACTTCTTGCAGTAAAAAAAAAAAATCCTTAAGTTGCAAAAAAGTGTTTTGACGCACAAACATCCGTTTATTTCACTCTGAGGTGGTCCAAGACTTCGCCGCAGAGCACGCCACCTGCGGCGATTGCTTACACGATTAGGTCCAAAGGGACAACGGAGTTTGCTACCGCTTCCCCTTGTCCGTCTCTCCGGCTGCAAGAGGAGAAACGGCGGGTATCGCGTAGTAATCGGAGGTGCCGCCAGCACGTACCCATAGCAGGCCCATTGTGCCCTTCGTACTCGAGGGTGGCCCCTCAGACTCCAAAACGCGTTGCCTAATTGACGGGTGGCATCAGCTGACGTGGACGTCGGGCGTCTGATACGCGATACTATTGCCGAAAAATCTAACCGCCACGCATACTGCGCGGTGAAAAGCGGAACTATGATCCGGTTCGTGCTTACTTGGACCACAGTGAAGACTATAGGCGCGTGATTATTGCTCCGAAACGCTCTGATTCAGTGTGTTAGCTCGGACGCTTGAAGCATCGCCTCAAGCCAAGAGTCTGCGCTTCTAGCGCTGTTTTTGGTCCATATTGTCAGTGCGGGAATCTACATTACCCATCGGAAATAATGGATGAACAAAGTGACGTGTCCACACTATTGATACTTGATCTCAAAGCTCATTCCTCACTTTTAAAGGGGAGTAGCAACGCAATTCCACCGTTCATTTTTTAGCTTTAATCTGTGGCATGTTGCACCATAACCTCAAAAATACCAGTCTTTTGCTGAAAGGCACAAGAAAACTAATTTTAAAGCTAAATAAACGATCTTTCAATGTGCACCTGGTTTATGCTTGTCGAGCCTGTTTGGGAGGTAATCGAGCGGCGTTGATTTGCCACGTAGTCATGACGTAGCAAGTTCCATCGGAGCAGCGCCACTTTTTGGAATTCAACATTTTCCTTCATAGTTTTCCTCCTCAACTCATGCACAAACCGCGCACTGTGCCAAACAGTTCAAAAAGACGGAAAGGAGGGACTCCCCTTTCGCTCGAACTCTGGTATGTGTCCCCGGACACAGCCATTTTTTTTCGAGAAGATTAGCCCGTCGCTCATTAAATTTTGCCAAAGGACTATAAACCAGAAGTGCCCTTTAAAAGCTAATAGCGTTAAAATATACCACAAAACCCACCCCTAAACTTGAAAAAAAAAAAAAGAAAAACGACAGCACGAAACGAAAGAAAAACTATACCGCATCCTGCGTGGACGAGTTCTTTTCTCAGGTGGACGCAATGGGCTGCACGGTTATTTTATACATATCATGCGCGGATATATCATACACAGAAATTGCAAATAAGCTTTCAACGAAAACGTTTCTCGGATTTACGCACGATGGACACCCTTCTTTTCCAATAAGTAATACATGACTTGCACAGAGCTCACACTATCGGCCATCGCCGTGGCCTTGTTGCTGAGATCGTTCTTCCTGCAGCATGCAATTTGCATCGTCAAAATTGTTTTATTGAAAAGAACAAGTGTAAATGAATCCAGCAGGCACGTAGCCAGGATTATGTTTCGGGGGGGGGGGGGGGGGGGGGGGGGGAAGGGGGCGTCTATGACAAAATGTTTTATGAGGGGGAGGGGGGAGAGAAGGCCCCAGCAAAATGGAAGATTTAGGGGGGGCGGGGAGTGTCTGGGCCCCATGGCCGGCCCCCCCCCCCCCCCCCCTGGCTACGTGCCTGGATGCCAGCATGGGTGCGATGGCGCCACGTCCAACCCATGTAGTGCAAGCTTAGCTTGAAGCTTGATTCGTGTTTTCTGCATGTTCCAGCTCTTAAGGCGCATTTGTAAAGAAGCAACCGAAGTCACGCAAAATCTGGAACATTCGAAATTTTTTCCACGCTATTTTTTTCGAAAACAGAAGGAAAATATTTGACAAAACCATAAGCTATTTTTTTTTTTTTATGTAGTTTTTGCGTTTTCTGAGGAATGAATGCCTTACGCTTGGTTTGTTTAGCGGCAGGAAACTATTTTATGTGATCCAAATGTTGCGCGATTTTCGGTTTGTTTTTAGAACTTACATTTCAATCTTTAGAGTTCGGGGCAGTTCTTTTTTTTTTCTTTTTGAAGACTGGACTATTGATTGCATTTATGTTATATATCTAAATGAGAAATAAACTACTGCACTTCGATAGTGACTTTCTGAAATATAAAACAAGTCGAAAAAATTTGTCACACGTATAAGACACGCTTCGCCTGCGGCTTTCACATGTCTTGCTTCCATATTTTCTAGATGAAAGTCCTGTCCATTCCTTTTTTGACCTTTATCAATATTTTTCTGCCGGATTTCGAAGATCCGGCTGTTATTTGCAAAACAATCGTGTGATATTAGACTCTGATGAGAACCTGCAACCTTATCAGGGAAAGGGCATACCAAATGAAGTAAACAAGAAACCTACGCAACAGTGACCCTCAAGTGCGTGAGGCCTCGCCAATATTCAAAGGTTACGAGCCGGAAACATTTCTTTTCTTTTGATTTAGTCGAATGATGCCAAATAATATATAAGTATATATAGGGCCGGAAAACTGTCTTGGGTATAACGTTGAGGGCAAGAGAACAGTGATCATGGTCCTGCTGAAAGTATTCCTCGTGCTTTGCTTCGTGGCGTATGGTAAGTCTTTTGACCGAGATACAATATTAACTTTTTTTTTGTTCCATCTGTTTCTAACTCCGGTTTCTTAAGTAGAAAACTGAAACCTTTAGTGTCTCCCGATGCGTACGCCTGTTTCAACATTCAGTGTTTAGAACTTATTGTTTCTTAAGTACCCAGGGTGATTTCATCTCAATTCATGCACGGCTTTGATATCGAATTTCTATTTTCACCCAAAAATATATTTTGAGGAGCATTCTTGAAAGGAAAGAGAGCGCGAACAGCAAGCTTGGCGGATTCTTTTGGTTTCGAGTTATTAACCATTTAAATGATCGCAGAGAAAACGGACGTTTCCCCCACCTGTCGGGGATCGCATGTTTGACCGCTTGCTACTTTCTCACTTCTCAATATAAAGCACTGGGACGCTTTTGTGACATTCCTGAAATATTTTTAATTATGCTTAAAAAATATTAGAAAAAGAACTATTTTATATGTTTCAATACTTTTTTTAATAACGTCGAACTGTGTTCCATTGACGAGTTTTGGCAAATGAATATGAATACATGTTTTATATTCAATATTGTATCTTGACATAACATGTTACATTTGAAACAAGAAATGTATCGAAAATCTAGCAAATTCCGAATCGATTTTCTCCAAAAATAAATTGTTAGTTTTCTTCTTTTAATTATACTCCGTTTCATCTTACGTTTAAGCGCAGCGGATGTCGCGAGCCATCGGAGCCAACCGGAGGCCCTGTGAGTGTCACGTGACCTTAGAGAGGAGGCGCAGCGACGCGCAGAAAACATGTCACTGACCACGTCCTCAGAACGGGATTGGCTAGGATAGCTCGTCGCATCCGCCGGATCCGGACGTAAGGTGAAACGGGGTATAGTAGCAAGATACAATTGCGACTGATGAGAAAATATAAAAAATGATGTATAGAATTAAGTTTATATTTCCGCAATTAAAACTAGAGTCTTTTTGGGTGTGTGCTGTTAAATGGCAAGCTTTATTGCTGAGTAAATAAGTTTTAGTATGCATTCCAGACAATTTCACCCGTGTTTAATGTTACGCGTTCAATAAAGTATTCATATTAGGTAATAACTATACCACGCCACAATGCTGGCAGACAAGCACCAATGCCAGAACGCTGTAACGACGATTAGATATTTCTTTTAATTGAAGCGACCACTTACATCTTCTGAACCTCATTTTGAAGAGGGCTTGCGGCGCTCTTTTTGCGCGCCATTTTTATATAGGGCTCAAACGCGAGATTTTATTGATTAAAAATTTAGATTTTAGATTATTAGATTTGCGCAAATTTCTTCAATTGGTTCTGCATCTAATATTAATTGCCGTCAATGCTGCAATCGGAACATGAGCCATATAACTAAGAATTAAAGTTAATGAACATATGTTAGTTCCTTATCCAACTTATCATGACCATTATTCCCTCATCTAATCTCCGCCGAGCCTGATAAATACATGGTGAAAACGACGCTCTTCTGACTCTCACCCATTTAAAAAGAAACCGGTTCTAGAGCACTGCACGGGCCCGGGCCAGCCCGAAAGCCCGAGCCCGGCCCGGCCCGTGGGCCGGGCTCGGGCCGGGTAGCACGTATTTTCTCGGGCCCGGGCCGGGTTCGGGTTTGAACAAAAAAGTTCTCGGGCCGCGCCGGCCCGGGCCGGCCAGGGCCGTGCCTGGGCAATCTTGAGCCGTAAATCATAGATTGTTGTTGATAGCAAGAAGTTTGCTCATTAATCTTTTAGGTTCATTGAATACAAAAAAGCGAAGTGCAAATTCACTACAGCGTCGTTAAAAATAATAACTAAAAGACGTCTTGAAGCTAGAAAGCCTTCAAGCCGTGTGAGCGAGGGCTTAGTGTTATAAATTGTAAACAAAATAAAGTCCCAGTCATATGCTTGTCAACCTGTCTGATTCATCGCTCTCAAAAATATCTAGTTCACTATTAGGAAGGTTTAGAAAAACGTACGCAAGCGCTTTGGGTACCGTAAAAATAGCGTTGCGATGTAAAACTTAAGGCGATGCTAATTTTAGCTTGCCCAAAGTGCTTGAGTACGTTATTCTAAGACTCCCTTATTGCACAGAGCGCGACACTATATTAGCGCGAACAAGCGATCGTCGTGTTTTTATGTTTATCTCATAAAATCAAAACGCCGTTTTCAAAACTATTAGTGTCTTTAGAAGTGCTCATCTGGGCCACAGACCTAAGCGGTATACTTTGGTGCCTACTAACACCATTTCGAAGTAAAATTCGAAAAAAGAGCCAACGTCGTGTTCGCGGTATCAATGTCGCGCAGTGTACATAGTCCGTTCCGCGCTTGCACGTTTTGGGAACCATCTTGAAAAAAAAAAGTTTTAAGGGGTTAAGTAGGAATATATTAAACTTAAGCTTGCCTGAAAGGGTTGTATATTTTAAGAACGCGTTGATCATGTAAAGCTACTTCAGAACATATTCTTAAACAGAAAAGGTGCGCAGTTAGAACGATGGAGAGTTTTTGCGAAGAGGTTGCGATGTGCAGGGCCTTATAAAAGTAGGTTGAAACGGGACGCGTTCAAACGCAAAGGGTGTTTCGGAAACTGATTCAAATAAGAAGGACATTTAGGGAATGGGTCGAAACAGGACAAATTCAAACGAGAAGGGCGTTTAGGGAACTGGTCGAAACAGGACGGGTTCATACGGGAAGGGCGTTTAAAGAATGGGTCGAAACAGGACGAGGTTCAAATGGGGAGCTCGTTTCGGGAACGGGTCGAAACGGGACGGGTTCAAACGGGAATGGGTTGTTTCGGGCTACAGCCATCGGGCCGGGTCGGGCGGGGCCTAGAAATTAAAAATTCTGACGGGCTCGGGCCGGGCCCGGGCCGTGTCTCTTCCGGGCCGGGTCGGGCCGGGCCTAGAAATGAAAAATTCTGTCGGGCTCGGGCCGGGCCCGGGTCGTGTCTCTACCGGGCCGGGTCGGGCCGGGCCTAGAAATTCCGGCCCGTGCAGTGCTCTAACCGGTTCGCATAAAAATCAGACACCCTGGCTGTGTTCCAAATCTTACTCAAATGAATCCGAGTTACTCCGGCGGGTTGTGTCACGTGACAACACAGATTGAAAAACGCTGGACGAGTGTAGGTTTTGGAACGCCAAGGTACAAAACCCTTACCCTGGAGTAAGATCGAGTAAAGTTTGGAACACGGCCCCTGTATAGTTTATCGTAAGATAGAAACCAGACGTTAGCGAGTTTGTTGTCCCGCAAGGAACGCTACACTGCATTCTATGGCGTCCAGCGAGGTGATGCATGATGGCGGGACGAGGCGGGACGCCGTCCTGCATAGCCCTCTGGGGTACGGTCTAGTACTAGTATAGGCCACGGGCGGATGAGCATGCGTCATATTCATTTTACCAAGCTAAAAAGCATTTTTGTACATTTTTTTTTTTTTTTTTACTTCGTTAAAAATTGAAACGTATGTACTTTGGGGAGCAGAAGTTTGGATAACACGGAGTGCCGACAGAATTGCACCGCCGCCTGCTGTCGAGATCCTCGCAGTGCGCACGAGCGTTCTTTCTTATTTGCTGCCCTGCTCGTTTGCTTGCTTCAAAGCGTCGAGCCCCGTTCTGATTGAACCGACGATAGTCGCCACTCCGGCAGCCGTGATTCCACAATCTTCGGTCACCGCTCTGGACAGCGGCCGAGCGGCCGAGCTCGAGTCCTCTGCGGCACGGTCAGTTCACGCGACTCGTCGACGCGTTAAAAACAATCGTTTCAATTTTTGGGTTATTATTAAAGGGGCCCACCAACAATTTTTTTACCGGTTTGAAGTTCGCGCTGAAACGGAGCTCCATGAAAGCAGGAACACCGAGGAAAAAAAATATTACAAAAATTCGCAATATTTTGTGAGTTATTAGCAAATTAAATATTGCAGAAAACAACTTTAAATAAACAAAACATTGCGCTTCATGACGTAAAATGAAACAGTTTAGCAATTGGAGCAAAGCGGTTGGCCAATAGACCTTTTCCGAGAAGCGTTCTGCGCACGCGCGAGCGCCCGATGCCAAGCGGCGGAAGTCGGAACGAAAAATCGAGGAAATTCGGAAGGAGGCTGTATATCAGCGAGTAGAACACGTAACTGCAGCATAGATATAATTGTGTTACACAAAAAAAGAACGTCGACGTAAAGGAAAATACGACGTTTTGGTGGACGCCACAGATGCTCCTCTTTAAAGTCGCGTTGGGCAGGCGCTGCTGCTCAGAGAGCGAAGAAACTGGTAGCGTAGCTCCCATTATCGATTGGTAGCGCAGGTAGGTCACTTCCTCAATTTTTAGTTCGTGCAGCCACCGCCTGGTGCCGTCGGTATGTGAAAAAGGTCCATTGGACGCGAGTTTGTTTGATAGCCCGTCGGCCCGGTCGGCTCGTCGGCCATTAGGCATAGCTGCAACCATCGTAGCTTTGGGATCGGGTTGCCATCATCGATCAATTTACCAGGTTTATTATCGGATTTTGAGTGCGGATCTGGGCGTCGCGCCGTACGAGGACAATCCACGCAAGCGCCGCCACGCGTCTCTGCCTCAGTCCGCTTCGACAGCCGTGGAAGACTCGTCTCCCGCAACTCCGCCACCGGAGCCACCTCGGCGAGTAGGAGGTACAAACTGATGAGCGTTCCCGTTGGGCACGATATAAGCTGGGTCCCGTCGCCGCACTTCACTCGAACAGTGAAAAGTCTGTCACAGCACTAAAAGAAAATAAGGGTTCCCCTGGCTCCTCTTACTGCTTTTAGTTGACCGGGACCGGGGGCTCACAAGTGAAAATACGATGCGCGTTGTCTGCTCGGATCACTTGTCGTCTGCTCGCGATGGTACGTCGCGGACGCCGCTGGGAGGCGCGCATGAGCGACAAGGCGTTGTTTTCGCCCTTTTTGAACTTTACTTTGAACTTTATTAGCTCTATAAAAATGACTTGTTAGAGAAATAATGACGGTTAACGCGTGATATACTTTATTTCACTTCAAAATTCCTGGGACGGCTCTCGCCAATCACGAAACCCAGAGAATCTGACGTATAGTGAATTGGAGCGCCGTTATGCGCGCGCATTCGGCACCTCGCGGCGCCACCGTCGGAGGAGGGGTTTCCGAGTTGTGAAATTAAAATATGATGCGCTAATATTTTAAAACTCTTTCGTTGTCCACTGGGTTTCCGGGACCACTAGCGTGTAGAAACCGCAAAAAAAAAGTCGAAGCTCAAATACTGTTGGAGGGCCCCTTTAAAGGAGTACGGAAATGAAATAACTTGACCACGATCTCTCTACCTCTCGTTTCAATATCGGCCACCGAGAAGCGCAATGCGTATCGCACTCGTGACGTCAAGGGCCTCTGCACGGCGAAGGGCACTGTAGTGGCGAGCATTGCTCCTTGCCGGCGTCAGCGCGTGACAATCTCGCTTAGTAGTAATGTCTGAGGACCGTACTCCCCTATACTTGGCTTGCCCGTAACATCAATCGCGGCCATGGCCGTACTGTATGTGCATTGAGCGTTCAGTTCAACGTGTTAGTTTTACATCGCAGAAGTAGAAGCTTGAGGGAGCCAATAAGTAAAAATAAGCATCAGTACCCAGCAATGGCGACACATGCAAGTTATAGGCAGTATTCACAGGCGGCCATAGTTGTGTGCGCGACTTCTAAGCGTGTGCTGATGGTCAGCTTCCACAGTTCTTTTGCAACGTGCATTCCGCACCATCAGCATTGCCGGTCTTATTTATATGGGCTTGTTCTGAGCATGCGCTCTAAATAGTGTCCTCAAATATGGCGTCCAGTGAATAACCCTTATGTATATTGTGACTGAAGTCATCAGGCTATATCTAAAAGGGGCCGTAAAAATCGGTGTCTGCACGTAGGAATCTAAACTTTACGTGAAAGGTGTATATCACCGGTCGGGTCTTAACGCAAAAGCATTAACTGTACCATGGAGTGAACCGACGTCATGAGCTTTGAAGCTGCGCCAAACGGCACCTAGACATGTCTATCCCATTGGAGCGAAGTGAAGTCGCGATCTCATGGATAGGCTCCCATCGGCTGGAGCGCGTCATCAAGGAACGAGGCTTCCATTGGCTCTCGCCCGACGTAGTTCCAAAAAACGCCACCAGAGAAGCCATCTCCAGGGCGGCGCAGAGCACGCAGAGGCCCGGCCACCGGTAAGAGGTGCGGGCCTTGCCGCACAGCCCGCTCGGGCAGACTCCGGAAAGGCTGCACGGCCCAGCTCAGCGCGGCGCAGCCACTTCACGAGAGCGCGCGCTCGGGCACCGGCTGCTACCTTGGCAGTAGCGAAACATGGCCGTCCACGCTAGTACGCCGCAGACGAACTAAAGGAGCGGAAAAACGACATTCGTGCTTTCGTATTCACAACTCATAAGAAGTGCTTAGATGTTCTCGAACTGTTTTCTTGCAAAATTAGAACGCGTAGCTCTCTTTCTGTGAAAAATAGGGCCAAGAAACTTGCCAGGGTCAACGGCGGGCAGCGACGCAGATGACCAAGTCGAGTTGCGAGGCGGATAAGGTATTCACTAGGTGCCATGTTTGAGTGCGTTATTGACAGCGTGAGTGGGGAAGGGAGAGGGGAGTAGTATTTTTTCATCACATGATGAACGGTAGGCCGGGGAAAAAAGCTGTGAATACCGCTTGACGGTTCCCGACCCTCGAAGTTTCCCGCATCCTCGGATCAAGTTCTTACCTAACGTCTGCAAAGAACGGCAATCTTGATGGTACGGAATTCACGCTACAGAAGGGGTGTGGAAGCTATAACATTACAACGTAGTAAACTTGCCAGCGTTCTCCGCCAAGTGACATTGAGGACTAATAACTCTGTCAGACGGGATAATTTAGTATGCTTCAACCAAGCGCACTTCGCCTTTAGTGTCATTTGTGTAATGTGCCACACGGCTACTTGCTGAGGCTTCGAGTGAGATTGAGGAACTCACTTCACTGCATTGAGGGCGTGGCATTGATAGCAGTGTTTCAACAGTAAAACATAACAAAACAGCAACCAAAAACGTGGCGTAAATTTTATTTTTAAAGAAAAAGAAATTCATGAAAGAGGACAGTGTAGAGTGGCATTGCAAATTCAAGAAATTTTCCGATTATACTTTGGATACAAAACTCAACATCGTCAACGTCACGTAATAAACGTACAACAAAGGCGTTCAGACGTCTGAGAAAATATCGCACACTTACAGCGTAATATCCCGCAAGCCGCAGCTTTCCTTGAGCCTCCCGATTGCTCACTCTGAGTTTTACCTTCACCGAATGTTTCGCTGCATCTAGACGGTATTACAAACAAAACAACACAATCTAAACTGTCTTGCTGCAATGTGCACAATCACATATACATTCAAGGCACACAAACTTTATACACATACACACAGATGGATCAACAACTGATACCTCTTCATCTTCAGATATTCATATCCCTTCTCTGCACATCGTTGAGTCTTTCAGAGTTTTACGGAGAGTATCATCCACAGCAGCCGAACTCCATTGCCTCAAGAAGTCACTTCAACACACACCGGCTTCCAGTCTCCAACAAAAATGGGTCGTACTTTCAGACTCGCAAGCTGCAATTCAATGCTTAACACACCCTCTCTACAAAACAACAAATCAAGTGTTAGTTTCTGAACTTTTATAACTCCATGCGACAGCAATAGACAATGGGCAGCGCATTGTATTTCAATGGATACCGGGACATTGCAGTCTCCCTGAAAATGAAGCAGCAGATGCTGCTGCCACACGCAGACACGATATGGAGTTTAATGAAAATATACCTTTTGCACAAGCAGACTGTCGCCGACTTGTTAATACACTAGGTAAGGATCACTTTCTACGGACTTGGACGTCGCCTGCAAATCATCGTGCTTACTCCCACCGCATTGATCCCTGTTTACGAAGCTTCCTTCCGAAAGGCCTTCCAAGAAAACTAGAAACGCACCTACATGGGCTAAGAATCAATGCAGCCTACACAAATGGCCGCGAGTTCAAATTTGCAATGATATCTAGCCCCAACTGCAGCGCATGTGGAAAACCTGAAGATGTTTGACATACGATCTCCAAATGCCCGCTCTACAACACAGAGCGTGACAGCCTTCTCATTTTCCTACCAGTTACCCAGATCACCAACATAAACATATCTCAAATACTAAGTCCCTGGCTATCGCCAGGCGAACAACGCGAGGCTGTGAAAATGTTTTCAATATTTTTGGAGAGTACGGGATTTGGGGAGAGGCTTTAGTGTTAAATATCTGTTTGAAATTTGTTCTTAATTTATTTGAAAAGGTACCAACCAATGCAAGATTACCATTCTCCGTCCGAACTTTCTTTGTGGTGGATTGGGACCACGTCTGTGACAAACTCTTCGTGACCGTGGCTGTGTTTGTGTCAACGTTGGTGTCTTTGATTGTACAGGACTCTTATACAAAGGCGATTGCACACAGTTACCGCTAGCAACTCTGGCACGCAAACTGTGTTATAACAATCATGCCAAAGTGTTTTCTTTTTTTTATTGATGTGAAAAAAGGAAGCCAGAGAAATTAGCCGGGAAGTATCTCCTGACTTGCTACTCTGGTTACGGTGAAGGGATGTGGATGCAAAGATATAGTAAGAGTTAAACCTGCACACAAAAAATGATAAAAATAAGATAAAGAAAATTAAAATCAGTTTATATCCTGTCACAGCGTTAGAGTTTCTTGTTGAGACCTGTCGCCGATAGTTATCGCAAGAGGGCATTTGTTTCTGTTGTGGCAGGGGCTTCGTTTTCTCGCGGTCCCGTATCTTACAGACGGTGATGTCTTCTCCAGAACGTAGTTAAATTTCTTTTTGCAGTTGAGTGTGTTCTTCTTCATACTGAGGACATTCCAGCATGAGTTGTCCTAAGTCTTCTATATTTCCGCAGTGATCGCTGTGTAGACAGGCCATTCTTCTTATGCGGTATGAGTATTGATTGGTGTAAGCTACTTTTAAGCGTATTCGGTGTAGTTAAGCTTGGCGCCGACGAGTGAGACCGCGACCCAGGTAGCACCGAGTTCTGGGCCAAAACTTGGCTTTTGTCTGGGAGTTTAAGGCATTGAAAAGCCCGAAGAAGCCAGAGTAGAGCCAAACCTGGCCTCCCTTGGCAACAAACAGTCTGGGTATGTTGGCCCTAATTCGCCGAACAAGTCCCAAACTTAGGCTTCACTGCCTGGTAGTTCGGCTGTCATTTGGCATCCTTGGGCCTAAATCGCCTATCAAATGCCAGAGTTAAGCTTACTGCCCGGTAGTTCGGCAGATATTTGGCATTTTTGGGCTAGAATTGCCAAACTAATGCCAAAATTAGCGTTCACTTTTTGATAGTTCGGCTGTCGTCTGGCACCTTCGGGCCAAAATTGCCACAGATGTGCCTTGTACTTTGTACCTTGTAGTTCGGATGACATCTGGCATCTTTGGGCCAAAGTAGCCAAACGAGTGCCAAAGTTAGGCTTCGCTTCCCGATAGTGCGGCTGTCATCTGGCAGCTTCGGGCCAAAGTCGCCAAACGAGTGCCAAAGTTAGGCCTCGCTTTCCAATAATTCGTCTGTCATCTGGCAGCTACGGGCCAAAGTCGCCAAAGAAGTGCCAAAGTTAGGCGTCCCGTCCCGATAGTACGGCTGTCATCTGGCAGCTACGGACCAAAGTTGCCAAACAAGTGCTAGAACTAGGCTTACTGCCTTGGAGTTCCGCTGATGAGGTATTTGATGTACGCGGGAGGTCTTCATCTTAATTAAATACAAATCAAGTTTTATTCGGCTTGCCATTTTATCTTATTTTGGGTGTCTCTCGATTTCTGCAGTCCAGAGGTTGGCTGAATGTTTTGACGCGGCTGGACCAAGCTTTCGAAACGAAAATTGCGCCAGATGTTATACTCGCGCGTAGGTACACACGCCAATATCGGGACGCGCCATGAGACTGGTTCGACATTAAGGCGCGTTCACACCGGCGATACGATGTAGTCGCGCGATAACTTTCATCGCAAAACCGACCACCGCGGAAAAAAGCGACGGAATTTGAGCAGTCGCTTGCTGACCCGACTTTTTGCGATGCGATCTAGTCGTGGAGAGGCTGAACCAATCAACGGCGTTCGGAGCGAGAGTTCTTAAGAAGCGACTCGCCAACAAAGGAGCTCGACTCGCTCATCGCGCATGCCAGATTGACCATCTGAGAATCCGAAGCAGCTCTTTCGGCGTCCATTTGATATTCTCAGAGTCGGTCGTTAAAGCGTCGCCTTGTTTGGCCGATGTATCTGGCCCCGCACGACAGGTGGATCGCGTACACTTCCTCCGCTTCCTCTCATTCCCCCAAGATTGCCTTTTCCAGTACTCCCACGGAGCGGGCGGGCTTTGAGCTTGAAGCCGAAAATAAATGTTGTTGAAGTTCAAAGATTGTCCCCTCTGTATCGTCCCTTTTGCGTCTCCACTTTCTAAATGTTTAAAAAGTACCAACACGCTAAAATAGTACAAGTTCCTGGATTTCATTTTCATTCCCCAAGTGTGATGCGGGAGCCGCGCCACGGAGCCCGGTCGTTTCCCCTCTTTGTTATCGCTAAGATTTGACAGTGCTCAATCACAATGCAAGACACGCACAGAGCCACGCTCGCTTTTGCAATGCAACGCCTAATAATGATATCTGTTTGGGAGACGTGCACACATGAGTCTCGCGCAGTGCTAGCTCAATGGCAGCACAAAGGCGCATGGACACCGCAGATATAAGCAGTCGCGCGATGCGACTACATCGCATCGCAAAAAAAAAAAAAAATTAATTGAACGTTGTTTTAGAGCGCAGCTCGCGCCCGATTCCGGGTTGAGCGACGTCGGCGTCGGTGTAACCGCGCGTTACATTGTGGGATGTTCGCCAAAATTACGTCGCACGTGACGTCACATTTGTTGTCCCGAGGGTAAATTATTTCGCTAAGTTTGGCGGGAAATGTTGCCGCTAAATTTAGCGGAAACATTTTACTATCGTGACGTTACGTGTCACGTCACGTGACGTCACACGTGAAATTTCACGTAACGTGGCATGTGAAGTCACACTTCCGTTTGGCGGGAAATCTTCCCGCTAAATTTAGCGGAAAATTTGCCCGCTAAATTTTCCACTAAATGCGAGTGGAGCAAAAGAGGAAAATGGGAGTATACGGAGGGGGAGCAGCTGGAGGGGGGGGGGGGGAGAGTACCCTCCCCTTCGTACCCTTCCCTCCGTACTCTCAAGAGTCGCGCTCCTATTCGGCATTACAGAGAATTGTAAATATTTTTTTTAACGTTTATTTATTAAAGTGCCGGTGCCCGAGTGGTCTAGCACACACCAGATCGGAGTACGTGGAGAGAAAGCTCGGCGCTGAAGAACCCAGTGATCCTGAGTACAGTCCCCAGACCTGCCCGAAGAACACACTTCCGATGAAGTGAGATCGGGGAGCACACTTGGCTAGTTCCGGTAGACCCAGTGTGTAATTTCGAGAGTGGTGTTCAAGGGGTGAAAAGAGAAACAAATAACGCTGCGTAAAGTTAGTATTATTTAGATAGGAGTAATATTAGATGCGCACTTGTTTTCTGTTGGCAAAAAAATAGAGCATTGTAGAAAAACAAGTGGCTAATCTAGTTTCCAGCCTTAGCCCCTCTGCGACGGGGAGCAACGGCCAGAAGGCACTTGCAAGACTCCACCAGGGATCTGAAGGTGGCAGGAGAGACGCGAAAGGTTTGATTGAAATAGAACTCGCCCAAATGGGGCAAGGTATCTTCGACCAACCATTGCTTTCTCCGGAAAGTCCATCTTTCTTGACTGATCACAGTTAGGCTGTTAGTCATGAGAGCGGCTATGATGAAGGCATTGGCCTGCAGCTGCTGATCAATGTCACTCAAAATTCTTGCCTGTGAGTCGGCATCCAGCTCCAGCTGCCTCTCATCTGAAAGGCGCCACTGAGAAAGTTGCCCCAAACATGCGCTTCCACTGTCCAACATCGCGGATATCGCTTTCCAGCTCGTCCTCCACACACGGCATGATGTTTCGTTGTGGCGAGTGGCCGAGTGGGCTTCCTCACACCAACTCGGAGCACGCGGAGCGAAAGCTCGCGCTGCAGAACCCAGGGATCCTGGGTTCCCAAGCTCCATCCCTGCCCGTTTCTATCTAGATGAGCATCGTACTGGCGTGCGGTCGTGTATCACTACGGCGTGGTAAACGTTAAAAACTCCAGGCTAGCGGTTGTACTGCACTAGCGAAATTTCTCATCTACAGCTGGGAGACAAGTCGCCCGTTGAGGCAAAAGCTCTGGGCGGTATAAGCATACACACACGCAAATTTTGTTTTTGTTGTGGCGAATGAAAGTGATTTAAAAATTATAAAAAATAAATTTGCCTGGCTGGTAATGGCTGATCATAATCACCAAATTGGATTTACGCTCGGATTGAAGCTCGTGACTTAGCGCAACGATGTCTGGTAACGTGTTTTTAATAAGACGACGAAGTTATTTATAAAACTGTGGGTATGAACTTTAATATTTTGCGTGTCGATAACTTTACCCATCGTCATTGTCATCATTTTGGAGTGGCACTAACTTTTCCCGTGTAGGACCAACAAATTTGGAGTGTTTTTCGACGAGTTAAAGGGATACGGAATCGGAACTTGAAATATAGAGAAAACATCAAGAAATGAGTTCAATATGATCAGCTAAGCCTGTAATGAATAATCGCACGGTCGTATTTTGAGCAGATGGCTATATTTTATGCTCTAAATGCCGCGATTTTGGCGAGCGCTTCAAAATCAGCCATGGAGGAGCGCGATGCATCTCGGGAGATCCGGCAGACGTCTTGACGTCATCATGCCTCGGACGACCAAGCGTACCGTAGTGACGAGTTTTGCCACTTGGAGGCGTCAACGCGTTACAATCTCGCTTTGTCGAAGTCAGGACCAACTTAAATAAAGGGGAGACCTGTCTACTGAACGGAGGATCAGCGCCGGCTCAGTAGTACGCGCATTCCTCACGAACGCTCGTGGTGGCGCTCGGAGCCCCCCTACCTTCCCTCCCGGATCCAGTCCGGGACGCCTTGGGAAACACCGAAGCGAGGTGGCTACGCCGCTGGAATCTGTGTGTTACGATATGAAAATTAAAGTGTCGACTCGAACTGCGGGTAAATGGTGCACTGTTGCGTGCTGCTGTGCACCTCGCAGAACAAAAAGGGTGAATGATTTCTATTTCACAAATTTCCATCACCAAGTATCCGCAGAATGGATTAAAAGAATCTCAAGAGCGGGTAAGTGTCGACTTTTTTTTTCATCTCAGTCATTTGGAAAAATAAAAATAATAGCGTCATATTGTATTAGAAGAAAAAAAAGGCATTCAGGACATGTTTTAATGTTTTTGGTTTCTTTCGTTCTTTTTTTTTTTTAAATGTGAAAAGAACTTTCAATGGCGCCCAAGTGATAGCGGGGGCACTGTCTTATGCTCTCAGAATTTTACAGCAGTTGACGACAAGGAGAATGTAAATTTGAACAAAAAAAAAAAAAAAAAAAAACCCAGAGCGGTGCCAACGATGTTCCGTGTTCGAGATTTATCCGATCGACAAACAGTGCAATTCAAAGCAGACTTGAAAACACCCGGCGACGCCCGCACCACCATCGCAAAAACAAAAAAAAACAAAAAAAATGCTATCTTTTTTTTTTGCGTGCAATTAATTTTTTAGGATAATTGTAACAGTTATACATGTCGACACAAGATTTTTATTTGCTACGGACGGCGAGCCCGGTGAACGAAGGGAATACTGCCTCAGAGGGGCCGAGGTGGAGTCGATGGACCCCTCTATATTTTCGCTTGAAAACAGATTCTTCGAGTGCGTGGACAACTGAAAGAGAACGGCACCGTCGTTCAGCGTATTTCTAACGTCCGAGACGCGCGAAGCCTTAGCAATCAGAACGTTGTCTACTGTATTGTGCACACGCAATCTGTTGGACCAAGGAGTCAAGTACGTTTTAACGTCCAAGTTCTTTTCACACAGAGAAGAGTCGCCCTTCTCTGCGGTGGGGCTGAACGGATGCCTAAGGCGCCCTCTCCTTTCTGCACAAAATTCTTATCATCATCATTTATTATCCTTGTAGGTTTTTACGGGCATTCCACAAAGGAGCGGCACAGTTCGATATGGGTGCGCTGCTGCAAAAGCCAGGACTGCAGCCTGCTGCTCCGCCACGAAATATGAAGAATATTTTGCAACCCTTCTTAAAGGAACTTAAGACGTTCCCAGATAAAGAACCATTTTATTGTTTATAACAAATTAAAACTAGTAAAAAACGCAAAACAAAATTTTTAGTAGGTTTTCCAGCTCCAGGACTGCAAACCAGCGCGGAGGCACACATCGGAGGTTTCCTCGTGAGAGCGGCTGAAGACAACATTGCCAGCGACAGGTGCTTGCACCAGCTCAAGTCCCCTCTACACAACAGCACAACCGTTACGATAGCATGCAACCTGGACCGTGGGGTACCGCGCAACCCCAGCCCCCGCTTCGTCAACTTTCTGATTACGTTTGAGAGCGCAGCCAATTCTGCTCAGACGGGGTTATTTGCACCGAGGAAGCCACTGCTGACGTTTACTAAAAGGGTTCTGCCGGCAATTGCGAGCAACCTGCTATTTGCCTGTGGAGACAACGACTGACAAGATTACAGAACCGGCCCTGGCTGCAGTCGTCGTCAGGAAGTTTACGAGGCCTTTTCTGACGATCATTGCATCAAACATGATGGAGGAGCACCAGGCAAAGCAGGTCATAAGAGGAAAAACCGACTTCCCGAATTGTGTTGAAGCTGTAGGACTTCTATAAAAAAGCACGCATAAAATTTGTTTTGTAATTAGTGAAAAAAGCTATATATATATTTTTTTTTTAATTATTACTTTGTGAATTCAATAAAATTAAATATTTGCGCACATAAGCTGCACAAAATCACCGGTTTCAGTATCGCACCGTGAATCGCGCAGCCTTTCCAGTTCAAATCGATGGGGGGGCTTTGCGCGCCGCCTCGTAGCCGCAACGCCAACTAGAGCTCCAGTAGCTCTCCCATAGGAGGGGCGCGCGATAGACAGGTCTCCCCCCTATTCAAGTTGGTCCTGGTCGAAGTACCCAAGGGCTGTAGATATCGCGCGGCCAGCACGCGCACCAAACCTGAGAACAACCGAAGCACGCGTTTGCACGTCGCGCGAGAGCTGAAACCAAGGTGGCTCACTTCGTTTTGGCTCTTTCCACCAAGACGCCTCGGTATTGCGTTCAGGCCTAGGCAATCTATTCGCGACTCCAGCGACCTATAGGCGGCGCCACCACCAAACAAAAATGGCGGCTGAGTCCAGGTCGAGTCGGCTCGGCCGGGCCGCCTGAACAGGTGGCGCGTTCAATTTAACAGGTTTTCTTTTGTTTAACGCCCAATTTTACCGGTATTTGAACTGAGACGGTTAAGTGTAGCCGGTGCACATACACTTGCAAAGCATAGTTTTGTTTTTTCCGGTGTTTTTTGTTCTTTTCATGTCAAACTTTCGTTTCGGAGATTTCGTTCAAAACCGAAACTATAGGTTCCGGAGAGACGGTAAGATACTAATCCGTTTTGATCATCTAAGAAAAGCGGCGATGACTACAGAATTGTTCCGCCGAGAGGAGTTTTCAGCTGACTCGCATGCCTCGACCATGCGACTCATCTGTCCGCGAAATCGAGCTTTTGTGCGTATCCGCGTTTAAGAAACAGCTCCAGTCGTCTGCTAGGCGAACAACACAGGCTGCAGGAAAATTATGAAAATTAAGCAAGCGCTTCTTGAGCCAAGGACCATGTTAACTCGCCGGCACCCCACTAAGCAGCTGATACGCGTATTCCAATTCAGGTTTTAGTAGCAATCGAGAAGTCATTTTGACGAGCGGGTTATGTATTATAATACGTACTATGGGGGTCCCACTAAAGCGATATTAGTATATTCGGGTTGAAATATGAGCTGAGTTGACTAGCTATTAGGTGAACTGCTGAATAAAAGTATATTTGACAGACAGAGAGATACTACTGAAACTTAGCCAAATGGTTCGAGCCGGCAGCACGGAGACAAACTGAAGAGTCTTCATCGGAGATTCACGCAGAACCTCTCTGCATTGAACTTTGCTTCGAATCCTGAACGGAGACAATGAGTATTTTTTTTCTGGCCGGTCAACCTGAGCAACGTAGACGTATATTGCTGCTGACTTCGACGGGGGTATAATATAAATATTGGGAGGCGCGATAGATCAAAATGCCGTGACAGCTTCTAACGTTGCGAGACTCGTCCCCCACCTTTTGAAAACAGATCATTCCCCTCATTCATCATATGCAGCGAGCAGGTTTTCCTGAATCAAGTAATTGCGAAATCAGCCCAAACTCCTTCAGTGTGGTCCAGAGTCTTTTTCGGCGAAAAGCAGCCAAGGTGAATAGCCAACGCACCGACGGGCGTGGGTGGCTCAAACTTGAAGCTAATCAAACACAACCAAACTCAAGAAAAGCAGCTATCGAACCTTCCCATTCACTTGACTGCAACATTGGTGTTCCCTCCAGTGAAATGCCTCGTCTTTCGTCCTCAGTTCACTGCTCTACATCCTTAAAGAGAAACCACTTATCAGTTATCAAGTGGTCGTCACTTTGAATGTGATTAGAGACAGACAAGTAATCAAAACCTTTTTCCGTGATTCCTTTTCATCCAAGAAATCGAAAGCACGCGACCGTGTGTTGTGGAGTAAACGGGCTTTCAAACACATGATGGAAGGAAACAATCTACTGAGGCTTCACCACACTAATGAATACTCAGGCAAACTTAAGAAATTTTCGGACCTTCGTGAAATTACACTGTTTGCCACCGCGCCGACAACACGCTTCCGCGAAAGCCATCGGAGACGCGGAGGGGCGCGGAGCGACCTGGTCCGGCTGCAGTTCCCGGTTTTCCCGCTTGGTGGCGTCCGTTTTGCTGGAGTCGCGAATACCAGTTAGCGGACATACCGCTGCGGCGCTGCTTTCAGAGGCATGTTGTCGTCACGACATTCCATTGAAGCTTCATAACCAACTACCAGGTGGTTTTTGATTATCGTTTAATTCACTTTAAAATATGTTTTCTTGCGTTTTCTAGCGCAATATTTATGTTTCTGTGGTTGTGCTGCTACCTGCGTTGTGTTGAAACAAAGAAATGAGCTCCAGAATTTGGTTTCCGTACCCCTTTAAAGTGTGCTCACTTGAAGTGCACTAAACTAGCCCGTCTGACAGGGGTATAAGTAACTCCACGGGCGAGCCCTACTGCCGCAAAGTAGCTCTGGTTCCTATAAGGAATATTCACTGGGCGCCATATTTGTCGGTGCTGTTTAGAGCGCATGCTCAGAACGAGCCCACACTAATAGGTTGCTAAGACCGGCAATCTTGAGGGTGCGGAATGCACGCTGCAAAAGAACTGTGGAAGCTCGCCATCAGCACGCGCTCAGCAGTCGCGCACACAGCTATGGCCCGCCAGTGAATACCTCCTATACTTCGTCTCGTCTTACCACGGACTACATTAGCAGTGCATGCTAAAAGCGCGAGCTAGTTGCTTTGGACGAAGCCTCGCCGGCTGCACGAGCGCTCGTGCAGCAAGTGCTCCAGTGAAGGGAGGCGAGACTGGCCGCTTGAGCTTGCACAGCCGTCGCAGTTAGTCCATGATAAGGTGAGACAAAGTATAGAGGCCAATGAAGTGGTGGCATTCCAACGGAGGTTTAAAAACTGCCAAAAGCCGTAATCTTGAAATCTATTGATTCGTTCTAAAAATATTTTCCTTGGCTTTTCTATCGACAGCCCAGAAACACTAGACTAGTCTAGTGTCTCTGTGCGGCCGGCACAACATAGACCACATCATAACGAAAAAGAAAATAAGTGCAAACATTTCGTTCCCGTACCCCTCTAACGCATCCAATCCGGACCAGACCGATCTCACTAGACAGTTTAGTCACCCCGCCGCAGCCAGTATGCATCGTGGGAGCTGTAGTATTTCGGCACGCGCAACAACCATGCTGCAAATCTGCGCGAGCAGAGCACGATGCTTCTGACCCACGTGCAAAATAGACAAGTCCCACGATCCACAGAGGGTGCGGTGGCATAACTATATACTTCGTCTGACCTTAGCATAGACTATCGTTAGTTGGGTATGCTAAAAGCCCAATCAAGTGGCCTTGGATGAAGCCTCGTCGACTGTACGAGTGCTCGTGCAGCGAGTGTTCCAGCAGTCAACGTCACTAGAAAAACTCAGTTGGGAAACTGCCATAGAGCCTGCTCTGAAAAAGTGGCACCAACCCCTGTTCCAGAACCGAGATAATGGCGATCGCAACACCGCCGTTCCTCCCGCAGCGGCCACTCGGGGAAATGAACGGCTGCTTGTATTGACTCGGGAGTCTCACATTCAATAGCCTCGGCGACTTACTAGCAAAGTTAAGACGCGCCTAGGTCGGGACGCGCTACCTGAAATCCGCGGCTCTAGAAAAAACAATATTAATTGTTTTTTCATGGCTCTAGAAAAAACAATATTAACTGTGGGGCAAAACCATGTAAACTTAACTTTTTAGAAAACATCACGCGCCCGTTATTTTGTACTAATCACCAATAAACGCTCAATCAAAAAGAGTTTTTTTTTAGTTTCTTTTTACGCTAAAACATGCTTTCTGAAAGCTCATGGTGACCACAGTAAAGACAAAAATTGAATCGCCATCTTCGCACCTCGCCGACTGACAGGCTTCATATCTGGGAGAAACCAAGAGCGTCCTCGAACGTCTACGCAGACACAAATATGATGTAAAAAAGGACGTGCAAGGAAACGCTTCAGCGGAACATGCAAGAAAGAACAACCATGTCATCAACTTCGACAGCAGTTCAGGACACTGAAAGAAACTTGAAAGAACGGCACTATTCACGGACTCCGAGGAGTCACTAAAGGAAGAAGACGATTTGAACGGCAGCGACAAGGAGAAGAGAAAGACGAACACCCAGCTAAATAAGTCACCCGTGAACAAGCGCCCGAGCAGGCCACGAAACGTCGGGTTATTTAAACAGTTGGTTAGAGTGCTTCCAGCTTCGTTTCTTAATACTCACCAAACTAGGGAGATTCTACCGAAATGTTTACTTTTCCTCTACCTCGAGCACAGTAGCGCAGTCAAGTGCGAAGAGGGTTATGATAAAAACTGAGTAATGATGTCACAGTAGCAGGGCACCCGCATCATTCCCATGCGTTACTGAAGGATGCCTAGAAACTCTAATGTTTAAAGGCAACTCATGTAATTTAAGACATAAAATTGAGGCATATTTTAGAAATAAATTTTGGGTTTCACCGTAACGTGTATGCCTATTCATAAAGAGAAGAAATAATGATCACAATGACTTGAGTAGCCAATTTTATTTTCCAAATATTCAGCTCCGGTTTAATTAGGGACAAACATTCCTAATACATTGTGTCAGAAGATCTAGCGGGTGTTGTGGAATGTTTAAAAGAATAGTGTTTCTAGCGTTCATCACTTCATTGACGACAGCCGCGCACCTGACTGATGGGAGCCAATTTTTCTGAGTAAATTGCTGTAATCGCTAGAATGAAACAACATTAAGCTTTCTTCAAATCAGGATTTACTTCTGCTATGTTGAAGAATGTGTTGGCACTTCGTTTGTTTTAACGGGAATTTTACGTCCAAAGGGAGAGTTATGCTTCACTCGATGCACTTCCTTCCTTCTTTTTTTTTTTCAGGAATGTCGCTTAATGTCTATTCAGATCTGGACGCTAGGAGCAACAGCAATATAAAAATGATGGAACCCCGTAAGTATTTACTTTAGGTGTGAATTTTTTTAATGGGTGACTGATATTTGTTTGGCTAGACTAAAAAAAGAAAGAGCCGTTCAGCTGTGTTTTCTCGACTCGTGCTATACTAAGATGAAAACGAAATATAACCCTGAAAAATATGTGGTTACGTTTGAAGCAAGAAAACATTGAAGGGTTTAAGTACCATTAAAAAAATATTTTTGCGGCATAAATTTTGATGTAAAAGAAACATAAAATATATAACGTGGAGAAAAATATATTGCGGAGGTTTCGTAGACCGCGTTTCCCCCTCCGCTAAGCCCTCCTCAACGAAGAAACCGCTGCTGTCCTTGCGCGCCGATGGCCTCGACTGTAGACTTCCGCGTATTTTAGCGATTTGCGGAGAGCGTTGCGGGACGGCGTAAACGAGATAAGAAAACTCTCTATAGCAGTAGAAACTACGGATGATCTAAAATATTCAGATTTATCGACGTCACTCTCCTCTTTAATAGCCTTATAACACAAGCGCACTTAACTGCAGTTATGCTAAGCCACAGTTAGCGCACAATACTTGCTGACAACATTCTGCGGCTATACAGTCAAAGCCACGGGCGCACGTGCGCTTGAATGAGCATCTTGAGCACCCATATCAAAGCAGTGCACGCGCACTCTCACTTCTTCTAAGATAGCTATCCGAAAGTATTAGCGCCGAGATGTTTCGGCGGCGCCCTCTTAAGGTGTGTCCACACGACGGACCGGGCCGCAGACCGATTGATCACTTGATGCGCGGCCCGTGGGCCGCCCTGCTGCGATGAGCATCCACACGGCGGACCAAAAGAGGAGACAACAGAGTGAACGGGCCGGTCTAACCCTCGACCTCACAGCTCCGCCGAACGCATGCAGCGAGCTGCTTTGAGGCTATTTGTAAGGAGTCAAGATGGAGGTTGAACAAAAGAGACGTTTGGCCGCGGTGGCCCTGGCGTTGACTATTGAGGACGAGGAGGACTTAAGTGAACCGAAAAGGGCATGCATCTATTGTCCCACAGAGCGCGGAATTGCTTCACGATCGTGATGAAATAAAAAGCTGCATCGTCGCACCATGCCGCCATTGTCGCACAACAAATGGTTCGTCTTCTTCGTCTGCAACAGTTGGCGCCAAAAGAAACCGACTTTGGATTTGGATTCCAATCCAAACAACAAAAGTCAGCTTGTTGCCAGACTTAGCGCTTCAATTATACTAAAAACGCCACGGTCCGCCGCCAAGGTCCGGGTGAGAAAAGTCGCTTGGCATTTCTCAGAAGCGCAGGCCGCGGACCGCCGGCGGACCTCGAAAACCGGTAACGAAAGATCACGTGATGCGCGGCCCGCGGACCAAAACAGCAATTTGGTCCGTCGTGTGGATACTCCTTTATTGTTTCCATCCGTGACGACACGACTGGGATTTGCCTCACCGTGACGTCATCAGTTGTTATCCTCGCTACTTACCATCACGTGCAACGACGAGTTCGGTGGTGTGTTTGAAAAGCACAATGGAAGCTAGGAGCCATCGCGATCCAAAACTACCACCGTCAAAGTTGACAATCTGACAATACTCATATGCCAATGGTTTGGCCAATCGTGGAAAGCTGACCGGAGCGACGCTTTTGGTCGCGCACATCGCTAATAGCGCGGTAACTGTGTTGAAACCATGGTGGTTGAAACGTAGCAGCAGTTAAAGCTGAGTTAACTGCGTTTGGGGGTGCCAGTGTAACACCGGCATAAGTGGACACTCAAAACTATTCAGTGTAGAGCGGAAGGGCAAGAAGAGTATGATGGAACATACTGAGTCGCCTGAGAGGCTTCCCCAACAAATTTATATTCTAATACCATGTGTCCTGTATCTCGCCTGGGCGCTTTGACACACTGACCGGGTTCGTAATTATCTGTTTTCCCGTTGAGCGAAATCTTAATTTATTTATTTTACAAGATATTCTGGACCCATTTGGATAAAAGCCATTGATTCGATTATGGCGTACCAAGCAACTGTGCCTACGCTCTAATATATATATGCCCGTCTACTTACCCGCAAAACACTCAAAAAGCCAATCTCTGCTATCTACGATATCTGCTCAGCGAATGAGGCGAAACATCTGTCTAGACCTAAAAATGAAGTTTGCGTTGTGGCATTGCCCAATGCAAAGCGTCATGCTTGCATTGCAATGTCACAGCGCAGACTTAATTTTTAGGTTTAAACCTGTGTTCTGCCTCATCATTTACTGGGCTGATTTCGTATATCGCAGAGGATGGATGTTGAAGTGTTTTGCGAGTAAGCAGACTCGCAGTCATTTTTAAGGGAGTAGCATTCCAGAATCACCAAATCTTCCGTTACCTTCTCTTTTCTTTTTTTTTTGTAGAGTTGAAGATTCAATCATTTTTATGTTATAAACTTAATATTGATTGAATACCGTAATATCAAAAATACTGGGCGAATATTTTGTAAAACTATCATTCATGAATAATGCATGCAACTATTTTGTAACCGAAAGTGTAAGCTAGACAAAATGATCGAAATACAAACCTGTGACAAGAAATGCTTCCGTGCCTAAATGTTAACAGAAACACAATCCACATATATATTAATAATTAAAATATGTTCACTCGCATTACCTCAAAATTGGGTTTCGTTCCGCGTAGTAGGAACCGATCGGGATTTAACCGATTGCTCTTTTTAGAGCGCAGCTCTTAGGGGCCCGTTTCCGGCTTGAGCGGCGTCGCCGTCGGCGTCGGCGTCGGCGTAACCGCGCGGTGCATCATGGGAAATGTCCCATAATGCACCGCGCGAGCCCCCCACCAAGGTCACGTGACCTCGTGGGGGGTCACGTGACCCCCCGAAGTCACGTGGCCCCCTCCTCGAGGTCACGTGACCCCCGCCGATGTCGCGTGACCCCCCGATGACGTCATCGTCACTGATGACGTCACCGGCATCCACATCGTCATCGTCATCATCACTGATGACGTCACCGGCATCCACATCGTCATCGTCATCATCACTGATGACGTCACCGGCATCCACATCGTCATCGTCATCACTGATGACGTCACCGGCATCCGCATCGTCATCATCACTGATGACGTCACCGGCATCCACATCGCCATCGTCATCATCACTGATGACGTCACCGGCATCCACATCGTCATCGTCATCATCACTGATGACGTCACCGGCATCCGCATCGTCATCGTCATCATCACTGATGACGTCACCGGCATCCACATCGTCATCGTCATCATCACTGATGACGTCACCGGCATCCACATCGTCATCGTCATCATCACTGATGACGTCACCGGCATCCACATCGTCATCGTCATCATCACTGATGACGTCACCGACATCCGCATTGTCATCGTCATCATCACTGATGACGTCATCAGTGACGTCACTGATGTCGTCACCGGCATCCGCGTCGTCATCGTCATCATCACTGATGACGTCATCAGCGACGTCACTGATGACGTCACCGACATTCGCATCGTCATCGTCATCATCACTGGTGAAGTCATCAGTGGGCGCGTTAAGTCCGCGCTCCGGAGCGCGAGAGTTTGGCGCTCCTTTCACTAAACAAACAGGAGTGCCACCGGAGACTGACACTCGAGCGCGCTCTTCGTGCACCGAGAATTTTTCGGAGCGCGAGTGACTTCTTCGCGCTCCGTGACGTCACGTAAACAAACAAGATGGCTGCGCTGCTCTTGCGGCCGGCGAGACGAAAAGGCGTAGGCGGACCGCTGCACCTTTTCAGTTGATTACTGCTTAATCCAGCAGGTAAAAACGATTTGATTTGAAAGCCGAAACAGCAATTAGCGTTCCGCAAAAAATTTGTTCGTTCATCTCGCCTGAAAAAGAAATTAATCTATCAAACGCTACCGTGCCGATAGCACTGCGACAGAAAGGTTGTCGAGATGATGAGATATTCGGACCGCTCTGTCCCTTTTATAATACTTAGCGCAGCGAATAAAAATACTTCGATTTGAAAGCCGAAACATCAGCGAGCGTCGATGAAAAGGTTTGTTCGTGCGTCTTGCCTGAAAACGAATTGATCTATCGAACGAGCGTGCCGATAGCTCGGCGACAGAAAAGTGATGAAAAGACAGGCGGCTGCCCTGCTTAGAATGCTTAGCCCGGCCGCAGCGAATAAAGATACTTAGATTGGAAAGCCGAAACATCAGTTAGCGTTGCGGGAGAGGCTTGTTCATGCATACCGCCTAAAAACCATGTGCTAACGAACGACGGTGTGCCGGTATCGGCGTAGCTTCCGTCTCGCTGCGAGACGGAACCGACGGAACCAGAAAATCTTTGACAAATTTGAGAGTTTTCCTGTGTCGCCCCGAGCGGGTTCAAGAATATTGTCTTTAATTTAAATCGGAACAGCATGCATGGTCGATAAATAGATCAACCAAGGTAACCTTCCACATATGTGCACGAAGCGAGTCTTCAAACCTTTCAGGAATATTAAAACGTTCGTAGAAACTTCATAACGTTGCCGTCTCTTTTGCTTTAGACTCTGCCGCTCCACCCGGGCCTAATTATTTATCTTCGAAATATTTTCGGCTTCTGCCACCTGTATCCACGGTTGGAAGGAGCTCGTGTGGGCCGTGGCCCGTTGATAGTTTCCGGCCGTGTTCCAAACTTACTCGATCTAACTAAAAGTAGTTATCGAAGACCTACCCGCGTCCAGCGTTTCTCTATTTTTGTTGTCACGTGACATAAAACGCCAGGGTAACCCGGATCCATTTGAGTAGGTTTTGAACGCAGCCTCGGCGGCCTCGGTGTGTCGCGCTCCTGTACGATATGCGCCGTTTAGTTGCTGCGCTCGGAGTATGAAACTCGGAGCGTCGGAGTAGGAGTAAAGGAGCGCCGACTTAACGCGCCCAGTGACGTCACTAATGACGTCATCGGTACCCGCATCGTCATCGTCACTGATGACGTCATCAGTGACGTCAGTGATGACATCATCGGCATTGGGGGTCACGTGACCCCCAAGGTAACGTGACCCCCCCCTGGTTAGTTTAACCCCCCCCCCCCCAGTGCCCTTCCCTCCTCCTCCTCAAGAGCTGCGCTCTAATTCGGCGTTACAGGGAGTTGTAAGCGGCTTTCATTTTTTTCAATCGCTTATAATGACGCCATGAAGTTCGAGATTTCGAGCATTGACTGTCCCCAGTATATAGTCACCAATACAAATACCTGATATAATACTAAGAAATCTTATAAACACGAAAACTGCAAGGATTGCATTGATTAAAATGCCAAGACAACGCATAAAGCTTGTATTAAATAAAACGTAAAGTTCCGAGTTTTAAACATTACGTTGGTACCTCGGTTTGATTTTATTATATTTTCTTCGCTCGTACACTACATTTTTCTTTAGCGAGGCACTATACACTAGCACTTTGAACATTAAAACGAACAAGTTACTATTTCAAAACGCAGAAATAATTAACTGCCATTTTCTAAACTGGAGTATTTTAGCTGCTATTTCGAGCTTGAAATAAATTTTAAAGAGTGAGATCGAGAAAATGAAACGGGTTACGGCCTGAATAAATAAACAAAGCATTGCAGAAAACTAAGCTTGCGAGGAAATGTAACCCTAGCGGTGGTAATAAAAGCCGAAAACTTGAACACCGGACATTATCGGGATGAAAAGATAGAAACGAAAAACAGAACTGTTCTATGTGGCTGTGCTCGCTTAAGTCTAATATTTATCAAAGTGAAATTTAGGAATGTGAGCTAGTTAGCAATTATGTCAGTGAAAAACACTTGTCAGCAAGAAGGAAAACAATACCGTCTTTTTAACTGACAAGTTTTCTTGTTTAACTGTCAAGTTTTTTTTCACCCGAAATAAATGCTACTGGCACCCACAATCTCATATATCGGTATGATGCAAATTGGGTTTAGGTGGACGTCGACTCATAAATAAATATTTTCTTTCTTTTTGTGTTTTTTGATCCGGCTAAGCCCGCGTGCTCGACATTTTACAGTTTATCACCACCACTAGCGTCCCTTTCTTATAGAGCTTCATCTCTCTGCAATGAGTGGTTTGTTTATGCGGGCCGAAACACCAGGTTTCATTTTGTCCATTTCACCCTGAATTATACTTTTAACCAAATACCTTTAAAAACTAAGAAGCAAACATGAAATAAAATGTAAAAAAACTGTCATAATCAGAGTCGAAATTGTTTTTGCCATCTAGATTTTGTTTTATTCCAAGTATTATCAATAGAAGGCATTTTTTTATGTTTAGCGTCGTTTAAAATACCAAAATGATTGCGATTCACAGTCACGTGGTTTTGTTTTGTTTTTTCTACTACATCCTCTTCTGCTTTCCAGGTAGATTATCTGTCAAAGGTTCAGCTTATCTTGAACTTTACTTTTTGTTTAGTAAAGAGCACAAACAACATGTCAAACATGAGAGTGGATATTTAAGAAAGTTTGTGAAAAAGGTAAGTAAATCTGAATTACGTGGGACAAAGGAAAGCAACAATATCCTTCTAATAATGCTGGGATATGGTCGCTAATATGTTAGTTCACTGGCTTGACTGCAGCTTTTAACTTTCTTTGTTTATATTTGGGGATTAAAATATTGTTATTTTTCCGAACAATGCCATGAAGAATTAAAGGGGCTGTACAACGACATTGGGTAGGAATATTTCTTACTTTACACCAGCTTCCTCGCACTAGTGGGACCCAAGAATACTAGAACGCAGCACCACAGACCAAGCAGCGTCTTCGTCACGGCGGAATTCAAAGGATGAAAGCGGAGCTTTTCTTTCAGTCTCTCCTTCGCGAAATTTGATGAAGGAGCTGTGGGGACAATGGCAACAGTACGATCCCCGGGAATGCGTCATCAAGCTTTGCGGTGACGATATTCAAATGCTGTTCCCACAGTGGACGCGAAGACTGCGTACGCACTCGATCTGGGCTCGTGAAAATCGATGCCTCGACATGCATACGGGTAGTGGCCCGTGTCCAATCGCTGCAACGACGACAATAGCCGAGCCATAACAATATCTGGAACTCAGCGCGTGTCCTGTGCTTTTCAACCCCAGCGCGTGGCTATGATCAACATTGGCGGTATATAATCGGCTACAGATCACGTGGCCGCTTGTTCTGGCTGAGAGTTGAGAGGGTGAACGGTGATCGTTTTTCTTGAATTTTTTCCTGGAACTTCTATTGCGTTTGGTGAAAAACGAACGCGTGTTTAATGGGTCATTAATGTCAGGGATCCGTTCTAAGCTGTATTTGCGCAAAGTACAAAAATTGTTGCATCGCCCCTTTAAAGATGAAAATAAATGCTTCTCAAATTTATTTGCCTAACTAACTCCGGTCACAGAAGTTTGTTCCTAAAAACTATTAAATAAAAAACAATTTACAAAGCGCACAGCATGAATTATCATTCTAGTATAGTTTCGAATATATCAAACTCACGACCTTATAACTCTATCTGTTACACTGCTATGAGTTTTCGCAAGGCTCGAAACGTCAGTAGACAACTGAGGGTATCTAGACATAAGGTAAAACTTTAGGAATTGACACGAGAATAATGACACAACTGTGACTTAAGTATTCCCGCACGCACAATGAGCCGCATGCGTGTTCGTCGCGGTGCAATATTGATGATAAATCGTATTGTTGTTCTTGGTCGCCCTTTCGAAAACCACAATTTTCACAATGAGCCCTACAGCATATTGAGACATTTACGAAACTAGTGTGAAAGTGCACCTGAGAGTAAAATGTTTCCGAATAGGGGGCCCCATTGCAAGGCGGCTTCTAAGCCATACCAGGGAACGAGTGCTGCGATACTCGCGCTAAGTTTTCAATACGTAGCATGACATACTTCCATTTCTCGCTTGCAGTTGTAATACGGCTATCAAGCGAAATAAATATAGGTAAAAATATTAAAACGTACTACGTTGACGCTTAACAAAACCTTTGTGTTGCTTGTGCCACAAATATCAGGCAAGGTGAAACTAAACTTACCCGTTTTTTACATATCACTAATAGCCTGCGTGTCTGACGTGAAGACAAAATTGAAACGGTTCAAACTGATATAACCGCTTTCTCGCGGTTCCACGTTTGCGAAAAACGTTTTTGCCTCTCTTTTGTAGCTCGCTCCTTGTTCAACTTTTGAGTGATTTCGCTCAACTTTGCCTCAATAGACCGATTTTACAAAGCGTTTCACACATGCGTAAAGCAGCCATAACCGTGTTCAAAGCAGAGCCACTAAGTAAGCTACGCTCCAGAGTAACGTAGAAGGGTATGCACTTGGGCTAGTTGGTGATCCAGAGTGACGACACTTATGCCAGTTTTGTGGTAAAAATCATGGTTGCCACTTATCTGAAGCGTTATCGGAAATCTCAGGAACCGTTTTTCTGTCCTCCAGATATGATAGGACAGTTCGGGACAGAGCAAAACGATATCACTTGAGCTTTCTACCAACGTGTCGAAAGCTGAGGAAGATGCATGTTTGAAGTGCGACGGTCCAGAGTGTGCCTACTTTGCTCTAAACCCCAAGATGTCGGCGCCCACTAGCAGATAAGGGAACGGAGTGCCGATACTCTAAGCATAGCTCATTAAACCGATCTCACTAAGCGTTCAGAGCATGCGTGACGCCGCCATGACTTCAGTTCACAGAAGCATAGCCTCCTCTATACTACCAAAACATTGCACTTCGACGACGGAGCCACAGAGTGCCCGGTCGCAGATTTGGAGCGCGATGATTTGGTAGCACAAAGCATTTCTCGGGGAACCTGGTCGTCAGCCCACTGCTTTTATAGCGGCGAGGACCCGAAACATGATTTACAAACCTGACAAGAAAAGAAGCGGTAGCGCGAGGAACCCGAGGAGTACGAGCGGACATTCCATCACTCGGAAGAAGTGTTTTTCGGCGTCTCGCCGCAGCGGGGCGCCCGTCACGTGGCTCTCCTCTCATCCGCTGTCTGCCGCTCTACCTGTTGAATTTCGGCGGCCGCTTCTAGTGGCGATCTTCCAGGCTTTGTCAGTAATGTCAACATGCGCGATCGAAAGCGTCGCTGTGGTCGTCCTTCAACAATTGGCCGAATGGTGACTATGCCGTCTCCAATTGGCCTTTTTCTTTCTTCACTTTTCCCTCAGGCAACCTCCCCCCCCCCCCCTCTTTGCAAATTTTACGACAAAAAAAAAATGCACCATCTGTGGGCAACGCTGCACAAAGTCGTAGCGCGATAGGTTAAGAAACCGAATTTTGCGGTCGATTTAAAGAGCCTGGCAACTCCTTGATACACCCAGTAGAATCAACATACACACAAAGAAAATACCATAGACACCTTGGGAGAAACAACTGATTTTCTTTTTCTTCCTCTTCTACTACGAATCCCACTTGAGGGAAATATTCTCTTTTCTTCTTTTTAGCTTCCTAATTCACCAAAAAGTTAACCCCCGAAGGAATTTTTTTCTTCCTCGTCCAGTACGGGAGAAGTTGCACTAACGCTGTCAAACAAAGTGAAAAGTCCAATTTGCCGTTAGTTATTCATACAGCAGGATGTTAGTCTGCCTGAACATGGCGACATTGTTATCCAATCTAGATAAGCAATTTAACTAGTGCAGTACGACTGCTAGCCTGGGGTTTTTAACGTGCAGCACGCAGTAGTGATACACGGCCGAGCAGTACACGCTATATCCAGACCCCGTGCTCGGGCGTGGCACACACGAGTATTCCAGTGGCCCTTCCATTCTGCTCGAGTTTTGATGGACGGGCCTTCGGCGATCAGCTCGTCCCAGAACTCGTCCCGCTCAGGCTTGGCCAGGGGACTGTCAGTGGCGGCCCTCACTAACACTTGGTGTTCTGTCAAAAAGTCGATCAGAAGGGTTATCTGGTGGACCGACACGAGAGGACTTCCACTTTTTTGTGTTGCCGGCTATGACCACCTGCCTGCGCAACGTAAAGGGCTGCAGCTAATGCTGATAGCTTTTGTGCAACTTAAGGAAACTAAATATTTCATGCGACAAATTTCGCAAAAAAATAGTTTAATTAAATTGGCTTGCGTTATACGGAAAGAGTATTGCTTTCTAGAACCCTTCACTGCCGAGTTTTGCGATTCTCCAAAATTCCCTGTAAAGAGGAAATAAACGATGTAGTTTCAATTCAATCGCCACAGTTCGGCGACGTCACCGGACACGTCACGGTGCAGTTCCCTTCCGATGCAGTTTGTTGGTGATGGAGATTAGGCTCCTCCCGCCGGCGGCGTCACGATGCAGTTTCTCTACCGCTTTCTCCAGCATAGACAGTCTGGATGAGCATCGTACCGGCGTGCGGTCGTGTAACATTACTGCGTGGCGCACGTAAAAGACTCCAGGCTAGCGGTTTGTACTCCGCTGGCTAAATTTCTCATCTACAGCTAAGACACAAGTTGCCCGTTGAGGCAGACCAAGGACTAAGCTGTAGAAACATAATACACCCCAATGTTTTTACAGTGAAGTTGTTAAGGGCTAGGTTCCCCCGGATCATGCCCGTGTATGTCGACACAAAGCTACCTGGACAGCCACCGCCATCTATAAGCAACGGGGGCAAGCACACAACCAGTATGGTTTCCGCCGTCGCTCGTAGATTGCGACAACCTTTCAAGCTATAATACAAGAATGGATAGTTGGGCGCGTTGGTGGGAATTCATCGTAGGAAACAGCGCGAAAAACAGACGACGACGAAGAAGAAGCACACAGTGTGTCGAGTACAGCTCCGCTAGAATGTAGTAGAAGGTAGCTCCGCATTAAGCGTGTAAAAAAGTGTCACGCTGATAAATAAATATGTAACTCGTGTATAAATGAAAAGCTCCAATGTTGATACAATATTAGTTAGACTAGTAGTCGTCGGTACAAGACTGTGCAACACCGCTCTTTCACCTCAATTAATAATGTCTTGGCGATATTCCAAGTCCACCAATACTTTTTCATTTACTTCTAAACTTGAAAATCTAAAAAAAAAGTGAGTCTATGCGTGCAGGGCTACCACATATAGAATATAAAATTATAATTGTTTACCCAGCCGTCTTTAATTAACCAAGGTAACTTATAAGGAGATCGAGGATAAACTTTCTTTAATTTCATTGAATATATTTTCCAGTAATATCAAGGTTCATTCTATGGTTCTTGGAAAATCAATTACATTATTATTCGGAGCCACATTTGTGGGCAGCTTTATGCGTAGTAAAATGACGAAATGCATTATTGCACCACGGCAGCACCAACCATCGCAGGACCTCAGATTTAATTACGGGTTTGCGTCTTCAAGATGGCCGGATAGATTAAAAAACAGTAAAAACAAAGATAATTTCATAACCTTGAGCCGGCGACTTTTTTTTTTTTAATGTTTTGCTTGTTTTGAAAATACATTTAAGACTAAAATACTTTGCTGCGTCTAATCACCTCTCGTCCCTTTTTCTTCCAGATGAACGATATATTTGAGTCTCAGAAAAATTTACTACGAGTAACGCTCACTTTTCTAAAGGCCAGCGTGTGGAATGTAAGTGTCCTCTGCGTGTGCATATCTTCTTAATTTATAGTATCTAATTTCTGCAGCCCGGCAAGCAAGCTTACACATCTGGAGGAAGGCTGAATGCTGAAGTGCTAAAAAAACTACTGAAAAAACAGGCGACCAGAGTAGAGACGAAGTGGCATAAAACGCACCCCCATCAACCCATCAGTGCCGTTATCTTTGTTACCACGTGAGTTTCCCGATTTCTTAAAATCTTTTCTTTTAAGGCCAGTTGATGAGCTGATAGTATGTATCATCTCAACGAAAATAGCCTATTGAAAATCTCTCTATAAGGTCCACCTGAATTTCTGAAATGGTTTTACGTACCCATAAAAAATGTTTGACGTATTTGAGATGTCTGTCAAAGTTTTCTAAGGGGCCTGACGTACCTTTTAGGAATTCCTAAAGTGTGAAAGAGACGCGCCATAGCTTTTTTAGACGCATGTGGGGTCTGTCGCAAAATTTTCCGTGAAACCACACCTTCCACAAAATCGTTCTTACTGGTCTGTAGTAGAGATCACGTGACCCCAAAAGATGTATGCGTCTGGGAATCCGCTTGGCCATTTTTGGATCGTGCGGCCGCTGGGGTTCGGGAAATGAGGGGACGTTTACCCATCTCTATCCTGTCGTGGCGTTCGCGGCTCCCTTGTTCTGTCTGCGTGTCCTATGTGTGTTTTTCACGGACTAGACTAGGTACGGTCAAGGACGCGTCCCCACGCACCCTTTTTCCTCGCTCACGAGGAAAAGAGGGTGCTAAAGGAAAACGGCAGGTTTTTTTTTTTCTGTTTCTTTGAGAGAAAAAAACGGTTTCAGTCAGTCAAAATACAGCCTTCGTCAGAAGCTTGTCACCCTGTTTTCTCTCCGTCAACGAGCGCAAACTAAATGGACAAAAACGAACGGTCGCTCAGTATCGGCTTCCCGCCCCATGTGTGGGACTTATCTTCTAGAGCAGCTGGGTGTGCTGATCAAGAAGGTATCTCAGTGCCCTGTTTTTTCCTCTTCTTTTTCCGCCTGGCTTTCGAGGCATCCAGCGAGCGAAAAAGACGCAGGAGGCGAAACCGTGACTGTGTTCAGTAATTCTCCAAGGCGGTGGATGTTGGTTACGCGTTCAGGGTTTTGCCTAACGTGCTACAGACAGTGCGTATGTGTCTGTGTGGCGCACATGCCCGATTTTATTAGTTAAACTACTGCGCACCCCAAACATTTTCCCAGCGGCATTGCGAGAACCTTGAAAGATATTTTAGCGACGAAGAACTTGGTTTTCTCTATTTGGTATGATCGCTTTCGTCTACAGCTGCTTGTGCCCGGATTTGAGCCAACGTTGGTTCTTATCTTATTTTTGAGTTACAAAATGCACGTAAAACTCAATGTCTGAAATAAATCTCCAATAACGTTAACTGAATATCTTTCTATGGTTCAAAGTCATTTGCACGTATAAAGAAAGGTCTGACGGGCTAAAGGGTTTGAAGGTATGACTGTCTGAAGGGGTTTGTAAGACTGAGGAGTTTGATGGGGTAAGGGTGTTTGAAGAGCGGAGAAGATTCCATAACTCATCAAGGCTGAAATGTTATTTTCAAATGGGGAGGCAACTTAATTTTTCCCCTTCATTTTGCATAAAAATTACGAAGCAGTACACAGATCGAATCCCCGCTTTGAACGTAGACGTAGGTGTTAATAATAATTTGATAACGTTTCAGCTTTTTTAGAAAATCTAGAGCCTATGTTCTAATGTGTCGAAGATAATTTAGATATTCCGCAATAATCTGTCTCAACATATTGCACCATGAATTGTATAGAGGTGCGTCTAGGTGGTGGGAGCTTGGAGTGAAACTATTGTTAGGATGTTAAAGGGTGACTTATTGAAGAATGAAGAAAATATGAAATATATAGCACTGGTGGTATAGACTTCTACAAACGTTACGCCCTCTTATAATCGATCTGAAAATACTGCGAATTGACTTGTGCAAAAGACACCTTAAAATGGCAAGTCTATCAATCGAGGAAACTCTTGGAAGTGGGTACTATATCAGTAATAGACTTGTCAGCTTGTTGGTGTTTTTTGCGCACCCCACTTTGCAGTATTTTCAGATCGACCTTAAAAGGTGTCAATTTTTAAGGAGTTTCTAGCATTCAAAACAAGTTCATGCACCGGCGCTTGGGGTTTCGCCTGCAAATCGTCTTAGGGATAGCATAAGAGACCCTGTGAATTTTTCTACCCACACATACACTCCGCTTGCCGTTACATACAATACATTGCAGTTCATATACAGCGTCATATACACAACACATACAAATATGAACATGAACGCACACTACCCCCTTCACTGACTCCGTACACTGCGCTTCCACGTTTTATACTCGTCGTTTTCAAGGTACGGTTTTTCTCGATGAAAATCTAAGCATTAAAAATGTTGCCAGTATGTCAATTTTTTTCGCAGTATTGTAATTTTACGGCACAAACATTGTACAACAGCACAAAGGTTGAAGCTCGTAGCAAAAAGTAGTTCAAACATGTGTCCTCAATAACCGGCGGGCAAGTTCGGGATCGGTTAAGCACAAAAATCAAGAAGAAAAGGCTAGAACGATGGTACGCAGGTTTTGTGGGGTCTGCCAGATGCCGGCCGTCGACTAAAACTACTGTAAACCCTTTATTTTTGCGGTCCCAAATTTTTCGCGAATCAGTCACAGAGTACATAGTCGCGGCCACTAAATTTCGCGACTTCCAGACGCCCTTATTCAAACTCTTAATCCGGCGGTCCCATGGCGGCCCTCTTGAACAAGCCATTAGTACAACCACTAGATGGCGGCACTTATTCGTGTGGCCAAGCAAAACCGCGCGTGTGCATGAAGGCACTCTAGTGTGGCCAGAAAACAGAGTCGTGGCAGTGATGTTCCTCCTCTGCTCTTAATTTCCTCCTTTCTGCTGCTGGCCCATGCACGTTCAGCGCTCAGCGCGTGCTCCCGCTGACACAAATTCCAAAAAAAAATTGGGCGGTGTGTGTGTTCATAAGCCTAGAACTTGGTCTGCCTCACAGGGGCGACGAGTCTCCCGGCTGTAGATGAGAAATTTAGCCAGTGCCGTACAGCCGCTAGCCTGGGGTCCTTAACGTGCATCACGCAGTAGTGATACACGACTGCACGCCGGTACGATGCTCATCCAGATCGAAACGGGCAGGGGTGGGGCTCGAACCCAGGATCCCTGGGTTCTGCAGCGCGAGCTTTCGCTCCACGTGCTCCGAGCTGGTGTGCGCTAGACCACTCGGCCACCGATCCCCAACAAATTCCAGCAAACGTGCAAGTGGTGCTACTAGTGCCCAGTTCGCACAGAAGCGGAGCCCAGCTAGCTTTTCGCGTGCCGTTAAATTTTCCGAATTTTCAATTTGCGTAATTGGGGAAATTAAGGGCTCGCGAACATTAAAGGTGTTACAGAACCTGGTCAGAAAACAAATTTACCTAGCACCACAGCGGTCGTTCTTTTTTTTTTTCCTCTTCTTTTTTGATTATAGTGCTAATATTGAAAACTGTAAATGTACGTGCGTGCTTCCTTTCTGTCATATTTCAAGCATGTTCAGCCCTACCCCGAGAGCCCAATCGCTCTCGGGGAGGGCACAACAGGGCATGGCAGACTGCAGTTACATTTCTCATTCTACTATAGGAGCTACATTTCGGACCAGCGTTCTAACATGACAATCCGCAGGTCAATCGATTGCATCAAGATCGCTCAAGCGGTCTTATTAAACTCATTAAGGTGCACTGAATGTCAACCAGCGACCCTACACATAATCTTGTCTCGCTGTTACACCACTGGTTCTCAAAGCACATGGAGACATCGACGACTATTTCAGGCTTCGTTCACAACACTAAACATTGCAATGACGATGTTGGTTGACTCACCGGAAATACAAAACCACTTTCAACGGGTGATGGCGCTCAGAACATTTGATAGGGCGAGGCTCGTGAAAAAGATTGAAAAATAAAAAAATTCTCAATCGGTACGGCCTCGAGGGCATAACAGATATTAATGCCAATTTGATATAAATTAATTGGATCCTAGTATCAAGTGTAAATTTTACCAAAAAGCCAATTGGGAACAAAAAGAAAAAAAGAAACCGGGACCGAGCCAAAGAAACACCCTGGAAAAAACCAACGGGGGAGAGCCCATCAGAGCCCGACCCCCGTCCGACCCCGCTACTGGGGCACAGTGGGTTGGTGGGCCCGCAAGGTGACGATGCACGAAGTGCTCCCGCCACAGTGATAAGTTTATATCTCTCGGCTCCCCTGGAGGGCGCCACCCTCCAAGGAGAGAGGGGGCGGGACCAAGACCCCTTCCCATCCTACCCAGGAAGACTCGAGAGGACGCTAACATTTATAGACCGCCTTTTTTACCGCAAAAATAAACTAGGCATCGCCGAACGCTCATTCTCCACTCAAAGGTAGAGCTAGAGGTTACAACCATATGCCAACGTTTCAGCCCGATCCGATAACTTAATCAAAAGTTATACGCGATTTTCTGAAAATTTCAATGGGAAAATGGCGGCCGACGAAGTTTTCAAACACACGGGGCTCTATGGCACCAGAAACCGAAAACGGGCAAAAATGGGCTCCATTTTCCCATTGAAATTTTCAGAAAATCCCTTATAACTTTTAATTAAGTTATCGGATCGGGCTGAAACGTTGGCATATGGTTGTGACCTCTAGCTCTACCTTTGAGTGGAGAATGAGCGTTCGGCGATGCCTAGTTTATTTTCGCGGTAAAAAATACCGTGTAAATTTTCTTTTGTGACACCCTGTATTAATGGAATGAGTTGCCCCAGCATGCATTGAAAGAAAACTTCAACGTTCACGGTAAGGGTGGTCAGGCGCTAAGGGGACGTATGTTTTACATTGTAGTCATCATTGACAAGGTAATGCGATACGTGCCTGGCCATTGCGAATAACGAAATAAGGTGTATATCAGCAATCAGATAACTTACTGTGTCAATTCGTCGTTTTGGAGATCCCGACCACGATGTGGGAAATATAAACAAATATTTCAATATTTCACTCGAGTAAACAGCCGACCGTTCTCCGTGCTTGTAAAAGCGATTGATGCTGGTTGAGGATCTCGGTTAGCTCCTTTATGAATGAATTGTTTTGTCACTATTATACGACAAACCCATTTTTATAGTAGGCAATGAATGTTACTGTAAAAATATAAGAAACTAGGCTTGATATATTTACATGCAGCAAGAAGATACCACCGGAAATGTGTGTTCATGCCGAAAACGTTTTACGACATGCAACAACAACGTTCTATCGCTCAGCTTGCCTGACATGACAAGCTAAGCCTAAAACTTCCTTATCAGATCCCCCGCGGACCACCTTTTGAGAGCCATGGGCGACAGCACGGGCCAAATAAGCGCTTGAAGTTACCGCTGTTATGAAAAACAAGCAAACGTACAAACAAACCCTTTTCCCTCTAGGTACCGCGTGCTTTCATTGGCTACATCGCGCGTGGATGTGGGGCTGTTGCCATGGGAATATTGAAGTGTTGCCATAGAAACATTCTACAAACCAGAACACCTCGGTTAGTCGCTAAACAGTCACAGTTCGGCTTTGGCCCCTGACAACACAATAACGTATGACCCTGCCGAAACTCGATCTTTTGGGGCGATTAATTACGACAACTTTACCCTCGGCGAGTTTTGAAACATGAACAAAAAAGATGACTGTGTTCTTGTTCTACTAGGCTTCTAGGTTATGTCACTTGAGTGACGTTGGCTGGAGTGGGTCCAGCCAACGTCACTCAAGTGACATAGCACGACCACGGCTGGCACGGTAGCACTCTTTTCGGCTACGGCAACGGTTGCTCAAGTGCATAGCGAGGTGAAGATAAAAATTGATTGTGTTATCTTTCGCAAGATTAGAAACTTGGCTCCTACTTTTAGCTGTGATGGAAGTGATGGTGTTTTTGTCGCTGGTTGATTTGCAACAGCAAGAACGGCGTTGACGACGTTAGTCACAGCCGGTCGTTGCGCAAGCCACAAAGGAGGTAGGATACATTAATGGGAGTGTGGTGTGGAGGCTTTACTACATCTTTGTTGCAAGAGTGTAGTCGGCTTCGACGATCACCGTCGACGGCACGGTGCTAATCAACGAGTAACTATGTTAGCGGCCCATAAACTTCGCGTTGTCTTCAAGTATACAACCGTTGTACAGCCAGCAGCGAACAAGAACAGGATCAAAGGAGGGTGTGGCTCCTGTGGTCCGATGACTTTTGTCGTCTCCGAGACCGTCAACAACCGCTCCCACAAAAAAAAAAAAACAGAGGCATGGCGGTAACCTCACGGTGGTTGAAAGGTCACACTCTGTTGGTGGTACGTAATACGGGCGTCTCAAGACACGAAGATTATTGTGTGTATGGCTTATTTGCCCACATAACGTCATGTCTCAAATGGTATTGCAAGTACTTATTGTGGAGAAAACATTGCTAAGCGACTCATTCTTGTTTTAGCCAAGGTGGGAGAGACCCTTTAGCAAAGTGCGTCTTCTGCTGAAAGCAGAGGAACCTTGCACGATGGAACACACAAAAGACATGCACCTATGTTGGAACCCTTGAAATCCTACAGCGTTTACTTCATCGTGCGCTTGTATAGTACGCCGAACGATGTTGGCTGTTCCACCATTGCACAGTAGGAATTCGGAGTTTCTATGAATCGGCACGTGAATATTGACAAGTGTCCAATTTATCATCACGTGCGCAGTGTACCAGTTATTTTTTTAACTTGTGTACCATAACAAAAGCTACGAGCGCGAGATCAAATCCTTGAAAGCTACTGATACGGTGCTGTACCTCGTGCAGCGAGAGTGGCAGCAAGAATCGTGGAATATCTCTGGACTTGTTCGTTATAAAGCCACGTCACGTTCAACACGTCAGTTCGCCACGTCAGACGCAATTTTCCTTTTCTATGAGCCTCGTTACTGATTTTTATCCGTCTTACTTCATCAATATCCAAATTGACGGTGCTAAAGCAGCCAAGCGCTTTCACATCGCCCGGACAGCAGGACCACTTGTGACTCAAGTTCGCCAGTGCCGTCCCGGCTCTGCTCACCGTCGGTTGAACGATGGCCAGGCTTTTGTCGGTAGCTACGACACCTTGGTAGCCACCCGTGGCGAAGAACCTAAGCGCGATTAGAACTTGCTGCTGAACGGTCATCGTCACCTCCGTCTGTCGTTGGCGCTGTATTCCCTTTTCATCGCAAAGTTGATCACAGAGCCATGTCACTGTGCTCTTAAACAGCTGGTATTGACGCCGAAATGTCTCTTCAGGCATAGCGAAAGCATTGGCGTGTTTTCTAAATATCCGTTGTTGTGCGCCTTGGTCCAGCCAACGTTGTACAACGAGAAAGGCGGACCATCTTATTTGGTTCACCTATCAAATTTTAGCGCCGCAGATAATACAGTTCAATGCCGGTCATAAGTCATTTTGATGTCATCAGCCGAAGGCGAATCTGATTGCTTGCGACGGGCGGAGGTGTTTCAGTGTCTAGAATGTTTCCATTGAGAAAGCGTATGTTCTCCACGCGCGCTGTGGCCAGTAGGAGTGCGCAATTTGTTGGGGAGTGGGGGGGCGGGGGGGGGGGGGGGGGGGAGTTTTCGAGAAACACGAACGTGACCGTTTGTGACCAGGTATCTAGAGCATTATCAGGAATCACGGGAAACAGGTTTTTTCTCTCTGTAATTGTGAAAGTAGCCCCCGCCAAAGCCGAACGCTGTCGTTCGAGCTGCCCGACGCCGTATCTCTAGGTTAGAAAGTTGAATTTTCGAGTTGTAATGATCGCCAGTTGAGCCCGCTTTGCACTAAGCACCAAGGTGGCGGCGCCCGGGGGAAATTAGGGAATGAAGTGCCGATACTCTAAGTTTAGATTATTTAGTGGCTCTAAAATACCCAAAACAGATACTTTTTTTAAGATAAGTTCATTTGTTGATATTTTTACTCCAAACTTTCATCACCTAGCCGCACGTCTGTATAGTCTGTTTCACTTTGTGTTGTAACGCAGGAAACGCTACAAGCGCGAAGTTCTTGCTCTAGAGCACATCTCGGCGGCACAAGCTCTCATGCACCAAGGGCAACGGCCAACCCTATAAGCTCGTGCTTCTAGCCTTCGTTGCGGTACAGCATAAGGTGAAACAAAGTATAGTAAATGGCAGCACGATGCGTGGTCGAGAAACTGACTTTTTGCGGCCCGTCCAATATTTGTTCGTTGCATTAGTGTACACGTTGCATATAAAGCAATAAAGCAATTTCCGAAAATATTGAAATATAATTTTTAGTGAATGCGTGGGCTTCTCGGCGTACTATGCGTTTAATAAAATAAATTACCAACTCCCACGCCTAAAAAAATGAAATTTTTTAGGAATAAATTAAACGTTAAAGAAATAGTTTCTACTTATATCCCATTCTCCTCGTGAAGACTCAAGCTTTGGGACTTAGATGAAGAGACGGATTGATAAAATGTCTTTAGTAGCTGATTATAGGAGAAAAGGAACGGCATCCATGTTTTATCTCGAACTAAGCATCAACGCTTTTGCTCTTTACGAATATCAACTGCTGCGTTTGTCCCAAGCGACTTGGGGTCGCTCCGTCTTCGCAAGACTGCGGAGCTGGCTTATGTCAACAGTGATAGAAAGCATAAATGCTACACGAACAACGAAGTAGGAAATTTAACGAGGGCCTTCCTCTGTACAATTTAAAGTCGTGGAAAAGGCAAGTTGGTTTAAAAGAATATTAGAAAATTTTTAACAGATCTCACGCTTCTTTGTTTCTTTTTGTGTGTGTTTTTGTTTTTCTTTTCTTTTTGCGTTCACTGGAGAAGTGGTGTTTAATCGTTTCGTCGACATTTGAAGCAGCGGTGTTGGGTGGGCTTTGTTCATTATCTGCATGAACCGGAAGTTCACTGCGTCGTCAAAGACTGGAGCACCGACAGACCTTTCCAAAAATGGACTCCTGGCCGGTTCCGTTTTCGGTGTTCGTGCGTATGGCGAGTGATTGCGCATGTTGGGCTGAGGAGATCGCAGGCTGGGTAGAGGACTTGTAAACATTGGAATGGTGTACATATTTAATACAAAGCGAATTGTCTCAATAAAGCTTACTTGGCTGCGTTTGCGAAATATTATTTGTACCTTTTTTCTTCCTTCTTGCATTCTATAATATTTAAATACAACGAATAGCTAGAATAGAGGATACAAAACTCTTCGTTAGTGTAAATATTTTCAACCCTCTTTATCATCATTGGCCGTAAACGTTTCGTGACAATGTTTATTTTGTGGGTATATATATATATATATATATATATATATATATATATATATATATAATAAATAATTAATTTTGCCTCCTTTTGCACGTACGTGTAGACTTCAAAGTAACAGAAGCCAGATACAGAAAAAGTTCATATGAATTAAACTAATATTTGAATTTTTTTCGCAGGGAGGAAATTATGAACAAAACTACAAATCGTCCAATCGGTAAGCAAAAAAGTGTGAAACGGGTTTCGCTAGCGCCTGTGTTCAAAATGAATTTTATACATAAATCAAAGAAACCGACACACACACGGTTAGAGAAACTCACGCGCACTGCTAGGTGGTTTAAAAAAAGGGGGGGAGGGGGTACGACAACTAAGTTAACTTTATTCTATTGTTTGTTCCTTGGAGTATAGCACCAAGCACATGGCATAGAACAATTCCCCTCTTGATTTTTAATGGCGAAATTTGCGTTCGTCAAATCGTTACCGGTTTAACCACGTAAGGGCTTCGTTGCTTCACCCGCTCCTTCATCGGTTTGCAAACAACGTGTGAGTGTAATGATTTGAGAAAGGATGTAGGGAGTAGACTAAAAGCTAATTCGTATGCGAAAATAGATAATTGTGGCATGAGCAAAGGGTTGATGGTTTACGGGCGGAGGTAATTGTCCGAGAGGTAATTGTTCGATCATTGGCGCTTATGGTTTAAGACATATTTGGGGCACAGTCATGGGCAATGTAAACTGAAATGATCGGGCAATATACAAAAGATAACGGTGGCACCGCTCCGACACGATAAGTCGAACTAGCGACGATTTTATTTCGTTCAAAGTGCAAAATGATTTAGGGAATGGGACCACTTGGATTCCCGTGCCTCTCGGTAATTACATATGTACTTTGAGCTGCTTACACACTGCTACTATTCAAACGTTTAATGAACACTAAGATCATTGAATTATTTTTATCTTCCCATGTAATACATCATTCAGATGTCCTTGAGAGGAATTAAACTTAAACTTGAACTTGAGATTTAGCATGTGAACGAGAGCGCAGGAGTATATTACTTGATTCAGCCTGATCGTGCTTCAAAACTGTGCGTCACTGCTGCGCACGTGCTACTAGAGGGGTCGTTTTTAAAGCTGAGCAGCAACAAAGTGTTGGGAACGCCGTCCGTTTATAGTGTGATGACTTACAAAAAAAGATAGTTTTATTTTCTTAAGATAATTTGCAATTGCATGCCGTCAAACTTAAAAAAAAAAATTGCCAATGAGGGTTCAGTTTGTTTGAGGAATGCAACCGAATAGCAGACCATATAAGAATATGCAACAAAAAAGTGTGGTTAATATTGCTCGCATTAAAATATGGCTCGAACAGCCATCACTTGTAAATATCTTGTAAATATAGTATAAATATCTTGGAAATATTATCAAATTGGTGTGCGCTGACGCGGCACACCGAAGCCAATAAAGATTATTATAATTATTATTAACATTATTATTGTTATTATTATTCACACAGTCCCTAGATGCTTCACACAAGTGCGCCTCTCCTCAGATATGTTGGACGAAATGTATTTTCCCTGTAATTTTACGTCGCATACCTCTATGTCTTCAAATATATAGACAAAGATGCTACAAGGAACTAAACCGTTATAAAAATATTTATACTTAGACTAGTAGAGTCTTCAAGAGTAAAAAAAGAACATTTTCGACGACGCAGCTTTTGGAGGCTGTGCGGGACTCGTGTTAAAGGCCTCACGCCCTTTGCTTGGGTGAGAAAAAAAATGATCATTTATTCAATCGTCAGTTAAAATAGAATGCCTCTGAAAAACGAGTGCTCCAACGGATAAGCTGCCTGGGCGGCTTCATATTTCCTTTTGTGGGAAACTGTATATTCGATGCTCGAAAGGTTCCTTATAGTCACCGATTTTCAGGTACTTACGTGTTTCACAACAATGTCTTCGCACTTCAAATGTATCGCATCGCCTATTATGTTTGCTGCACCACTTTCACACAGTTTGCTACTTCTGAGTCTACAGAAATTAACAAATCATCTGACTGTTCACCTTTTGTGGTTAATTTAAAGTTCGTTTATGACACACCTCATATTTTGGATGCTTATTTCATCTCTCTCGGGCATATGAGTATCTGACTTGTAAACAAAATTGTTGCAGGCATCAGTGGAAGAATCGGAGGAATTTGTCTGGCGGAAGAGAAAGTAGCTGCAGCGACAGATGACGGCAACTACAGCGGAGTCAGGGAAGTTGCTCGTCAGCTATCGTTTCTGTAAGTTCATATATTACGCACAGGAGCTATAGCGTTCAAAGGAATATATATATATATATATATATATATATATATATATATATATACAAACCTAATAGAACAAATTGCTCAGTGCACACGTAGGCTTTGAAGTTGATATTATAACACCGAAAATGCCGTTAAATCTAGGGTGAAAGTTTCTTGCTACATTCAGTGTGCGAATAACCTGGTTTTTGTTACGTACAAACACGGTTTACAATATACTCTATGTTAAAAATTTGGTTCACCTGCTTTCCAGTTTTAGAGTTCATAAAAAATATCGTGAGCATAATGACCCGCAACCTTTTCATGCCTTTCTGTTGCCTTCAAACGGTGGACCATAGAGGCATACGTTCGTGATACCGAGGGTCCAGATTGCCGGTAATGCTTTGATATAAACACAAAAGAGCAAAATATAAGGTGAAAGGCCGGAACTTAGAAGTTATTACTTTTATTTTGCAAAAGAACACACACGTTGTGAGCTGCACAAAGAAAAACTAAAGCTGAACAACACTGAAAAAACACCCACGTGCCGGAAAATACGTATTATACACGTATTTTCCGGCTGTAGTCCGCATACCGTGCATACTTCGCAAAAACAAATCTTGGGGTCAAAAATAAGACATTTTTGCTTAGAGAGTCCGCACCCGGCGCATGGTTAGCACACCGTGCATAGTGCGCCCTTCGTACCTAGTCCGAAAGTAAAAATGATCATACACGGCACACGTTGATAAATGTCTGCTGTACTAGCTCACAAAGAAGCCTGTATTATTCATAAATCCACATTAATATACTCCGTTATCCTTAAAAGTCTTCACTTCCTGTCACAGTAAACGATTTAGAAAGAAAAAAGAAAAAAAAGTCTTTGTATACACGTTTGCAAGTACGGTCTCAGGGCGCTGCCATCTACCTCAGTGGGGTGCGCTTCGGCGCGGACGTAATCCAATTACGACGCCTTAGCAAGGACTCGTAATCAGGTTATGACTCGTCCGAGAGCACCCCAGCTGAGCAAGATGGCAGCGCCCTGAAGCCGGACTTGCAAACGTGTATAGTGAGGACGTGTAGATAGTCTGCATCTGGTAAACTTTAAGATTTTAAAATGTATAGGCACCCTGCAGATCTAACTCAGTGCCGATACTCACGCCTCTCGCGGCAGCGGCGCGCGTGATTATCGCGAAGTGGCCACGGCAGTCGCAGCTCGACTGCAGTGGTACACGGGTGGGTATTGCAACCTGGTTCGAATTAAGTTACGGGCTAAGGAAGCTGCCGCCCAGGGGCCTCGGCACTCGGGGGGCCTCAAACACCAAGTCGTGAAAAAAGAATAAAAAAGACTGTCCAAAAAATTTAAACATAAATATTTTCCATTATATTCAAAGGGCCCGTGAAACGAATTTTTGTCTGCGATAAGTGAATTTAGATTGGCATTTTACTAATAGCATATAATTAAGTGGGCCAAATGTCAAAAGCCTGATTTTCCGTACAAAAATCCGAAAACACAGCGGACTATTTTGTGCCTCCTTCCCTTCGTAAGCTCTCTGCCTTTTCACTGTGATACATCCACGGTACCCAAAGCGCGTCGCCGGGCCCAAACGCACGTCACACGACACCGGACCTCGCCTATTCTCTTTACCCCTAAGCTGCCCGTGCGGTGGAAGCTATGCGCTTGCCGGACCAATCATCCGCCTCTCTTTCATCCCCTGACCTCATTCTCTACGCGTGGGTATGCGCGAAAGAGCGTGATCACGTGGCAAAAGTGTGGCTGTCCCAACGAGCAGGTAGCTTGCACACCAGTATCACCTTAGGGGTGAGCGAAGTGGGGAAAGCAATTTTTGTCAGAATTTTGAGAGACGGGCGACTCTTCTATACTTCGTCTCATCCTACGATGAACTAAAGGCCAAGACCACGGGCCGCCAGGTCCAATCACGTTCCACGCTAACTATGACGCGCTTAACATTGATTGTGGGTGGACGAATAATGCTCGAATCCAAAAGCGCCGCATTATTCCTATAGACGCTTTACACACGCGCCAGAGTACAGACGCCATTGTTGACCTTCTATTGTCTTACCGAGATATCGAACCACTGAAGCGGGCTTTGGCGAGCCTCCACAAAGGCAAATGCTGGTGAAAAAGACACCGTCGTATCTAAAATGCCAGTAACCTGTCCTCCTGTGGTAATGATGGAGCAGAGTGAAAACTATAAGCGAAAACAAAAACTGAAGGGCGGTTATGGCGGCGCCCATGCACAGCTGCTGTAAAGCGTCTATAGCTTTGACGCTGTAAAGAGGCTATATGTCGTGGCTTCCATTGGGATGTGAAATTGTTGGGTCACTCAGTGCTCTTCTATTCGAACCACTGCCCACCCTTTCCCACATGAGTGATCCGAGACGCGGGCACCGATACCGGTTGTTGAAGCAAAATACCGCACAATTTTTTTAGTGACTCATGATTGGATCTGGCAGTCCGTAGCTTTTGCCTTTAGTCTATCGTAGGGTGAGACAAAGTATAAGGGGAGAATGGCTGTGCCCGGGTACACAAACGAAGGGTCCAAGCAAAAGAACCCCCCCCCCTTTTTTTCTTTTTTTTTTTTTGTCTTCTTGAACTTTTCGGTAGAATCCGCGATTTGTGAGTTGAGGAAAAAGCTAAACAGAAAAAAGTTGAAAAATTGTTTCGTGACACCTTAAAAGGGCCTCTGATACGCCAAAAAATTTTTTTTGTGTGTGCTATGCGTTAAAACTGTGTATCAGGACCAAAAAATTGTTTTACTTTGAAGTTGCGTAGTTGTTTTATAAAAAAAAAATAGAAATACGAAGACCAATTCAAAGTGCCCGCGAGGGCATGGCCTCCAAGATCCCGAAGCGCGCGAACTCTTCTTTGGCCGTCCCATTCGTGCGGAGAGGGCGTACGCGCAAAACACATGTCCGATCCGACGTCCGATCCGACGTCCGATCAGGCAATACGACGGTCGGAGGCGAGGGTGTTCAACGCTCTTCGTTGCTACGAAAACCCTCGCCCCCGAGGGTCATTCCGGCAGTCCGCACGTTGGATCGGAAGGTTTCGTCGTACATGTGTTTCGCGCTGTAATGAGAAAAAGAGGAGGAGGCGGCGTTTCTCCTCGGGGAGGCGCTCTCAACCCAGGAATCATATTTATCATTTCAGTAGTTTCAGCGAGGGAAAAGAGCCTAAGAAAAAGTATTGTTATGTAGAGTAACTGCAACTTTACTTACAGATTTTTGTGTCTGGTGGTAGAACGATGAACAGCAGCTATGGGGATGTGGATAGGCAAGTTGTGATGCTTATTTAGTTTGAGATAATCATCTGGTCATGTTGCGGCTAGCGCTGCAAGCGTCCCTTTTGATATGTCTGACTGCAACCTGTAGCACGTATCAAACTCCCGAAAACAATTAACACCGTACACAAAAAATTCAGATTTCCCTAAAAAAAAAATCAATGTGCAATTTTTTTTGTTTCGCACGTTGTTTGGCGTAGGTTTTAATGCCTGAGCACGAAGTGTTGTCCATCTTTTAATGCTTTTGATATTTATTACGCAACTTTTTGCAAGTCGTATTGCGGTGTTTGCTTCTGCTAGAAGTACCTTTAAGACGGGGTCACACTGCTCATACATTATGGAAAAAGCAGTCTGCAGATATCAGTCACCACAACATCCGTGCTTCAAATGCCGTGTGCCAAGTGTCTCCTTCAACTCGTTTCGGTGCGGCATTCGAAGCTCAGATCTCGTGGTGACTCGCGTCTGAATCTGTTTGCAGACTGTCTTTAGTATGGTGGGTATAAGCAGGGTGACCCCGGCTTAAAGGTACTTCTAGCAGAAGCAAACGCCGCAATATGACCCGGCGCACTCTTTCTCTTCTTCTGAGTAACGTTACCCCGCCCCCCTTTTTTTTTTTTTTTTCGCGGATTGAACTTTTTTTTTTTTTTGGTAACGATGGTGGCGTTGTTTTATGCGGTGGGTCGGGGGTATAGGGCTTCATGCGGGCGACGTGGACTACATCGGAGGTTTCTCAGCGTCGGTCAGTAGTGTCTTGCTGTTTCTGCACGTGGTATGAAGGGTCGGACAGTTTGCGGACGGCTACGTAAGGGACGATGTAGCGGTGGAGAAACTTGGTAGCCAAGCTCTGGTGGCGTTGAGGCGTCCAGAGTAAAACAAGGTTGCCTATTTCATATGAAACGGGGTGCTGAGTCTTGTTATACCGTCGGCATTGGCGTTGCTGTGATGTACGTGTGCGTACCCGGGCAAGTTGGGGCGCTTCTTCAGCACTGCACACGACATGTGCTACAGTGTCGGGAGGTTCGTCATTTTGACGGTAAGGTAGGAGCGTGTCCAAGAATGTGGTTGGAGGGCGATTATGGAGAAGATAAATGGAAAATAACCGCGAGTGTCTTAAAGGGCAGTGTTTTATGCGTAAGTAAGAACGGAAGAACAGCATCCCATTTTCGTTGGTCAGATTGGACATACATGGAAATCATATCGGCAATGGTGCGATTGAAACGTTCCGCCAAGCTATTTGTTTCTGAATGATATGCTGTTGTAGATCTATGAATGGTTCCACAAAGATGTAATAGCTTTTGTATCACGGAAAGAAATACTGTTACTCGATCTCTGAGTATGTGACGAGGGGCCCGTGTCGCAAAATGATGTGGTTCAAGAGAAATCTTGCGACTTCCTCTGAATTTGCCGAGTGTAATGCAGAGGTCTCTGCTTAACGTGACAAATTGCCCATGGCAACAATGACCCAGCTGTTACCGTTGTGTGTAAGAGGAAGGGACCCCACCAGGTAGACACCGATGAGTTCAGATGGGCAGTGAGATGGATCGAGAGGATGTAGAAGTCCAGCTGGTATGGCCGTTGGTCTTTTTCGTCGCGGACATTGGACGCATGATGCTACGTACTTCGAAACGTCGCGGTACATGCTTGCCGTGCCAGTAGAAGGTATTTCGCGCAGGCATTTCAGTTTTAATAAAACCCAGGTGTTCAGCTGTGGGGTCATCATGTAGAGCACCTAAGATATCAGGTCGAGGATGTCTTGGAACAAAGCAAAGCAGAGCAGGATTACGTGGGCCATAGTTGCGACGATACAGTACGTCATTTTGCATTGTGTAGGGCCAACAAGCCGTTGTTCGTGGCGGGTGAGGTGGGGTTTGTTGAGAAAAAAATCTGTTATAAAGGTGGGTCTCTCCTTTGTTCCATAGCTAAATTCAAACTAGAGGTCAAAGCAATTGCGGCAGCGGCAGAAGAGGGAGTTTCTGGGGAGGGTGAGATGGGATTCCGAAATAAGCAGTCAGGCGCGTCGTGTTGTTTCACAGACTTATGGCATATGGAAACGTCGTATTCTTGGAGTTTTAGTGCCCATCGTCCCAGACGTCCAGGAGGATCTTTCAAGTTTGATAACCAGCTCAGAGCATGGTGGTCTATAACCCCTTTAAACGGACGCCCAAATATATAAGGTCTAAACTTGCTGGTTGCCCAAATTATAGCAAGCCATTATTTTTCAGTGATGGTGTAATTCATCTCTGCGTTGAACAAAGTTCGACTTGCATCTGCGACAACATGTCCTCCAGCGTCTTGCTTTTCCATCCGTGCAGCAGCAAGTCCTTGACCGCTAGCATCTGTGTGAATTTCGATATCAAGAGCAGGGTAAAAATGTGCCAAAACGGGCTTGGTGGTCAGTGCAGTCTTCAGGGTTGCGAATGCATCCTCTTGATCTTGATACCATACAAACGGTCGATCTTTCTTGAGGAGAAAGTTTAAAGGAGCAAAAATGGCAGCAAATCCGCGTTCCGAGTTCAAAGAATGGACGGAGTGCCTTAACTGTTGCGGGCCGTGGAAAGTAGGTAACAGCGCGGAGTTTTTCTGGGTCTGGTGATATTCCGCGACAGCTGACGACATGTCCAAGAATTTGGATTTCTCATGTACCAAGAAGACACTTTTTGCAGTTGAGTTGAAGGCCCGCGTTTCGGGAGCATTCTAAAACAGTTGTCAATCGAGATAGATGTTCGGGAAAAGTACACGAAAAGACGACAACGTCATCCAGGTAACACAGACAGGTTGTCCCGCGCAACCTGCGGAGTAGCGAATCCATCATTCGTTCGAAAGTTGCAGGAGCATTGCATAAGCCAAAATTCATGACTCGAAACAGGTAAAGTCCATCGGGTGTTACGAACGCTGTCCTTTCTCGATGTTTTTGGTCAACGCTAATTTGCCAGTAGCCCGAGCGCATGTCAATCGACGAAATATAGTTTGCGTCATGCAGCGTATCAAGGGCATCATCAATTCGGGGAAGGGGATAAACATATTTTTTGGTAATTTTGTTGTGTCGTCTGTAGTCAACACAAAAACGCCATGTGCCATCTTCGTTTCTTTTTTTTTTTTTTTTTTTCTTCACAAGCACTATGGGAGAAGACCAGGGACTTGCGGATTCTTCGATTATATTTTGTTGTAACAAGTGCCTCACGTGCCTCTGGATGACTTCTGGTTCTGAACGTGAAACTTAATACGGACGGCTGCGTATGGGTTTTTCTGTTCTAGTATCGATTGTGTGTTGAACAGAAGATTTTTGAGCCAGGGGCCTAGAGCTAAAAAAAAATTGTAAATGAAGAAGCATGATAGCTTGTATAGGGTATCCTGCTGCTCTGGTGGCAAATCAGTTCTAACGTTTTTCCGAAGTAACTTGAAGGAGTTATGGTGATCATTCAGATAAGATGTCGGGGTTACAGTATGATTACTGACACTATTTACATACTCTATGTTGTTAATTGTTGTGAATGCCACGCAGGTACCAGCCAATAAGTCCCGTGCAATGTTAGAGGTATTTGCAATAAAAACAGTGGTTCTGGCCGCAATGCACGTTATAATTGTCATGGGTAGAGCAAGTCCCCTTCTGAAATAACACTTCGCGGTTTGGTTGCAGCAAGTAGGCGTCGTCTATCACAGATCCTGCCAATTGTAAAATAGCGCCAGTAAATGGTGCTATCCGTGCGTGATTCACTGCGCAGAAAGGTGCACATTGTTGTCGAGATGTGGGAGCGTCATTCGCATCTTCACCGAGAAGTGTGCGTGTGCCACAGTCAATAAGTGACCGTCGGTTGGCTAAGAAATCCCATCCTAAAATTATGTCGTGTGTGCAACTTTCGAAAACAGCAAAGCAATGACGATGTGGTTCGTTATCGATAGAAATTTCAACGAAAACTAGTCCAAGAAGATGTCTCAGGGACATGTTGGCTCCACGGAGACTGCCACCGTCCCAGGGCGTTGTACCAAGCTTTAACATTTTTTTCGAATGTTCTCGCTAATTATTGAAATCGATGCTCCGGTATCAACAAGTGGTGCCAGTTTCACCTTTTTGATAATTATGTCAATTAAATTAGATTAGGACGCAGTCGGTGGGGAATGCTGAGGAAACCAGAAGTAGCCGTACCCCCTTCAGCTGCCTCATTTAGTTTTCCCCATGGACGAAAGCTTTTGGAAAAGTGGACTGCGCACGAAGAGGGGAGGGCTGCCGGTATGCGGGTGAGGAGCTGCGGTGTTTGCGACCACGATTGGAAGGAGATGATGAGCGCCGTTGTTGACCGAAGCGGTGATCATCAGCGTCGTTACGTTGGTTGTAAAGCCGGTTGGATTCATATGGCGTAAAGTACCGGGAGTTAGATGCAGTTCTTGATGTATCCGACAGCGGACGGCGACAGAAGCGCGAAATATGACCTGGCATACCGCAGTAGAACCAAGCTGGTCGACGGTTTGTGAAGTAGTTCGGAGGAACTACTGACTGAGCCCAAGGTTGTCGTTTAGTATAAGGCCGGGAGAAAGATGTTCGAGGGTCGGGAGGGTACATCGTGATGGGCTGGTAATACTGTGCCGGGGACGTAGCGCATACTGTGTCAGGTGGTAGGGGTGCCGCTGGTAGAGGTAACGATATGTTTTTGACAGGAGGAAGTGAAAATCGAGACAACTCAGTTTGAATGAGTGTTCATAACTCGACGGGGATATGTGCCTCTGTTGATAAGTTTCGTTGAGGCAAGGGAGACGAGGCGGCAAGCTCTTCTTTGGTTATTGTACTGATGAGGGGAAACAATGTCACCGGTCGACAAAAGTGTGGATGACGCAACGCAATTCTGGAGGCGAGTGATAGTTTCTGCTCCTGAAATGCGCCGATTCCGAAGTGCTTCCCATCGTTGGCACTGTTCCTGAAGTTTGGCGACTGTGGCTGGATTATGAGAAATCAGCATGTTGCATGCGTCTTCTGCAATCCCTCTCATGATATGGCTCACTTTTTCCGATTTAGGCATCACCGGGTTCCGGCGTTTACACAGAGCCAGTATGTCTTCAATGTAAGCCGTAGTTGTCTCGGGTCCGGAGTGAGCGCGAGTCGCAAGCTTGCGGTTCGCGTCCTGTGTGCGGCTGGTAGGACATCCGAAGACATCTAATAGACGGGTCTTGAATTCGTCCCACGAGGCTATTTGATCTTCGTGATTGTTAAACCATACCTTGGCGGTGTCACGCAGGTAGAAAACCACGTTAATCAATTTTAGGGTGTTGTCCCAGGCGTTGTGAGCGCTAACGCGCTCAAAGTTGCGGAACCAGTCATCCACGTCATCGCTTCCGAAGCCGCCGGAGGAGGGAGGGTCTCGCTGTCGGTAGGGGACGGAACTAGCACGAATATTTTGAGTGGCTGATGCTTCACATCGAGACATTGTTGGAGCAAGCTGCTTCAGACTTTGGCGAAGCGTTGTGGTTAGTGAGCAAAGGGGCGCAGGGGACGCACCTCTACCAAAGTGTTACGTTGTTGTTGTTGAAGGAGAAGTCCAGGAGTCAGTCCCTGGCGGTCGGCTTTTATTTCGAACTGCCGGGCTCAGCGCGAGCTGTCGCGTCCTTTTTTTGGCGCGCTCTTTCTCTTAATCTAAGTAAGAAGATAAGTATATATATATATTTCTCTGAGTAGAAGCAACCATGCTCTACTTTTTTTATTTCGTTATCCGGAGAGCCCGGGTAAACGCAAGATAAAGCGCGACGATGCCACTGGCAATACCCACCCACGATGCCTCGACTAAGGGTCTGCACGGGCCGAAATTTAGAAACCCGACCCAGCCGGCACACTGTCTATTCGGCCCGGACTTGCTCGCGGCCCGCTATCTATTTCCGACAGCCGGCCCGGCCTGGCCCGAAGCTAGTTTTTACGGCCCAGCTGCGCTTTATTTTAGCCAAAATGAATAGCTCACAAATTGCGAGGCATGGCAGCTCGCTTGCACTTGCTACACATAAGTTGATTGCGGTACCCGACAGTAAATACTGTAAGCATTTTGTTTTGTGCTATTATTATTTGGACCAACCTGCATGCCTAGGCAGCTTGTTAACGAAATTCACCCGATATTCCTTCCAGACGGAAAAAGAAAAATGACAAGCAGCAGTAACCAAAACCACACGTCATAGTGAAAAGGAAGGGACACGTCGCGACGGGTTTGAACAAAAGATGAAAAAAGTTCTAGATTAGCCCCTCTCGCTGCGCACAACCGTTAAAACACACACACACACACACATTAATTTCGCCTTTTTTTGCAGTGGTCCGCGAGAAATTCTTCAGGCAAAGTACCCTTTCAGGGGAACCTCTTCATCCATATTGGGGATGCAAGCACTCGTACGTAGAGGGTTTATGCCGGCAAGGGTGCGCATTGTGTAGGCATTTGCGTGTGGTCAGAAGCGATGCTACGACGGCGGCGCCGCCGGAAACGAAAAGGAACGCCGCGCCATATAGTGCTCTGTAAGAGCATTCGCTGCACACACCGGACCGTACAAAACATAAAGCACAAACACATGCTTCAGCATCTGTTTATCCCCCCACTGTGGTTCCTCTCCCAACCCTCGAATACGCTTCCGAAGAACGTGCCGTTAAAAACAAAAAAAAAAGTAATGCGTGGCTTGGCCGTTTTGGCCCCCCTTGTAGACTTGAATGCAAGACCCGTACCCAGCCCGGGCCTTTCATGAATGTAGCCGTGAAGCCCGAGCCCGGCCTGCGGACCGGGCCGGCCCCTGGCCCGCGGTCTGGCCCGTACCAGTGCAGATCTCTACCTGCGAAGCTGACGGCTCGCCCCTCCGTTATGACTGAGCAAACATCGCCCCCTCGCGGCGAGCGGCGGAGTTTGCGCGATTACACTCGTACTGCTGGGGAGCGACTTGAATAAAACGGCCAGAGAAGCCTTCGCGCGCGCGCGCTTCGGGATCTCGGAGGTTATGGCCAGTGCCCTCAAATAAATGTCCAACTGGACGTTTAGTGATTTATATAGCGTAAGGTCGGTCTGCCAGGATGAGGCGATACTGGTTTACACTGTAGATGAGCAATTTTGCCGGTGCAGTACGGCTGCTAACCTGGGGTCTTTAACGTGCTCAGGCAGTAGTGATACACGACCGCACGCCGGTACGATGCTCATCCAGATCAAAACGGGCAGGGGTGGGGCTCGAGCCCAGGATCTCTGGGTTCTGCGGCGTGAGCTTTCGCTCCACGCGCGTCGAGCTGGGTGTGCGCTTTAGCCCACGCGGCCACCGATCCCCCTGCCAGTGCCCTGTGAGGTAACAATGCACCGCAAGATGTCGGGGCGGTCAGAAGGTAGGCATCGCAAAAGGTCGCGTGAGTTGTATCACTCCTTGCTTACCGCGACCGCGTGTAATATATTTTTTTTTGTTATATTCCGCACCTCCGCGAGCAATCCAAACAAACAAGGTTTCTTTTATTTGCTTTTCATCGCCTAATGTTGCTGTAACGACAGAAGCAGAGGAGTCAGTGAACCTAGTAAAGAAGTTCTGCTCACGGTTTTAGAAAAAACACGTACTTTATGCTCGACGTTTACTTGTACTTGGTACGCTCACCAGTTCGTATTCTCTAAACGGCAGGCGTCTTCAGTCTGGAGATTATCCGATGATTCGACGACATCGGTGTCTGAACGTTCAGCAATGCGATCGGGCGTGCTATATGCTAGCAGTCCTAATTTCTGCGAACATTCTTTTCTTTTTTTTTTAAACACGATAGCTTCTTTTTTGTGCGAAGTATGGCTCTGTATCATCAGACTGATGACATGCAACGTACACTGGCTTGTACTCCCAACGCTTTCATCGTTGAACTCCATCACGTCGATCCAATAACTTTTTGTCCTCAACTTTTACAGCACGCAAACTAACGAACGGTGCAGCGATAAAAAAGCTAATGAAACTGAAACTTCGTTTTATACGATTGCTCGTGGAGAAGACCAGAATAACAAAACAAAAAAATCTTGGGCACAGTCCCGGAGAGCACTAGGAGTGATACTCAGGTGACTTCTGGCGAACCCACGTTTAGTGAAGTAGGTCGATGCCTCCCTTCGGACCGCCCCGACACGTTGCGGTACACTGTTACGTCACAGGGCACTGGTGGGCACCACAGAGTTATTACAATTAACGCCAGAGGCTCAGCCGGCGCTAGTGTCTATGGGACTTCCGGTTGCAAATTGAAGCAGACAGCATGCAGTCTACTTTTCCAGTCTTCCTGTGTATTCCTATGGGAAAACGCGCGTGAATTTTGTCTCGTCGCCGGAAAATAACATTAAGTAATAACTTTTGTTATTTCGGTTGTACCGGGTAGTATGTACTTTTATTAATATTGTGAAAGTGTAATTGCTTTAGTTACAGCATTTTTCCTTTACCACTGAACGATGTTAAACTTCGCTATATTTCAGGCCCAAACCTCTGTTCCATGGCAGGTAGGTAGAAACGAGCGACGATTCTAAGCAAAATAACGATCGAAAGGAATGTAGAGTGTGTTCAAAGTTCTCCAGCATTCCGTTGGGGCTTATATATTGCTAATATGCCTCTCCTCTCACTATATGAAAATGACCCCGTCGTGCATCTCTACGAGCGGTTAAAAAAAAAAAAAAGAAAAACGTTCGAAACGTAAAGTGTAAAGTACGTGGGCTACGAAAAGTGTGTTTTCTTATTATTTCCTATCTTGGGCAGTTTTTATCGCGCCCCTGTCCTTTGGCTTCCCCCTAGTTGCAAAGATTTGGAGCGTGCGGGCGATGATTTGAACACAGAACAAGCATCTTCGCACATATTCATGAGCAGAAAGAATAAAGCATTACTTATTTATTGCAAATCGGACAATATTACGTGACTTTCAACTTATTTTGATTGTCTGCAAGCACAAGGAGTTACTTAACCAGTATTACTGCGTAGTTCTTGCCGTCTCTCTTGGTTTTCCACATGTCGTTCGTTCGTTTGGCACGTATATCCCCCATGCTGGAAAGCGTCGACGCCGTGTTCGCGCTAACAGTGTCCGACAGTGCACATAAATACACGTACGAAGCGGTTTTAACGCCGCGAATTTCAAATAAAAATGCTGTAACTGACCAATTATTTCGTCTGCGTGTCTGAGAAATGTTCCAATGTGCCTAGTACGTACATATTATTCGTGATATTTGCTCTTATAATCGAGCGCAGAGAGAAAATGAACTCGATTTTTCCCTTAGAAATGCATTACCAGAAGTCAATTTCTGACTGCATGCTGTCGGCTTCAATTTGCAACAGCCCACTAGCGCCAGCTGAGCCTCTAGCGTTTATTGTAATAACTCTATGGTGGGCGCTTTGAATTGGGTTTCGTATTTCTATTTCTTATAAAAAAAAACTACGCAACCGTCTAGTGAAACTATTTTTTAGTGATGTCCTGCAGCACCATTTTAACGCCTAACATGATATTTTTTTTTGCGTGTCAGGAGCTTTTTAACTGAATATTTTGGACACTATTTCCATTACTTTTAAGGAAGAGAGGCTTGAAAAAGATAACGTCACTGCAAACGAAACCGAACAACGCTCTGCGCGGCGAGCTTCTTTGGTTGGTGTGTAGACGCTTTGTAGCAGCGGTGCCCGGGCGCCGCCATAGCTGACCTTCCGTTTTTGTTTCCTCTTATTCCATTTTCTTCACTTGGTCATCAACCTAGCATGCCAAGTTTTTGTCATCTTAAATTTTATTCTGTCCTCTTTCCCAGCATTGGCCTCTCTGGAGGTTTATCAACATCCGTTTCAGTGGCTCGATATCGCCGTTAGACAAGGGAAGGTCAGCAATGGCGGTTCTAATCTGGCGCGTGTGTCTGATGTGTCGGGCCACTCACGCTAGTTACATTCTTCTCAAAATGGCTTTGAGCAAAATTAGGCGCCGATTAGCCTCCAGCCTTCTGGACATTTTCCATCCCTCTTTAGGCAAAGAAAAGAGAAACATCGTAAACGCCTTCATCCACTGTCCTACTCGAGCTCGGGCTTACTGTTATATTTCGTGCGAACGTATGTTTTTGAAGCGCGGCCTTCGATGCTCCCTTGCGAAGGGGACAGAGCTGTCATCTCCGCGGCAGCTTCAGTGAAACTTTTCCTAATTGAAGCCAAGAGGAAGGCTTAAACCATCTCTATTTCTATTCTTTATGGAACTCTTTTTGTTATAATCATTTTATGAACAACAATGGGCGATTAGTCAAGTCAATGTTTAGCCGAAAGCTGCACACATGGTTCTACTTCTCAATGCGTTCATTGCCTCCACAATGAACTTTTTAGCAAAGCGAGGACCTTTGAGCAATGTGGAGAACGTTCCCTCTACAACAACGAGTTTAAAATGCTCCTGCTTATTACAAGCCTCCAGACATCGGCCTTCCAGAAAAAAACAGTTACATTATAAAAAATTAATTCAAACAAAAAAAGGGCAGAGGAGATTTTTTTTACAAGCAACAAGTAAACGACATTCGTAAAACGCTAAGTTGCAAAAGATATATTATTGCGCTACACTGAAAAAGGGTCGGTACTTCCATCCCTGAGCGCTTACTGGAAAGCGAATCGTGGCAGTCATTACGTTGCCGCGTTCCGTACGGCTATACATAGTAATTTACTTGGAGTGAACAAAGATTTTTACCCACTTTTCAGTGATAACATTACTCAAGAAGGTACAAACGCATAACTTTAAAAATAACTTCGGCTTTTCAAAAAGTACTGTGTCAACCAGTAATATCATCATCATCACGAGAGCCCCTAAAGCAACCTTAGCCGAGGGCCCCAAATCTTCTAATATGGCTAATATTGCAAGGTCGGCACGCCTGCATACGCTACGACATTGGCGGAAGCGCGGGAGCAGCGTCAGCGCGGAGGAGCTCTACCACACTCCCTACGCCGACTCAAAAGTGGCCGCGCGCGGCGCTGTTCGCTGGGGGATCGGTACCGGCTCCTAGCGGACGCAGGGTGCCCATGGTTTGGGGACTAATAGCCCGGAAAATACGGTGCTTTTGGTTGTGGGTTTAAATGTGCGAGAAAAGTGAGGACAAAGAAGACACGAAAACTACACGACAGGCCGTAGCGCCAGTCCTGTTGTGTTCGTGTCTTTGTGCTCGCTTTTCGTAGTTTTAAACCTTTTGAATATTATAGACCAACTAGCCCAATTTCAATTTATAATGCTTCTTTCTTTTTTCGGTTTTTTCGGACTTTTGTCACCTTCTCACTCTTTACCTACGTATGAAATACCGCTTATATGAGCATTTAGCCAAAACCATACACTTTATGCATAGTAAAAAGGCTGGTATTGTATTTTCTTCACAATGCAAATATTTTAGTTCATCCAGTTTCTCGGGGCCACCGATGCAAGCGCCAATCATTTGATTAACCATGCTTTTTTTTCGTTATTACCACCCATTCCCAATAAAACGCTCAAACGGCAAATGAACATCATAGAATCTCTAGCTAGAAAGTGTCATCATCCCGGCTCCTCCATCTTCCCCCGTCCCCGGATAATAAGTACTGATTCAGAAACACAACCTGTTTTGGGACCACTGTACTCATTAAAAGCTTCTCTGCAGATCGGCACAAATCAACAACGCCATGTCTTCTAGACCCTTCAATGAGCAACATATACCTAAGTCTTAGAAAAGGGTTGCATGATTTAAGATGACCTGTAGCAGTGATGATTTTTTTTTTATTAGGAATGGTTTTGTTTAACTACTGCGCAGTGCGATCAAAAGGGAAATGTTTGGTCTGTTCTTAAAGACTGCAAACTCTTAAAGGTGTCTTCATCATTACTCTCCTTTGTGTTATGGCTCTACCGTGTTTTGGTTAGGTACCCTGTTTCGTTAAAGAATATATGTTTACGTCATTAAAAATACCGAAACCATCGACTTATAATTTTACAGTTGAAAGCGTAACAAGCGAACTTTTAAACATATTGCTAACGAGCGTGTTGGTAAAGTATACTAGGTAAGAAATAGTATCCTATCTGCACTCGTCTCTGTTTCGTCCTCTCTTAGTTATATACTTTCTGTTATCTAGAACATTTAACTATGTAATACATATGCTTTCCGGGCATTTTTAAGGCCATCCAGTCAAGGACTTTCTTAGGATCGGCGATTCAGCTCGTGATTCCATTCTGTGCGTCCAACATTACAGGCGCTAGTTCATCTATTTTACATTGGTCACTGGTTTGAATTCCTTTGACGTGCCCATGAAGTAGAGAGGGTTACGCAGCTCTTACTTTGGATGATTTAAACTGCGTCTTAAGATTTTTGTTTACTGTGGCACTTTAGGAGTTTTGCAGGAAACGCTTACACTTATGCCTATTTTTAAGCATGGGTGCTGTGAATGACGGCGAGGGTCCTCCAGGAGCCGAATTCGTGAGAGGAAGTGACGGTGCAGAAGGCTGTGACCCTAACGATGGATTTCTCATGGGTAAATGGGGAAACGATCGGAAAAGCTTTGGCTTATCTAGCTGCACTCCACACCAGTTCGTGATGGGACTGAGGTAAGTTTGCTTTCGATTACGTTTATTCAGTGATATACAACATAATTTCTAGAACTACGTTTCGCTTGGTGTGGAACAATAATGCATACTTGCTGAACAGTTGTGAGACTGAGGTGCCCTCTTGTACTCGCCTGGACCAAATGAGGGGATCACGGGCAGCTAAGGATAGGCTGTGTACGTTCTACCTCTAGATGAGACTCCCATTCATGCAGACTTTGAAGGGAATTTGTTACAATCAATGCAGCACTCACAATTTATTATTTCGTAATTCCGTAATTGCCGCGTCATTTTTTGGCAGCTGTCATCTTTTGCTGTAATTTAACTACAAAGTTTGAGTAAAACTTGCCTTATGTCTCTCGTAACTTTTATAAAAGAATACGAAAATAATACTGAACTAGAGCATTCACTCAATTAAACAACAAATATAAGTAAAAAATTACAAAATCTATAAATATTATCATCAGTAAAAGTGGAATATTGTCAAGAATGAAGGCGACGACAGGGTGAAGAGTGAACTGAAAATAAAGGCTTAATCGGCGAACTTGTGCCAAACAATATAAAGAGCGAGCGTCGAGACAGCAGAAAATTGGGCGGTGATTTGGCGGCGTAACAGCAAGCGAGAGCGAGGCTGACTCGACAATGTCGCGGGCCGCTCCTTGTCGAGTGTGTGCGTCGTCATGTCGAAAATTCGGCTAAGAAGGTTTGAGCATCGAGCGTTCGGTGTGAGAATGATCAGGCACTTTCGAGAACAAGAAACTACGGCGAAACGATAAAAGTTACGCCCCGAGTAAAGGTTGTTTCACATGCTGCGATTCTCGTCCAAAATCGGTGCGATTTCCAGTAAATGTCCGATTAAAATCGCAGTCGCACTGTCGCAGCGGCTCTGTGACTGGTTTCCACCAAGTTGGTATTTTGTCGCAGAGTTGGTGCGATCGCTTCCTCTTTAACCAGCCGTTCATTAGCCAGCTTTCATCCGCGATTGCCGCGTATTCGAAAATAAATTTATACACCAAAAAGCTTTTGGTTTAATGCTGAATTATTCAAAAAATCTGGTTGCATACACTATTCGTAAAACGTTTCTGTTTATTAAGACGTTTTTGTTGTATTTTATGCAAAGTCAAGCGCGTCACGTTCATATCCGAAGAGCCGGCAGCGCCGACAGAAATCGCGCGGTTGTTGCAGCGTGTGAAACCAAACACTGCGGTCGCACTCGCTGCGTCGGCTGTCGCACCCACTTTTGCCGCACAGTCGCAAACCTTTTAGAATACCATGACCGGGTGCTGCTTGCTCGTCACTTCGCGTGGCGATATGGCACAGAAAAGTGATTTCGATTTCCCCGATAAAGTCGTGCTTTCGTGGATTTTTGGGTAGGCAACGATATTACTGTTATTTGTTTATTTTAGAGAAAGCAGACGAAATATGGCGAGAAGTCGCAGATTAGATCCTCGTATAATTTAATTACTTGCGCCAATGAGATACTCTAACTGTAGTCGTTCGACTTTTATAAAGTTAAACAACTCTTATACAATTGCGAGCATGGCGTCTATAGTAGTGTCATGTGTGCAAGCACATGCAGTATGTGCGTGAGGGTAACTTTGACAGGTTTGCAGTTTGAAGTGTTTTTTTACGCCAGCAGCGACCTGGTGCAAGTGAGACATCTTGCTTAGAATTATGTAGTCATGTGGGTTCACGTATTGAATTATAAAGCGCAAAGGACAGACACGGACATGAAGTAGACAAGACAGCGCTATACCACGCTATACTCAAAACTGGGGTTTTAATGGAAAATAAAGAAGAGACGAAAGAAGCGAAGAAATTATACGGAAGGGGGGACAAAAACGACGAAAATAAAAGAAATAAATGAAAGAAGTAGGAGAACCATTGCAATTGTAGATGTAAATTAATACAAAAAATAAATAAATAACAAAAATTAAAATAATTATTATTATAGATATTAAACATAATTTTTAGCATTATTGCAAAAAAACTTTGAAAGATGAAGTTTGAGATGATCATCCCTCTAACTAGAAACCTTCTGACACCTCATGTGGGGTGGTGGAGGTATAGTAGTTCTTTGTATGATACGGACACAGAAGGCTGATTGACACAGACGTAACCACAAGCCTTGATTGTCTGCGCCTCGTAAAGTTTTCTTGATATTTTGCCATGGTACGGTCCAAGGACTTCTGCCTTTTTGAAGATCGGTGTGCAGTGGCTGTCACGGACGTGCATTACGATATGTCCTGCCGGTGAGGAGTTGAGAGATTTTGCGTGTTCTCGCAGTCTGGTATACCATTCACCTGCGGAAAAGTTAATGTGGGACAATCTGGCAAGTCTGTGAATACCGGACTGCGAGAACATGCAGCATCCCTCAACTCGTCACCGGCAGGACATCTGGCAATACACGTCCGTGACTGCCACTGCACACCGATCTTCAAAAATGCAGAAGTCCTTGGACCGTACCGTGGAAAACGATCAAGAGAACTTTACGAGGCGCAGAATATCAAGGCTTGTGGTGACATCTGTGTCAGCCAGCCTTCTGTGTCCATATCATACAAAGAACTGCTATACCTCCACCACCCCACATGAGGTGTCAGAAGGTTTCTAGTCAGGGCGATTATCATCTCAAGCTTCATCCTTCAAAGTTATGTTGCAATAACGTTTAAAATTATTTTTAATATTGTTAATAATAAATTTTTTAATTTATATTTTTTTATTTATTTTTTTATATTCATGTATATCTTGAGAAAAATCGGAAGTAGCATAGAAACAAAATGAGTGTAAAGGAAGACGTTTCATTTATGCACTACTTGAGAAGTGCCGCGCAATATAAAGTGACAGCAACTTATGACGTAACGAGTGAAGTAATCGATTACTTTTATGAGAATAATTAGTAAGGTTAATTTATTGATTGCAATCGATTTTATTTTTTAAGTAACGGGCACATGTATCTTTTATAGTTTAAAAAATTGTCCCAGTTTATCTTTGTACTTCCCAAAGGGTGCACACCCGGGTTCTTCAAATGAGACAGACATATTTATTACCGAGTTCATTTCGGACAAAATGTTTGCGGCACCCCTTTACATCAAGTAGGATGCGCCTAGCTGAATTCTGCAGCAAGCTCGACGGAATCGTCGGCATGTAGATTCGGGTTCATCTCTAATTTTCAGACGAATCTTGTTTGGGCTAAGCGTACAAAAATTATAACAAGGTCGATCAAATCTTAAAAACGTGGGGCCTCATCTAGGTCACTGGTAAACAGAGTGCGCTGGTGTGTATCTTCTTATTTTAATCAAAACACACCTGAGTAAAGTATGTGAACATCGGCCTCAAGGCGCCCTTAATTAATCTGGTTGGGCTCAAACTAGCTTAAACAAAAACAACCGTAAACTCCATACCCCACTTAAGTTAGACTCGTCAAAGTCGCAAAAGCTTTTATAGATTTAAACCTTAGCTCTGCTTTACAATAACCATAATTAAAAGCAAGTATAGATGAACGACGCTGCATTTTGTAAGCGGTATGGACACATCAACAAATTGATCACAGATAAAAACAAGCTTTTCCATTGCATTGGTCCCCTACTTGATTTGTTCTATAAAATGTAACCCAAGAGCAACTGAAGCTTTCAGATAGATCATACGGGAAGGCAAACATAATTATCTCTGGCCGCATTTAATTCAAACGCAAAAGTAGCAAGAAAGACTGGAACACTTTCCCTGTCTTTAAAATGACGAACAAAATGGCATATAAAAAGAAAATCAGTAGGAAATCGGTTTTAGTTTTAGTTTACAGAAAGAATACCTCAATTTAACATTATTTTCAAATTGTTTCATATCAAATGACAGTAAAAACTTATGGACTTTTTATGCATTATAATATTTACTTTTGCAGACAACATGGACGGGGATGTTACGGAACTCCAGAAGAAAAGAAAAGGCTGTTCAAAAATGCAAAGTAAGAGCACTTGCAAAGAAACGAAGTGATGACGTTTTATCATGACAAAAATAAACGACTAAACATCCTGAGATTGCCGGACTCAAACCAGGCTTCAATTAGAAGTGTTTGCCTACATTTGTAGTTGTTCGCAGAGGGTTTTTCAGGAGTATTATAAACTCCGAGAATAAATCAGTAGAACGTTTTGGCTAACTTTCTTGATGCAATAAAAATTGTGCCCGATTTCATTCTGCCTATTTTTTTTTATTATTATTTGAGCCTGCGCTTTGGTACAGCAGATTGGGCCAAAGACAAAAGGCGTAGATGCCTAAGCAGGCCATAGCCCCCTCTTGGTTTCCAACTGGCAACAAGCAGACGCGATTTGAAATAATAAAATAACATACCCATCATACACAAAGTGGCAAAGCATCAAAATTATACATAAAGTTCCGATAAATGAATTATACAGAAATTAAATGTCACAATATAGCTCAACAAAAAACATAATTATTATAGAAACAATTGAAGTATCATTCAATTAAAAAACGAAAGTGTTATACCCAATTAAGTCTTAATATAGTCGCAACTTTAAGTAAAATAAGAAATGAAAACATCATAAGGAAACACAATATGCAGATAGCTCTTCTAAGCAACAGATTGTGTACGAATACAGTGAACAATGAAGAATCTGTAGGACCAAATAATAAATTATTCTATTCGCATATACATTGCAAAACTAATGAAAAGCTTGAATCTTCTTGTAACAACTTTAACGAGTTTCAACTATAAGATTACAATGATCACAGATATACACTTCAACAGCATGATAAGGCTCGCGGGCATATCAACACGACGCATAAAGAGTGTAAAGAGTTTATTAAGCATGATAAATGTTTTACGTTCTCCCGAGCTCAGTGGCTTTGTTTCTCGCAAAAGCGCGACAATACTGATTTCTTTTAGATTTCGAGATCAAGACTGTTAGTAGCGGAATCATCGCCAATGAATTGCTTAATATAACATTTTGTAAACCATGTGCTTAAATATTAGATATTTTATACAAAACGTTGATTTGCGGGATTTACGGCGAAATCAGAAGTACGGTCTCGGAAGCGGTGTTATATCTTTCAAATCAGCTTTGGCGACAGCGATGACGTCACTATCGTTCCACAGTCACAAGAGTAAAGTTCATTCAATTTCTGTAGGCATTGCATATTAAAGACGCAACTCTAATCATTATCACAAATCGAAGAAGAGAGACTCCACCTTATGATTATTCGCAACATTAACCAGCTTGACTTGAACAGCAGCGGGCCCCCAAAAAACCATACGCAATGTGTAATACCTGGATCAGTAGGAAATATGGCGTGGTTGTTTAGGATTCTCATATACAGGTGTCCGGGAAGCACGCTGCGATATGGAGGTTAAACGGACCAGATTATGCCGATAGCGGTTTAAATCACGGGAAATCGGGGAAACATAAAGCGTGTCGCGTTAACTTCTTCGCATATACTGTACCCACAGTATTTTTATGGGTGTCTGCTGCTTGAGAGACTAAGACAACAAAACTAAAATACTACAAAATGAATTAATTCGTGAACAATACTTTGTTTTCATTGCATGCGCTTGGTTATATTTCGCTCTGTATTACTTGTGAGCAGGATATTTAATTGATGATCATAAATAAATGATACTGGAATCGCTGCTGCAGCGACGCAAATTCTCGAAAAAATGCGCTGACATTTAGAGCAGGTGTCCCGACTCAATGGAGAGCGGGAATCTCAACCTCGCAACTTTGCATACTGCTGCGTTCGGAAAGCCAATCAGTTCTCCCGGTGTCGGCGGTTTTGAATGCAGCCAGCACAGCTTCACCTAAAAAAACGTAAAGAAATATTTAAAAAAAAAGTGAAAGCCGTTTACAAATCCCTGTAACGCCGAATTGGAGCGCAGCTCTTGAGGAGGAGGAGTGAAGGGTACTGAGGGGAGGGTAGACCCCTCCCCCTTCTCCTCCTCCTCCCCTCATTCTTTAATATGCTCCGGGGGGGGGGGGTGTCACGTGACTTCGGGGAGGGGGTCACGTGACCTCGGGGAGGCGTGACCTGGGGGTGACCTCAAGGCCACGTGACCCCAAAGGTGACCCCCAGGTGACCTTGGGGGTCACGTGATCTGGAGGGGTCACGTGACCCCCAAGGTCACGTGACCCCTCTGAGGTCACGTGACCTGGAGGGGTCACGTGACCTCGGGGGGTCACGTGACCTCAGAGGGGTCGTGACCTCAGAGGGGTCACGTGACCTGGGGGTCACGTGGGGTCACGTGACCTTGACCTTGGAAGGGGTCACGTGACCTTGGGGAGGCGACCACGTGACCTCGGGGGTCACGTGACCTCAGAGGGGTCACGTGACTTGGGGGTCACGTGACCTTCAAAGGGTCACGTGGGGTCATCTTGGGGTCACGTGACCTTGAGATGACCTTGGAAGGGGTCACGTGACCTCGAGGGGTCACGTGACCTTCAGGGGGTCACGTGACCTTGAGATGACCTTGGGAGGGGTCACGTGACCTTGGGGGTCACGTGACCTTGGGATGACCTTGGTTACGCCGACGGCGACGGCGACGCCGACGCCGACGGCGACGCCGCTCAAGCCGGGAACGGGCCCCTAAGAGCTGCGCTCTAAAACACAAGGACGAAGAAGCGGACAAGAGCGCTAACGTAAAACCGACAATGACTTCGTCGTTGTGTTTTTTGGCGCTTTTTTAGGTGATCATGAATGAACTGGCCCAAATGGCTGTTTTCAAAGGGCCCTGCAAGCATATTTAAGCGTTCATCGTTTTTGTAGTTTCCACATCTCTTGGGGTTTGGACAAGCCAGCGGGCACGGAGAGAGTAACTAAATATCAGTGCGTCATATTTTAACCGGACAACGCGGCAACCCCCTCCACCTATGCGGGGGACCCCGCTGTGCCGAAAGCGCGCGATATATGAAACCTTCGGTCGTGGGCTTACTACTGCATGGTCAGAGCCACTGAAAGCTTTTTAGTCGAAATACCAAATAGAGGTGGCGAGAAACGTTTCAAATTTATTATGAAAGTAGTTTCGGTTCAGTATCTTTGATCAGAAAAGAAACAAATGCAGTTTATAAAGTACGGAAACAAAGAAATGACCCGTTTGCATACCCGCCGCCAAGCGGTGGAAAAGGCGGCGCATACTAGAAAGGGGTATGGGATCAGGCACCGACGAGCGGCGAGCGTACAAAGGTCCCGCATGTACCCTGCGGCGCTGCTGTCGTATACGGGCTCGAGAAGAGTGATTTTTTGGACGTCGTAAGGGAATGGTCGTGGTTTAGTTTGCGGGCTTCTAACTCCGATTCCCTCGGACCCTGCCCCCGGATGAACATGACACAGCAATACTTCGCTGTGGGCAAAAGGTTTTATTCACTCACTTATTGCCTGGGGGGTTTTGCTATCGGCGAACGGTCATCAGCGAGGCCGGGGGGAGTTCGCTGCCACTGCAGCTGCTCCATGTCCCAGCGGTGGTCGTCTACACCGCGTCATGGGGACGTCGTCGTCCAGGGTCGCTCTTCGGTCCGTCCGTCAAGTCCGCCACTCGTCGTAGCACCGGCGTTCCCCGCGCCAGCGTCCGTCTCCCCGCCGTATTCCGCGCGAGCGTCCTCGTGTCGTAAAATAGATAAATGGGCCAGTTGGTACATCATTGAATGGAAAGCGCCGAATGAACAAGGACGAAGAAGGGGACAGAGACGAAGCGCACTCACAACTGAAGGTTTATTGAAAACAACATTGACTATTAATACCGTCTATCAGGGTGTTGGCTCAAAAAGAAAAACTCTTTATCAGTTAAGTGCAGTGACGGCGCACTAATACACAGACTCACCCCTTGCTCTCTTATGCGGAATGCCTCGTGTATTTCTCGCGCTGTTTTGTTTTCGTATCTGCCCAGAACTGTTGTTTTTTTCCAATTCCGGGCCACATGGGCACCTATCACAATGCACCGCAAGATTGCCCGACGGGGACTGTTTGACTGACCAGGCATGTTCCCTGGCCCTTTCATTTATGCAACGCCCCGTTTGGCCGACATACGATTTCCCGCAACTCAATGGTATGTTATACACCACTGACGTTGCACACTCCACGTATTGATTAGCGTGTTTCCTGTCACCACGCCACGCTTCTTGCTGCCCGCCGTTCGAGAGAGCCGCCATCCGAGAGACTCTTCCTTTGTCCGTCCTTCCCTTTTAAAGCCTTTCTAGCTTTGTCCCTCCAACCATTCAATAGGGTACCTTTCCTCAAGCCGGCCATTCGACGTCAGCGCTGGGTGAGGGGGTGCTTGCCACGTCCCTCCCGGATGGCCCCGAATCATTCCCCGACAGGACGGCAGCGGAAAGCGGGAATGTCACGGGGAACGGGGGAACGCCCCGGCAGGACGGCGGCGAGAAGCGGGAAGGTCAAGGGGATTGGAGGAACGGGGAGAGGGTCTGTACAGATCAAGCTTGACAAAATCATGTTACACACGCGGAGGATTGGAGGTATTTTTGCTTTGCACTTGTCTTACTTGCCATATATTTAGAACTGAGATATGTCTGCCTTGTCCTTTCCCTTCCCCCATTATCTACCCTTCTGTGCATCGCCCGGATGTGCGGTTGTTTCTAAGGTGGGCAACGTTTTATAGCAAACCCCCCAAACTCAGAAATGGAAAAATATTTGACTCCAACCAAAAATTAAACTCGGACCCAACGTTTCAAAACCAGTTCGGTTTCTTCTTCAGGGGCGAATGATCTCGTGCGTCGGAGCAGCCTTGTCTTCTTTGTTGGTACGAATATTTTCTAATCGCGCTTCCGCCTTGCCATCCAGTCTTTTTCTAATCACGTGTCGTAGTCCGCTGACATAAACAGATGGTAAGGTACCCATAGATCGGTTGATATTTCCTGGTGTATTTTGGATGTGCCATGATTCAAGGTGATGTCTTTTTCGGAGATTGGTTTCAACATCAAGAACGGACGCGTTCGCGAAGTCTACCGGATGGCCAAAAATGTCACAGTGCTCCGCAACGCCACTGCGTTCTCGGTCGAGTTCGCGTACATCGTTCTTGTGCTGGCGTAACCTTTCCATGAAGTTCTTTGTTTTGTCGATATAAGATGCAAGACATTTTAAGCAGGGGATCCGGTAACATCAAGAATCCCTCCGTTCTAGATGTTGAAACCAATCTCCAAAAAAGACATCACCTTGAATCATGGCACATCCAAAATACACCACGTCACACTTACCGAGCCCATTGTACGCAAATTGGACCACTCGTCACGTGACTAAACCAAATACGTGAAGTCACACGAAAGATGGTAGCGCCCAGGCAGACGCTGGCCCCAGCTGGGTCGGAGCATTGGCCGGAGCTATCGGATGCTTTGTTCGTTGTCGTTCGTCTCGGCGAATTGATTTCAGACGCGGAAGCCATCATATGAGGCCGTTCGAAAGCGATTTCAAAGTTCAGCGTGGCGTCTGGCGTAGGTAAAACGTGAAAATACGGAGGAATGTTGCGCATTTCGCTGGTGACCGACGGGGATATTGCCACGAAAGAGACAATCGGCCCTACTTTGCTCGGACTGATTCGGATACCGCTAGGATAAATTTTAAGGTGACGTTTCTGTGCTCTCGTTGACCATCAGAATCTTCGAGGTCTGCAGTGAAGCGTGCTTGGATACACAGTTTAGCGACGGAATTTGCGCGAGTCGTGCTTGGCAGTGTGCTATCATGGTGCCGCTTCATTCAAATGACCGAAGGCTCACTTTGATTGTGCGGTGCACCGGAGAGCTGCCTTAAGCTGGTAGTTCCCTTGCCGTGCTAAATGATACTGTGCTGCTTCCCTACTTGTTCCGGCACAAACGCGCAATTTCACGGAGCACAGGTATGCGGCTCACCGAAGAGCTGCCTTCAAGCTGGTAGTTACTGTGCCGTGCTTTACACTCTAAGAAAAAGGAGAGTCACGGTGACTCCCTTTAGGGGAGTCCAGGGTTGTCCCTGTGGTGACACCTTTAAAAGTGTCAAGTGACTCCAGCGCTCAGTGGAGTCATTGGACTCTTTCTCCACTGGAATCTGATGACTCTATCAGCTAGTAGCGTCAGATGACTCTTTTACTGCCTGGAGTCAAGTGACTCTGTCTCACGAGAGTCAGTGGATTCTCTGGGGCGGAATCAGGGGACTCCTGTATTGCTAGAATCACGCGACCCCTCCAGGAGAGTCACCCGATTCCAATATACAGTGGAGTCGGACGACTCCCTCATAAGAATTATGGGATTCTTTTTTTGCTAGAATCATGTGACCCTTGGAAAAGAGTCGATGTATTCTGTTTTGACTTTCACGTGTCTCCTGCCAAGAAAATTACTGGATCTATTTTTGTCCCTTCACCTTAAAGTCGGGTGCCAATTTCCTTATATTTTGATAAGAATTGTATAATACTCGAACGGGAATTAAATCATCACCCCTAGCTACAAAAGTCTTTCTTCTGTTAGAATACAAAACACTGAACCGCACCAGAAGGTTCTTATTAACATCCATTTATCTGTCAACTGCTCAAGATGCCGTGACAAGCAAACCCGCAAGATGCAAAAAATAAAGCAAACGCACACACACTTAAAAAAAACTGACAGAGTAACATGGACACAAGTAAACTAGTTTACACATTTCCTAACCTTTTAATAAAAAAATTAGAGTTCACGCGAACCCTACAATCTAGTTTACAGTGTTATACCAACGAAAAAATAACAGCGTTAACATCAACATATCAAACTAGATTGCACATTAACTTCACCTTATATGTGAAGAAAACAAAACCTAACAGTGTTCACACAAACACAGCAAACTAGTCTGCACACCGCCATCTCCTTAAACTCGAAGAAAAACAATAAACTAACAAACTTAACGCAACAATACCAAAGTAGTTTCTGCACTGGTGTTAATACATAGTAGAAAAAAAAAACGAAAACAAAAAGTGGAAGTTCACGTCAGCTCTAGCAATCTAGTTTGCAGCGCACATTGCCTTCGCCTTTTAATAGGAAAGAAGGAGGAAAAGAAAGTCAAGCTAAACACGAGATGCCATTGTAGCTTTCTCTGCCGTTAATGAGAATAGGAATGTCTTCAACCTAAACACAATTTGTGTTGAATGCCCAATGGGCAGAAAACACCAACTCAACGGCCTCTGAGTTGCCCAAAGCTGGAGGTGTCAAGCTCTCAAACTTCATTCTTGCGCAGACAGATGACGCAGGATGGTTCCCGGTGTACGTGATGTCCGCGCACACAGATGTCTTCTCTGGGTTCTGAAAAGTATAGAATTTTTTACGTAACAATAAACTAAGCACGTTTTAACTGAAATATGATTAGGACACAAAACACAGTTAACAGCCGTAAGTGTTTTCTTGTGCGGAAAATGCCACGAGATACTAGAGGTGATAGATTGCTTGAATTATAGACAGTACTCTAGACGCTGAAATAGAAATTATCCAAGCTAGTACGCTTGAAGAGAAGATATATAATAAATTTTGCCTACGGCCAAATGTACCGCCGAAAACAACCACCGGTAAAACCTTTATCGTTCCAAGTCGCAGCTATAAAAATAACAATAAAGAAATATTTCATCTTTTCTTTTTAATTGCGGAAAAACCGGTTGCAGTGGTATTAGGAATCACAAGCAAGTCTTCAAAACAATGCTGAAACTCCAAAATGCACGGAGCTAAATAATGTTACAGCTTTTTTATCCATGTCCAGAAGAACGAGTTCCTTAAATGCACCGCACGTCACGGATGGCATTGATCGTTTTAACACAGGATATGTTATAGGGTTGCGCATAGTTAAAAGAAATCGTTTGAGTGAGCGAGCGATTGAGAGATCGAGCGTCATTGCAGGTGAAACCACTAAACGCATGTCCAAGCAATATCAGGCATATGTGGTTGAAGAGTGCCGATCGGCGCGCGCTTCCGGCATAGGCAGATTGGCACGTGCGGGGAGCGCGTGCCAAACCTCGAGGAGGAGGAGGAAACTTTATTATTCTTCCGGGATCAGGTATTGGGGGTGGCGGAGGCCCAGAGGGCTGCCGCGATCGCCAGGGCCCGGGAGGTGGTCAGGACTTGGGCTGACTCCTCCGGGTCGCGCAACATCTGCTCCCAGAGGTGAGGGGAGGGAAAAGGGGGGTATGGGTCTGCGGGGCATTCGCAAAGGGAATGGTAATGAGTGTCGAATGCCCCGCAGGCAGGACAGGCGGGGGTGGTAAAGAGGTGTGGGTGAGTGTGTATTAGTTGTGTTCGGTGGGGGAAAGTGTGTGTTTCTAAGAGGCGCAGCATGTGTGCTGCCTCTTGGGAGACGTGGGGGTGCGGAGGTGGGTATTGGCGGCGGAGGAGGCGGTAGTGTAGGGTAATATCCCTGTATTGCAGGAGGGAGGTAGGCATGCCTGCAGGGGCATCGCGTGTGGGCGCAGTTGAAACGGCGGCTCGGTCGATAAGTTCGCGAGCACGATCGTGCACCATCTCATTAACGCCTACGCCTGTGTGGGCTGGTGTCCACAGCAGGGTCACGGTGTCGGATGGAGGGTTGTTGGTGAGAATTTGGAAGGCCATGGGGGAGGTATTGCCGCGAATAAAATTGCGGATGGCCTGCTGAGAATCAGATAGGACGAATTGGAGGGTGGGGCTCTGGGCGAGCGCAAGGGCAATGGCCGCTTCCTTCGCCGTGGTTGTGTTTGTAGTGAGGATGGTGGCCGCCGTGACGTTTGGTGGTGGATGTTGGCCGAGAACACTTACACAGTGTGCAGGTTTGTGAGGGTAGGGTGTGGCATCAGTGTATAGTGTGCATGGTGATGGTGGGTATAGTTTGGCGCGGATGTTGGCTCGTGCTAGTCGCCGGGCTTTATGGAAAGTTGGGTGCATGTGGCGAGGGATTGGGTGGACTCGAATGCGGTTACGTATGTGCGGTGGATTGGGGAGTGGAGAAATTGGGATGGTGGGGGCAGTATGTTTATAGTGTTAAGAATGTAGTGCCCTGTGGGTGAGGATGCGAGGCGGGTGAGTTGGGACATGTGGTGGGCGTCTAGGTGTTCGCGTATTGTGTTGTGTATGCCGAGGTCGAGCAGGTGGTCCGTTGGGGCGTGAGGCGGGAGTAGGAGAGCATGTCTATATGTCTTCCTGAGGAGCGCATCAAGGGAGTCAAGTTGAGTGGGTGTAAGGTTAAGGTAGGGTAGCTGGTATAGGATACGGTTGAGTAGAAAACTGTGGCCGAGTCGGAGGCGATCCTGTTCCTTGATGCCGTGCTCTTTAGTGGCGATCCTTCTAATGAGGTGTGAGGTTTGGGTAACATATTTCTTTACGTATTGGAGGGTGGGTGCGGGTGATCTGTTGTGTGTGATGGTGAGGCCTAAAAGTCGAACTTGTTGTGTGTGTGGTATTGGGTGAGAGTGTATAAAAAGTTGTATGGGGGGTTTTGGAGGGGTTTGTGACGAGGCGGCGTAAAGGTGAGGAGAGCGGATTTGTGTGGGGAGCATTGGAGCTCCAAATGTTCGATGTGATGTAGGACTTGGTTGACGCCGTGTTGAAGTGTTGCTTTAATGTGTTGGTCGGAGCCAGAGTGGACCCAAAGGGCAATGTCATCTGCGTACAGTGTGCTGCGTAGTGTGGGGATAGTGAGGAGAGTACGGGCCAGTAGGATTAGGGTGAGGTTAAAGAGCATGGGCGAGAGGACCGCTCCTTGTGGCGTTCCGCGGTCTGGCATGTGGAAAGAATCAGACTGGACATGGCCCAAACGGATGGTAGCAGTACGTTTTGCGAGAAAGTTATAGATATAGTGGTAGAAGTGTAGGCCTAGGTTTTGGGATGAGATTGCCTGAAGGATGCTATGGTGTGAGATATTGTCAAAGGCTTTTTGGAGGTCTAGTGAGAGTATAGAGGTGTGATCTCGTTGCGGGGGGTGTTGGTGGAAATCATGATGATGCTGTATAAGGGAGTCTTGCGTGGATAAGTTGGGTCGAAAGCCGATCATATTAGGTGGGTAGGTTTGTGTGTATTCAAGGTGCACATTGACGTGATTCTGCAGGACGTGTTCGAGAAGTTTGCCGAGACAGGAGGTGAGTGAGATGGGGCGAAGGTTGTGTATGGAGGGTGTTTTTCCAGGTTTGGGGATAAGGGTGATGTCAGAGTGTTTCCAGGTGGAGGGAAGGGTGTGGTTAAGCAATGTTGGTTGAAGAGCTGTACAAGTTGTCTTAGGACCTCCTAATTGAGGTGACGTAAGAGGGTGTTTGTGATGTTGTCATGTGCTGGTGTGGTGTTGCGTTTGAGGGCTTGCACCGCCGCTTGTAGTTCTGCAAAGGTGATCGGGGCTTCGAGCTCTGGGTTGGGGTTGCCAGTGTATTGTGGAGGACCAACAGGGTGTGATGATGGAGGTGGGATGAATATGGAGCGGAGGGTGTCGCATAGGGCGGTGGGTGAGAGCTGAGTTTCCGCTATAATTTGTGTGGTTTGGTGGCAAGATTGCGTCTTAGTAGTGTGCGGGTCGAGTAGGGCACGGAGGATGTGCCAGAACTTCTTAGTGGAGAGCTGGCCTCGCATTTCGTCGCAAATATTGTTCCAGTTGTTCCTGGCTAATGTGAGTGCGTGCGTCTCGATCTTAGTGCGGAGAGTTTGTAGTTTGAGGCGAAGGTTGCGTCGGTGTTTATGTTTCCGCCAGCGCTGCTCTAGGCTGGTGTAGGCCTCCCAGAGGTTACGGAGGTGAGTATCTACATATTCCGCTGGGGGAGGAGGGTCGATAGTTTTGGTTGCAATCTGTTTAGCTGAGAGAAGGTGGGTCGTCCATTGTTCTAGGTTGGAATCACAGGTGGTGGTGGGTGGGAGTGGGCATTCGGTACGGAATAAATCCCAATCTGTGTGTGTTGGTGGTGGAAGTGGGGGGCTTGTGGAGATGCCTTTGAGGGTAAGACACGTGCTGGTGATGTAGTGATCGCTGCCAAGTGTGTGTGGTGTTGTGGATGTGTGAGGGGTGAGTCGTCCGGTGCTAAAGGTGAGGTCGGGAGTGGTATCGCGCTGGGCGCTGTTGCCAATGCGTGTGGGGGAGGAAGGGTCGGTGTGAAGGGTGAGGTTCAGGGAATGGGTGAGTTCAGAGAGTAGGCGGCCTTTGCGAGTGATATAAGAGTAGCCCCACTCTATGTTAGGGGCGTTGAAGTCACCTACAATTAGGAGAGGGTCACGTTTAGTGAAAGCGAGTGCCTGCTGGAAGATGTATTTGAAGGATATGTGTTTGGATTTAAGGGGGCTATAGATATTAAGAACATGCAGGCGTGTGACAGGGGATTTGGGAAGGTGGAGTGTGGTGAGTATATGTGGGATCGGTGAGGCGAAAGTTACGTGCTGGGTGGCAATATTGCGATGTACAAGGGTGGCTATCTGGGGGAAATCCGATAGGGAGTGAGATGCATAGTCTTTGAGCTTGGGTGAGTGGTATGCTTCCTGTAGTGCTATGAGAATGGGGGGGTTGGGTATGGACGCAATGTGTGCTTGGAGGTTGGCTCTTTTAGTTCGAAAACCGCGGCAGTTCCATTGCCAGATGTATTGTGGGTTAGAGGTCCGGGTCATTTTCGTGGGTTATAGGTAGGGGTGTGGTAGCTGGGGCGGCAAGGTGCATCCATTGTAGGACTCCTTGATGTAGGGAATGTACCGATTCCTGGATTGCATTGATTTGGGCAGAGGTGTGTTGGCGGTGGTTATCGAAAGCCGTTTCTATTTCGGCGCGTAGGGTGGCTATTTCTGCGTTGCCTGAGGATGTGGGGGGAAGGTCAGTATTGGGGGGCAGTGCCCGTTTCTTATTCGGGGGGGAGGTGGTTAGCTGATCGGGTGACGGGGCTGGAGGGTTGTGGGAGGTTTGGAGTTGCTGTTTAAGGAGACGGTTTTTTGCTTGTAGACGCTCATTGTCTGCGCGAAGGAGGGTGATAGTGTTACGCAATTGCTGCATTTCCTGGCGTATTTGGCGCATTTCGTTTTGCCTTGTGGAGGGCGGGGGTGGGGTGGGTGAATTGGGGGATTTGGGAGCAGAGCTGCGCGCACCTGGCCTTAAGCGGCTTGGCTGTAGGTGAGCCCGGGTGTGGTGAAGGTCGTGGTGCTGCGGTCAGGTCCGGTCTCGGGGGCGAAGGGGGGCATGTTGGGTAGGGTTTTCGGTAGGTTGCGGCGAGGCTGGAAGCGCTTAGGGCATCCCGCTGCCCCTGTCAGGTGATCTTGTCCACAGAGGATGCAGCGACGCTGGCATGGGTGAATTGGTGTGGGGCCCGGTGTACCACAAATTGTACTGTGGGGTTTCGGTGAGGGTTTGCGGCAGACGTCTCGTTTGTGGCTAGCTGACCAACAGGCCATGCATGCTTCGGTTTTCCTCTTGTAGGGGTAGCAACGAAGAATAACCGCACGGTACCGCACCCAGAAGGGTACATGCGGCCCCAAAAAGAGGCCTTGCACGATGCCCGTGTCTTTGAAGCGACGGGCGTCGAGGACTGTTATGGTGGGGTTATGACGCGTGAGGCTTTCCATGATTAGTGGTTCGGAGTCTTCAGCTGGGATCTGGAATATTGCTCCTGGCGTGGTGGTGCTGGGTGGGGGTATGTGGCTTTGGACGGGGTAGTGGGAAGCGTTCCAAGTGATTGCATTGAGGTCCATGTATTGTTGGGCACTGCGTTCATCGGGAGTACTTACTACGATGAAGTTTGAACGGGTGTTTATGCGTACTTGGTCTTGAGCAAAGTCTGTTATCTTGGCTTGGTGGAAGATGCAGTCGGCTAGCTGGGCTGCATTAGTTGTGCTGATGTCCAGACCGCCCTGAGGACGAATGACAACCTTGAAGTCATCAGGGGGGAGCGGGTCTTCTGGCCGGGTGGTAGGTTTCTTGCGATGTTGTCGGTGTTTTTGTTGGGGCTTGGTGGATTCAGCAGCGGGTGTGGTGGTGGCTGAAGTAGCGGTTGTTGCTGCGATGCGGGAGCGAATTGTCTTCCATCCAGGTTCACGTAGGATGTCGGGAACGATTTCGTCCCCTTCAACCATGCATTCGACACGCGTTGGCGTGATTAGAATGGTGGTGTTAGTCGGAGAAGTTGGGAGCTGCTGCGGCGGCGAGTTGGTGGTAGGCGGCGGCGGAGAGTTTGAAGTTCCCGCGTCGGCAGCTGGTTGGGAGGCGCTCATGTCGGTGCGTTGAGTCGAGCGAACCGCACGTGCGCAGGTGGTTGCTGCCTCTGTCGCTAAGGGCTGACGTCGAGCCAGCGGCCGCCTCGCCAAGTGAAGGCGACGTTAGGCTTAGCGAGGAGTGCCGGCGTGGCTGGTCATAATTCGGTGGCGCTTCACGTACCGGGTGTCGATGGGCGAAGATGTTGGCACCGATGTGGTCCTGGTGACGTTAGGAACGCTTTGGTATCAATTCGACAGGTGTGGTTGCGATGATACAAAGCTATAACCAGGTGGAAACGGAGCCCATGCGGAGCACGTCCAGCCGGGGCGCGAATCTTTTTCTTTTCAACCTCGACCAGTGCATGGCCCATAAAACGCTGAGAATAAATAAAAGAAAGGCGCAAATCGATGTTTGCAAGACGTGCGTGCTGAAGACCGGTCAACACGCAGCACATAGAGCACTCAAAGTAACCAACTTTAAATTATCGTTGTCGTTTAAAAAACAAATAAAAAAAACAGGCAGTGGAGTTTGCATTTTTATAGCAACACATCCAAAAAGACTCCGCGTCCGTCTATCAGTCCGTCCGTGCTCAAGCGCATACACCATGGCAGCACATGTCAGCGCAGCTGGTTTCTAACCGTTGCAAAATATAAATTATAAATATTAATTTATAAATGTAATACCCTAAACCGATGGGCCTTAACATTTCTAAAGGAAAATTACCGTCTTTTTATATTTATTATAGATCTCCTCCGTACCGCACCGTTCTTTTCTTTGTATATACACGAGTGAATATTTGAACAAATGATCAACATATTATGACACCAGGTAACTGTTCCCTTCACGCCAATCGCATGGCTGAAAATTGTTTTTCCCAAAACAACTACCTTTATTTTTATTTTTATTGTACAAAAAGTTGTATTGCCTTTTTCCTTTTACTGTATCAAACCATTAAGCGAAATATTTATTTAGTAACTATTTTTCAAGTCGTACATATTTTTGTTTTCATGTTATCTCTTCCCATGACATTTTTATTCCTGTGAAAGACAATTAAGTTTATCGGGGGTTTTGGCCGGACTGAAGAAGGATCTGCTGGAACCTGAAACGTCTCCGGCTTGAATTCCTACTTTCGCCACAGAAGACCCACATAATTAAAGGGACACTGCAACGTCGGACACGCGCGTTTTTAAAATAATTTTGTACGAAAAAAACATTTGTTCGCGCAGTATTTGCACCGATAGACGCAATTTATTGTAGAGTTATGGCCCGCCCGAAGCCCCACCCACAAATCAGTGGCCTCGTCCATTACTACTGGAGTGGCTTGGATGCTCGACCGAATACACTAACAAGCCTAGTGTCTCCCCTCAGCGACATACGGTGCGAGTAGTCTGGCGTCTGACAGTGGCTGCTGGTCGTGCGAGCAGACGCGTGGCAGCCTCCGCAACGTCTGCTATTTCGCAGCCGTCTATCGTCGTCTGCAATTCAAGTGAGACGCGGACACAAAAACTGCGTGTCGACGTCCGTTTTCGCTTCCATTACAAAAACACTCAGTTGAGAAACTCACCTGTAAAACCTGGACCGCTGCGCTGGCGTTCACAGACACCAAGCAAAATACGATAACAGCGCCACCCCTTAACGACGAGTTGAAACATGAACGTTGCTTTCTACAGCTACTGCTAGAGTCACTGAATGTTCCGAGAGTACCGAAACTCTCAGGCTCGAGAGGCCAAGATGGCAGCTCAATCTTTTTCTCTCTACTGCGGTCACCATGTGCTTTTAGAAAGCATGTTTTTTGCGTAAAAAGAAACGGAAAGGGCCAATTTTGTAGGACATTTTATTGGAGATTAGTACAAAATGACAGGAGCATGATGTTTGCATACAATTTTAGTGTACAGGTTTTTGCGGCACAATCAATGTTGTTTTTATAGTCATGTCTCACCGGCGACTTCAGGTAGGACGTCCCGACCTGGGTGCGTCCTAGACTTCTAGCTACGGTGTTTAATCGCGGCGTATCCGCTTCGGAAACGGGGCTTGGTCGCCCTGTAACCCCTACATTTCGGCTCCAAAATGGCCGATCAAAGCCAAAACTTGAACCGTAACAGCAGACGGTATCGAATGCGATACCCCGGCTACTGCGAGATGGCGCCACCGCACTTGCACGACTCGGCTAGAAGGAATACGTTCAGCCGTGCGGTTTCCAGAGTGGCCACTGCGGAAGAAATGGCGGCGTTGCGATCGCCATTAGCTCGGGGCTCTAGTACGGATCGGAGCCGCTTTTCCAAAGCCGGCTCCATGGCAGTTTCTTAAGTGGGTTGTTTAATAATGTTGGTTTTCGCGTTCGTCCGTCAACGCTCAGAAGACGCGACCATGAAAGCGCCGTTCTAGCGTTTCATCATGCACGAGCTGCGGTCCAATTCTCGTATTGCACCGAAGCTTCTGCATGATAAAACGCAGATGAAGATGGGAGCACCTAAGGCACCCAAAGCAGTGCTGGCAGACCTGGTCTGCATTTTGCAAATTAACAGATCCTGGTAGTGTGCAGCTTCCGCTGTGATTCTACATCTAGAAGCTTGACACTGTGAAAAGCTCTTTTGGAATGTATCTACTTCTTGTGAATGCAGAGGTTCTCGGCGAAAAAAAAAACTCTGAGTGAGCTATGTGCTGCGTGGGTTGAGTGCACGACGGCAACGTCTGTCGCATCCCCCGTTGCTTCGTCTGCGCCGCCGAACCGACTGAAGCCCGAAGGCTTCGCGATACTGTTGCGACCGAGGAGTTCCCCCGGTGACGAACAACGCCAGTGGCCACGAACCAGGCAGAGTCAAAGTTGACGTGGAGTGGAGCTCTGCATCCATGCCTTTCTAGGGCACACACGCACAAACACACAAATGTCCTGATGACATCACTGACTTGCCGACACCAACTCTGCCACCCCGCATTCGAAAAGAGTCCAGCCGAACTGTCGCAGTAATTCACCTTAATGCGCGCAGAGTTGTGGATTCTCTAAATATTCTTCAAGGTGAAGCGTTGACAAGCCGTCATATTTAGGTCGTTGTTACGTTTCCAGGCATAAGAAAAGAAGCGCATGTACAAGTCTACGTGCCGAAGTTAGGCTGAAGACTGCTCGGGTCTCCTTTATTACAACTGTATAAAATAAAGGCATGACGCCTCGGGTACAAGGGTACGGGGCGCTTATGTTATGGTGTAGCCAAGGGGGATGTGTACATTGTCCCCGCGGCGGCAAACGTGAGCTCAAATGTCTTACCAGCTCCCGACAGCGACAGCGAATGCGAACCACGTATACCGCGTGGCAAACGTAAATAAACCTCCTCCATGGCTTCTGCGTAACATAAGCTCCCCGTAGCCTTGTACCCGAGGCGTCTTTCTTTTATTCCCTACAGTATTAATAAACGAGACATGCGAAGTCCAAGAGCGAGCAGGGAGCGTAAACTTTGATAAATTCTGGTAAACAAACACGAGAAAAAAGATCTGGAAATATATCTTTTTTTTATTTCAGCACACACGAATTTCTTAGTCCTGACAAAAAGAAAAAAATTACTTTTTCCTAAAAGAAAAGGGGAAAAAAAGAGAGAAACCAACAGCGGGGTGAAGCGAAAAACGCCGGGGTCAAGACGCTTTGCAACCGCCACTTCGACCGCTTAGAGGTATTGTACCAAGCAAAAGATGCAACATGTTTTCGTACGTTCGTTTTGCCTGGCCTAAGGAGATTTGTACCCCAGAGTTGAAGAAAATCGAGACCGAGCTTTCTTTTATTTTTTTTTTTTCAATATGGGTATTTTCTAGAAAATGTGTCGTTTCAACATAATTTTTTATGTTTATTCTTCCTGACGGAAGTTAATATTTGGCAGGAATAATTTAGATGCCCTGGCTTATGTTGCCGCGCGCCAAGTAGGCAGCGCGGCCGTAGCCTAATGGTTATCGTGCTTGCCTCCCACGCAAAGGGCCAGGGTTCGATTCCTGGCCGCGACTATGCATTTTTGTTATCACTGTAATGTGATGTTCTGGTGAAATCGAGAACCGTCTAGCTGATTCGAGGTCAGAGTGTTCTACGCGTCGAACCTTCTACGTCGAATGCTCCAGAAGCCGACGTGAGTACAAAAGCGGCTCCGCAGGCAAGCCGGAGCCAGTCTCGCCCCAGCGTCCGACTCTGCTGCCACGCCGACTTCGACCCCCGCGACGCTCTATTATTATCTTTTGTGCTCTTTTATTTTTGGCATAAGTTCGCCACATTAAACGTTTATTTCTTCCTGTTTATTTATTGTTTTTAGTAACCACCCGTGACATTTTGGTAGAGGTGCGGGGTACCGCATGTCCGTGCAGCGCAGCCCTCCGAGCTCCCGAAGTACAAGTCCAAACCCAAGCTCCCGAGGAACCAACGAAGACCAGATGTAGACTCGATGAAATCGCCGCACCCAAGGGCTACACCCGGAACACGGACTTTTACCACCCAGGACCAGGCAGCCGACGATGGCCAACCAGTCGCAGACCCCCGCCGCTCCTACCGTCGTCTACCTACCCGTCGCTCCTCAGACACCGGCCCCATTCCACGGCGAGCAGCACGAAGACGTCGAGGTCTGGCTTCAACAGTACGAGCGGGTGGCCCAGCACAACCGATGGAAGGACGACCAGCTCCTGCAGAACCTTTACTTCGCGCTCGAAGGAACGGCCAGGCACTGGTTCGAGAATCGGGAGACTTCGTTGATCTCGTGGACCACCTGCAAGAATGAGTTGAGGCGAACTTTCACTAACCAGTATCGACGGGAGAGGGCCGAGGACCTTCTTCGAATGAGAACCCAGGGCGCAAACGAGACCATCACCAGTTTCGTCGAGGATGTCCTGCGCCTGGTCACTCGCGCCGACCCTCAAGCCACCGACGAAAAGAAGTTGCGGATCCTGATGCCAGGCGTACGAGACGACATCTTCGGAGGCCTCGTCCGCAACCTGCCGACCACCGTCGAAACGTTTGTAACAGAGGCGACCAACATTGAACGGGCCCTGCAAGCACGAGCCGCTCACTTCCATCGAGCTCCTGCCGTCGCTGCACCCACGCCGTCAAGCTGCACCCTCAGCCCCAATATTCCGGGGATCCGAGAAATGGTCCGGGACATCGTCCGTGAAGAACTGAAGAAGCTGATACCTGCCGCCGAACGTCCAGCTTCACTCTCGATCGCCGAGATTGTTCGAGAAGAGGTCCAGCAAGCGCTCCAGCCAGACGTTCTCGCCGACGCCGCACCGGAACCACCAGCTGTGACCTATGCCGCCGTTGTTCGTCGTCCGCAGCCTCCTATTGCTCGGCAGTATCCATCTGCACCCCAACGAGAAGTCTCTTCGCCGCAGTACGCGCCGCGCCAAGAGCAGCGTGGACTTCGAAAGACCGACGTGTGGCGCACGGATGACGGACGCCCGGTGTGCTTCCACTGCGGGGAGGCTGACCACCTTTACCGGAGGTGCCCCTACCGCCAGCTCGGCCTGCGAGGATTCGCTCCAAACGACCGTCGACCTCGTTTTGGAGAACGACCAAGGGACATCGAGGAATACCTCCGTCGCCCTCCGTCACCAGCGCCCACCGCACCACGAGGTTCCCGTTCTCCATCCCCCCTACGTTCCGCGTCGCCTTTCCGTCGGTCGCGCCGTGACAGCCTGTGCCCCCTATCTCGTCGGGAAAACTAAGTGCGGCAACGCCTGGAGGTGCCGTTGCCAAAGACGACCCGAGTAAAGAGCCTCCAAGAACGCCGGAGCGCTCCCACTCTCCCGACGCCACGCATCGCTACGACGCGCCTGCAACGGTGTCCAACAACCTAAACGTCGTCATCGACGGCCACGACCATAGGTCGGCATTTCAAGCTGTCCTCACTCAAACTCACGACCATTTTTTCCTCAATCAGAACTCACGCCCGCTCACGATCACGATTTATTCAGAATAGGGTCGTCACCCGGACTCACCCTCACGGTTCAACGCAAAACCAAAACTCACTTGCCGTCATCATCACGGTCGTCACGCTCACAGATCATCACGCTCACAGGTCATCACGAATCATCAGACTCACACGTTATCACACTCACAGATCCTCACGGTCCTCACACTCACATGTCATCACACTCACAAATCTTCACGGTCCTCATACTCACAGGTCATCACGGTTCTCACGGCACTCACACTCACAGCTCCTCACGGTCCTCACTTTCACAGGTCATCACGCTCATCACACTCACAGGTCCTCACAGTCCTCACACAGGTCTTCACGCTCGTCACACTCACAGGTCCTCACACTCACAGGTCATCACGCTTGCCGGTTGCTTTCTTTTGTTTCTTTTGTTTCTCTCAAGCCGTTGGTTTGTCTTCGCGTGAGTCGTGCGGCGGGGAAACTACCCCAAAACAGTGAGCACCTGAGCCACTAATCCAATTTGAAAGGAATGTACTAAGTTAATGTTTATGCCCCGCACATTTCTGCCAAATTTCGTAAACCTGGATGAGTTACGAAAGAAACTAAATGCAAGCTGACGAAAGTGGGTGTGTTTAACTTTCGCCTGCTGACAAGGGCGGCGGAAAAACACAAACGCGACTTCCGACCGGTTACGCAGACAACGTAGCAGTGATTAGAGCATCGCCGCGCTGTGCCATTCCTCGCTCATTTATACACAGATAAGCAATTACTACATATATCACCCCCGTTTCTTTTTTTGTGCCACCCACACATAATTCTACGGAAGTTTATGCAGAATGTATTCATAGTAAACATATACATCGACCATATTTTTTTCTTGGGGCGGGGGGGGGGGGGGGTTTGGGAGAGTGCGGAAATATTAGGTAGGGTGGATTCACGTGACGACGGTTTGAACTCTCACTATAATCCCTGTTGACAGTAGTGTCTGTCAGTCGTATGCTATTCTATGAACAGAGGCCGCGGTGGCCGAGTTTTCTTCTCTCTCGAGTTGCTTCTGCTTTTGTTGGTCGACCGTGTTTGCCGGAATAGGCTGCGATTTAGAGAATCATCGGCCGGCATTGTTTTTCAGTCATTTCGGCCTTTATAAAATACTGTCAGCATTTATTATCTTGATACATGCAGCCGTCCTTGAATTGATTTCGTTTGGATTGGTTTGACTTTGGCATGACTTTGCTTGGTTTGGTTTGGGGGTTTGGGGCCGTCCCCACGTGGCTCTTTGTCGCGCTCTCGATGATGTAGGGCGCGCCACTTTCTATGTGGCAAGCCGCGTCATTCTTGACGCGCAGTTTTATAATGGGCAATCAGTTCGTCGAACAAGGTTTCATAGACATTGTTTCAGCGACACTGCGATGTTTCATCGGAAGATCGTTTCTTCGACATTTGTTTCATCGATGTGTCATCCGAAGATCGTTTCTTCGACATTCGATGCTCGACAGAGCTTACTACTCAGCCACCATATTACTACATTTCGTCAACACTTTTTTTTTTTTTTTTGTTTTACTCGTACGTCTAGACGACATTTCTCTTCCTCTCTCTTCCATCGACGCGGCGTTGGCTCGACGTCATGCGTTCTTCGCGTGTTCGCAGCGCACTACGGTGTCCGCTTTGGACAGGGCGCAGGTGGCGGAAGCGCAAATGCTCCTCACTCTTTGTACGCATGCAGTGCAGTGTGCTGTGCGTGGTGCTGGTTGTGCGCTTACGTCGCTTACATTGCTGGAGTGGTGCGTGCGGTGCGGCGGCCTTTTGCACACGTATGGCCGTTTGGGCGCGTGCTCGGTTTGTCTAGCAGATATTTGTTTACGTAAGGAGCTTTGCCCTATATGGGGGGGGGGGGGGGGGGGGGGGGGGAAGGAAGCTGAGGCTCGGAGCTCGGCAGCCAGACGGCCGGACGTAATTGTTGCTTTCTGTCGGGCTTTTGGCCGCGTGCACACTCAAAGCTCGCGAGATGCTGAATCGTTCTAAACTTTTTCTAAAAGGAGTGTTTCTTGTGGCAGTGCTGGCTTAGTATACCGCTCATTTTTTGTAGAATCATGTGAGGCTTATTTTGTGCCCAGTAATGCACGCGATATACCAAAACTGACGTTTTGCATTCTCGTCTTTCAAGTGTTCCGAAATAACTAGTGACGTAGAGATTAATCTGTCGGTTTCGGTAGTCTTTAATAGAGCACTATATAGCTCCTACGGAGCAGAGTAACGCAATCCTTTGATCCGCGTGTTTCGCCGACAACATGGCCCACGGTGCAGCGCGGCGCGAGTCACGTGGTACTCGGGGTTCCAGGAGGCAGCCCGCCCTATGGGAGAATACATGGAGATCGACTCCACACGGCTGATTAAAAAATAAACGCCAACTTCACACTTTTCGAAACTAGTCTGTCGTGAAGTTGGTAAATCAATAAACATTTTATCAAAGTTTTCATAATATCGGATACGTGTGAAAATTTTGAGAAGGCAATTTCCAAGGCAATGGCGTTTGAAGCAGACGATTTTTGTACGCAGCGGAGATGGACTTTCTGGGTTGGCCGTAGCGGGCCACGTGGACGGTGCGACGTCACCGCGTCGTGTGCTGCATGATGCCGCTCGGGCAATTTTTTCTTAATTATGTCCTTACATGGCACGCAACTTAGCGCAAATTATTCTAAACTGCTCTTTTATTTATCAAAAACTATTGACGTTCCGCACATCTCCACAATATTGAGGAAACGAGGATTTTTTCACGTTCCCCTTGCATTTCTGACCGGAGTTGGAGCCCCCGAGCGTTCGCCGCTAGTCGCCGAGAGATGGCGTTCTAGATTGCGCTACTCTGCTTGAACGAGGTATTTGCATTGTTGTAGAGTCGGAGCATGAGGAGTTTCAGCGAATATAGGGGGCGCTCCGATCGATCCAACATGGCGGAAAAAAGGGGGATAGATTTGCGACGCCCGTAGACCGGTAGCGTATAAATTAAACAAAGCGTGTCATTCTCTGTGGGAGACGATCATCGCTTCAACCAAGACCTACCGTGATGCTACCAAATGAAGTTATCTTCCTCCTTTAAGTGAACGTAGAGCTGTATGCCAACTAAAACTACTTCCATAAACTTTTCTATCACTCTCCATCTCCCCTAGCAAAAATAACGGTTTGAAATCCGTCCGGAAAGTAAAATCCGGACTAAGATCAAACCGGAGTCACACCGGAGAGGCGGCTTCCGGTTCGCACAAACCGTGCATTTTCAAATCCGGCTCAAAGTCAAATTGGAGGAATTCCGGAGAGGCGAATTCCGGTTCGCTCATACCGTGATTTTCCTAATCCGGTTCAAAGTCAAAGTGGAGGAATTCCGGACAGGCAAATTCCGGTTCGCTCTAACCGTGAATTTCCTAATCCGGTTCAAAGTCAAATTGGAGGAATTCCGGAAAGTCAGATTCCAGTTCGCACAAACCGTGATTTTCCCAATCCGCTTCAAAGTCAAATTGGAGGAATTCCAGACAGTCAAATTCCGGTTCACACAAACCGTGATTTTCCTAATTGGTTCGAACAAACCGTGATTTTTGGAGTCCGGTTCAAAGTACAATTGAAGGAATTCCAGACACACAATATGCGGTTCGAACAAACCATTCCTTGTCAAATTCGGTTAAAAGGCAAATTGAACAAAGTCTAGACTGCAAATATCCGCTTTGCACAAACCATACATTGCCATATCTTGTTCGAAAGAAAATCGCACCAGCCGCCTGACGCTGAAGACTTTCAAGCGTTTGGTTGAAATATCAAGTTGCAAACAATCCATCCCAATACCGTACGTACGGGCTGCTGCGTCGATCAAAGCTCAGACCGCAGAAGACAGCCAGCTGATATGTGGCGCCAAAAAGGCGACACCACGGCGATTTTTGTGCAAGTCATCGCCATCTGATTCCATCTAGCATTTTTATGCATTCTGCAATACTTGTTCATTATTATGCTTAAACTACGTTTTGTTATTCTTAATTATTTTTTAAATAATTTCTCTATAACTGTCAAATAACCTATTCTATATAATTTTCTCCACATAAAAACAAACAAAAACAAGAACTAATTTGATGCCACAGCTAGATGTACACACAATCGGAAACTGTCATTTCAGTATCTTTGACAGCTTTCCTCCGGTCTCCTTGTTTATGCCTGCATGCTGAACATTCTATTATGGTGCACATGCAGGCAATTTCAGGGGCTTTTATCAATATAGGTACGCAAAGCAGGGATGTAAACCGTAACCGAAACCGAAAACCATTTAGGAACGAACATTTTCAGTAACCGTAACATTAACGAAATTGTTATTTGAAATTAAAAAAAAAAACGTAACCGTAGGCGTAACCGTAAAGTATTTACCGGTAACTTGTTTTAACCAATATTAGCCGAAAAAAAAATGTTTTTCTGAGGTATGACTTGGAGGACGGATCTTGAAATATTGTGGCAATTTGACAGAGTTACTTTCAGCGAGTGGTGCATCTGGTAATACAATTTCCGTTTAATCTAACTTTAGGATTAAGGATACTTGGTTGGAATCAGTGGTCGTGCTTATAATAAAAAAAGTCTCTAAATCTATCACACTCCTACATCGCTACATGTGTCAGTACGTGTCGCCTTCAGTGTAATAACTAATAAGTTAGAATTCTCAGATGTCCATCCAATTCGGTTCTATCAAAACCACCAATGTTCCTGACATGCAGTAGCCAGTATGAAGAAACGAGGTAAATTGATTGTCATGCAGAGCTGGCGGAAAAGAAAACCTGGTATTCATTTAGTCTGAAACGTATAGTGACGATTTTGAGACAACACAGAAAGAAAAAACAATGTGACAGGTTTGACATTGGCGTTAAGTGTATGTTTCATATTAACCGTGATCCAGAATTTATCTGAACAGAAAACAATCACAAAAATTAAAATTATTTTGTGAAGTGAAAGCTAATATGTCCTTTGATGGCCAGTATTTACATGGAAGTTCAGTGACTGGCCGGCATCGGCGCTTTGCTGTTCAAGCTGGCGAGCCCCTTCATGGAAGATCCGTTTAGTGACCGGCATCGTCTTATTTTTTTCGCCTTTTTCACTATGAAGCCAAGTCATTGAGATTCTGACAAACTGTGGCAATTCATGGATAGCGAGTGGAAATGTTTGCGTTGATCAATCCTTCCTAAATGACTGCCGACGCTAGGGTATTTTATCCCAGCATGGCAAGGCTGACGTGTTTTATCGCGAAAACGCAAGAAAAAACAATACGGTGAAGAAAATTAGCTGCAGAGGATTTGAGAATATGACCGCGTACGCCACGAAAAATAAATTTTACAACGCCGAACATTACTTTTTTCAGGAAGCTAGTTTAATTTAATGTACTATACTTAAGGTCCGGTGGTATACGGAGGTGTTTGGCCCTGATAAAAATAAAAAAACGGTATAACGGAGCCTAAAAATGAAAAAAATAAAATAAAATAAAAAACGTGGCATGATTGAGCACGCGCTTTGAGTTACAAAAACAATAATAAACATTACTTTCCAGAGACTAGAAAAGTAAGAGACGTGTTTATTGCTTATGACGCTACGAAATTGAGTGCGAAAATATGCTATTTCAGGCAGGAATCAACTGCTTTCTGTGGTAGTTACGATTATCTAACAGAAATATTTCCAATGTTCCCATAGCCAAACGATATCTGTCGCTTTGATAACTTATGTTATACGACATACCGTTCCAGAGGAACGCGAATATAAAAACTTATTTTTTTAACGCAAAAAAGCGAGAAACACCACTGCGTTGTGGATGTTCACACTGCCGGGTTTGTGAATGTGACCGCTTGACGGCTATGAAAAATAATTGTTACAACGTTGAACGATGCCATTTTTGAAAGCTAGTATAATTATCCGTGCTGCACTTGAATCTCAGGAATAAAATTGTGTCTAGGCCTAATAAAAAAGTAAAACTGCGGAGCGCAACCTGTATAATTAAAACCTGGCGGCACGCGGGGGATAGCACTGATCTACCACAACAAATTAAATACTACTTTCCGAAAGTCAGAATATTAAGAGATGTGCTTAATACGTAGCGCGCTATGAACTCAGCGAAATTACTGCCTTAAAATGACGGTATTTTTGATTCGACAGTGGGTGAAGATGGCCGCTTTCAGACAAACTTCGGCTGCATTACTGTGGCAGTTTTACCACTTACACATTTTCCCATTTCGCTCGCAATATGCTCATTATTATTACATTTCTTTTCTTTTTTGAAAGGACTTGTACTGTTTGCCTACGGTTATGAATTATCCCGGCAAAACAAGAGGGCCACGGTTTGTGCTTTGCAACGATTCGAACTTAGGCTCGCACTTCTTGTTTTCACCTTCTCCGTGATTATTACCCTAAAGAACGGTGCCGACGACTGCAAAAACATAGAAATTATTTAAAATAATAAAATATAATACAGAAAAGTGAGAAAAATATTTAAAAATATAAAAACTAATACAAGGTGAGAAAAAATATTTAAAAAAATAAAAAATAATACAAAAAGGCGAGGAAAAAAATATTAGAAATAATAAAAACTTACACAAGCAGGCGAGAAAAAAAATATTTAAAGTAATAAAAACTAATACAAAAGGTAAATAAAATATTTAAAACAATAAAAACCAATACAAAAAAAAAACATAAGAAGAAAAGAGTGTTTCGGGGATTCGAACCAACGTCCGCACGCTCAGCAAGATAGCGCGTTAGCAAACTACACTAGAGACGCCCGGTTATCCCAGTGTGTTTTCTGGAAGGCTACATGTCTGCTGAATTCGTTTCGAACCGTTGTACACTTAGTTTCGTATTTAATATTTTGCTACGTGTTCAGCACTTATTCATAATATTATGGCAATAATGATGTCTGCAATAATTTATTATTGCTGTGTCTTTTATGAGTTTTCTAATGCGGTTTCCTTATCCTTTTATTTGACGCGTTTTGAAGATACAAGAACAATCTCATCGAATCAACAGCCTATGTTTCGCACGGTTTGCCGGCCGTATCGGCCGTGTCGGCTGTGTGCGTTTGAATGCTTACGTTCACGACCGGCTAACGGTTAAATTTCCCGATTAGTCGTGATGCGTGGAGTTTGCCTTAGTTTCAAACATGTCCCAAAAAGACGGAAGCGACTGTGAGACGTGGAACTTCGTCAAATCGGCTCAACAGCCAAGATCATGGCACGGGAACCGAAGTAAGTTTGTTTCTTTGTTCGTTAGGGCTAGCTTATTTCCTGCGTTCAGAAAGCTTGTTATTGTCTGTAGATCGCTTGCTTTTACCAGTATTATTAATTGTGCGCGAATGGTGTTATGCGAGGCTGTTTTTCTTCTTTTTTCCCCGATGCTGAGACTGTACTCGCTCAAGGTTCATCAGTAGCGGCGAAACTCTTTGGGAGACGGGGGGTGCGGGGGTGGGGTTCAAAGCGGATGGGGGAGGATTGCCTCCCCAAAGGCCTCCCTCTGCCGTATTGTTTACTGGTAAACTAGAATGTCTGGAAGCGCGCGGTGCGGTGCCCATCCATCGCCGACGCCATTGCATGCGGAGAGCTGGACCCGACAAAAAGCAGCGATTGATTGATCGAGCAAGCCCGTAGCTTCCACCGCCCAGTCGTCTCCAAACGATTTCATTTTCGCGATTCGTAATCAGAAAAGAATTGCCAAAAATTGGTGCCGCAATGAATTCACCCCATGGTTAATAATGCATAGCATACCACTTCCGATCGCAAAAATTTGTGCCCGCGAAATAATTTTTGACGCCGGCACTTATTCCTCGCGAAATGTCGAGCTCTAAATATCATTTGCTGTACACGTGTTTTGTATGATCCAACGCACGTGCAACGAATTTCACAGCTCCAGAAACACTCAGGCTGATTTAAATGGTGAAGCATTTATTCTTTTCCTACTGCTGCTTTTTAGAGGCTATCAAGTATTAATTACAAGCTTCTAGGGAAATTTACAAGCATGTCCTGAAATAATGTAGTGTCTCGCCAGTTTTTGGTATCTATATTTTTTTCAGTGTAAGTATATAGTGTTAGACATACCTCACCAAATCCCTGTTTTTTCGTTTGGTATTGCCCTTAGCGAATGGTGCAAGTTGTAATTGGTTTTAGTTGTTGCATGATTGTAGTAAGGTGGTGAGCTGGTACTAATTGAACATTTTGAAAAATAGTTCGCAAAAAAATCAAGGAGACAGGGAAAGTAACACATAGACCTCATGAAAGAGCAAACTGAACTCGCATAAATCAGAGAAGGGAGAAATATAAATGCGGAAGGGCTCGAGCACAGGCCCAAGTGGAACGCGCTGATTTACCTGTTAGCAAAAGCCGATTAAAAAACAAAAAAAAAAAAAAACATAATTTTCATGTCAGTGAAGGTAACAGATAGATGGCTAGTACATAAAGAGAGCTCAATTTCTCTCTAAAATCTACGATGGATTGTCACATACCTATGCACTGTTTACACTACTCGTGTATGTCATCCTTAGGAAAAACGTCAATAATTAGCAGATACTATAAAAACATAGAAGATAATTATTTTAGGCCTTTCTTATTCGTAGTATGGGGCAACCAATGGTGTCCACATGTCCGTCGGTTACCTGAGCTGCCAAGGAAATTGTTTTTCCAGTATTATGCATATGGGTGAATTAGCATGGCCCACTTAGACCTGTTCGAACTTTTGTTAAAGCTCCTAACACATTCTTTTTTTTTTTCTTTTCTAATGTATGTGTGTTGGGAGTCTGCACTTGTATGTAGTGTATGTATTCCTAGCCTTTATTCCTTGTTTTTTGGGTACTATATTTCAAGATGTTCAATCAGAATGAACTCACCACTTTACTTCATGGAAAGGCTGTTGCTAGTTCAAGAGTGTCTGTAAAACAATATACCTGACATCTTTGCCTCACATCCCGGTTCCTGAAGCTCACATTCTCCGAGTACAGCCTTTCTGATTTCTCTCATCCTCTTATTTTCTTTTCTGTACAATCAATCGAGTTGCGAATGTACACCAGTCTGCGTCCTACGTGTTCCTGTCTTTTTGTCCTTGTCATTTTGTGCACTTTTTTCAAGTTGGTCCATGATATTTTTTATCATATATTCTAATCTGTGTTTTCATCTTTGTACTTACTGCAGCCTTTCCCAATTAGATGTTTGCATTCACTTTCGGCATCCTGATGTGAGTGACCTGAGACGACACAAAATGACAGTCTCCCCTGCTGAAGTCCTGGCTTCATGGAAGACTGCCAAGGCTGTTCATGGTAAGGTGCTCTATATATTTAGCAATATAATAGCAACTTATTGCTGCTAGGATTGTTTTTGACACAGGCTGCATTTATGGGCTGTCCTTTAGCAATTCTGTTGTCACTCACGTGGAATGAAAGCCTTTAGGGAAACTGCGCATTTCATTCGTTAGCGGAATGCCGAGTTTACAACAGAAGTGCATTGCGTTGCCTTGCGTTGGGGGTCGGTGGCCGACTGGGCAAGCGCACACCATTTGGAGCACGTGGAACGAGAGCTTGCGCTGCAGAACCCTGGGATCCTGGGGGGCTATGTTGCGCTTTTTGCACTCCCAGGAGACTAGGGAGGGGGAAGTGACGTCAACAACGCAGCAAATGCAGATTGGATGTTGATTTTGTTTTCTTCTGTCAACATCCAATCTGCGTTTGCTCTAGTCGTTGACGTCACTTCCCTCTTCCAAGTCTCCTGGGAGTGCAAAAAGCGCAACATAGCACCCCTGGGTTCAGTTCGAACCCCTGCCCATTTCGATCTAGAAAGCATCGTACTGGCATGCGTATCACTACTGCGTGGTGCAGGTTGTAGATTCCAGGCTAGCAGTCATATTGCACTGGCTAAATTGCTCACCTACAGCGAGCAACCCATCGCAACTTTGGAATGGCTCACCAACTACACGCTGTAAAAATATCCACAGAACCCCAACAGAAATGCGTCACTAATTGCATCCAGTATTGCTGTGTTGTATCTGTATTTTGTATTTGTTTATTTAGTGTTCCCAATAATGGCTGAAGCCTTCCCATTGGTGCGCTTGTTAGTAGCAACACACAAACACAAACAAACGGCGAGAGTGGTAAACACCACCACTTTTACCGCTCGCCGCCGCGCCCATCGGTTTTCGGAGAAGTTTGCAGTGTTAGTCCTTGAGGTATTGGGTCGTATATCGCACATGGACACAACCAGGGCACTGCACCTACAACTCAACACTTGCAAGACTTGCGTGAATACACCCTGTAGGTGCTCGCACTTTCAGAGTCATTTTAATGTTGCAGAAATGATAGAATGGATGCTTGGGCGAGTTGATGAACCATATTCTATGGTGCCAGCGCAAAAAAACATTCGCACACCAGATACTCAGGAAGACAAGCACACGCGCTGAACTTACAACTCTCGTGTATTCGACTACTTCGTTCTTCTCTTCAACGTCTAGATTGACTTTTCAGAGTGTGATAAGGAGAATAGCACAAAATACAAGGAAAGAAGCAAAGAACAGAAAAAAAAGAAACTGGGGAAAAACAAAAATAGGAAGATCTTACAAGTCATCCCTCTCCCTCACTACTATCCTTAAGATAGAAATTGGAGCTTTTTGGTCGACAACACAATAGAAGGACTACTTACACACTTGTTCTTCAGATGCTCTATTCTTTGCGCTTCCATTATTTCTCTTGGCAATGGGTCTCGACTCTTAACTATTACGGAGCAATTTTCAAAATGTGCTACACAACCACACTCCGGACAGTGGGTTCCCAAATGTCCAGCGGCGACTCGGTGGGTGTTATAAAAATGCTCCTTTAAACGATCATTTAAACACCTGCCAGTCTGGTCTACATAAGTAGTGTGGTAAGACGTACGTAGGCCAGACTGGCAGGTGTTTGAATGATCGTTTAAGGGAACATTTTTATAATAACCACCGAGTCATCGCTGAGCATTTGGGAGTCTGCTGTCAAGATTGTGGTTGCATAGCACATTTTGGAAATTGTTCCATAATAGATATGATATAAGACCAATTGACAAGAGAAATAATGAAATCGCAAAGAATAGAGCATCTGAAGGACAAGTGTGTAAGTAGTCCTTCTATAGCGTTGTCGACCAAAGAGCTTCAATTTCTATCTAAACAATAGCGGTAGAGAGAATGATGATGTGTAAGGGTTTTCTTTCTTCCTTTGTCTTGTCTTTCGCTTTTTTCCTTGTATTTTGTGCTGTTTCTTCTGCTCATTACGTTCTGGAAAGTCTATCCAGACGTTGAAGAGAAGAATGAAGTAGTCGAATACACAAGAGCTATAAGTTTAGCGCGTGTGCTTGTCTTTCTGAGTATCTGTTGTGTGATTGTTTCCCTGCACTGTTACCGTAGAATATACAAAAATGAATAATGCCATTGGCATATTTGTCATGCCAAAGCCTGTCACAGTTATTCCGAACTTTTATCTCCACGAGATCACAATACCATTGTTTCTATTGTAGTGACACTGCAGACTCTACACTTGTTTTGCTTCAGTCTTTTTAAGGGGTACGCCGTAGTCCGATTCTACACATCTATGGTGTACTAGACAGCACCATATTTGCAGATCTAGCCCTCGGTTTTTGTAGTTCCATCGAAATATATTTCAGCTTTTAAGTTATTTGTTATTTGGCATGTACATTTACAACCTTATCTAGATTGAAGGCAGCAAGTATTTTGCCAGCACTCATGGTACGCGTTTGAAGTATATTGCGTTAACATAATTGACCCAACCTCTGATTTTTATTTGTCAGTGCCTCTAGCGAATTGTGCATGCTAGGATTGCTTTTGTTTGTTTGTTTCACATAATCTACGGCACATTTTTCACCTTTCTACTCAGTGCAACCCTCGCCGAGCAGAAGCTAGCATCGACCAAGCCGAGGCTCAGTTCATGGCAGTGTGCAAAAGGTGTTGATGGGTAAGCTGCCTTATATATACAGCTGTGTAAGAGCAGCTTGTCTTGGGTGACAATTTGAAATGCATTTTTATGTTCTAGAAAGTGAAATTTGCATGGGCATACTTGCAACGTGAAACCTTACTAAGCCTGTTCTGAACTTTCATCCTTTTGAGATTTCAATACAGCCGTTTGTGCTGCACACACACTGGCTACTTCGGTCAGACAGAGACTTGATCCATATGAAGGTAAACAGGCGAGTATCAACGGCTCAGTTCCGTGTGTGGTGACATTCTCTCCTTATCCGACGACTTACCACACTTGGTTTGCAAGGCATTTGAAAAGGAAAGCAAGTCAGCTGCTGGATGATGCTCCCAGTACTGAGCAGTCGACGATTGCTTGTTCACCTTTGTATAGATCACGACTGTACTTCAAGCTCGGCAAGTGTGACACTTATCTGATTCAGCCTAGCAGTGGTGTGCTGAGCGGTATGTGTAGAGCTAGTTGATTTGTGTATAGACAGTGGCTGTGCGATATAAAGCAGACCCAATTGGGAACTTTAATGCAATCTTTTGTACTCCCATTGATGTTATGATTATGATTACAGAACGTTTTATGGTGCAAAAAAAAATGCGATGTAATCGTTTTTTGAGACTGCGTGTGCGATCTCCAAGCTTGTGTTTGTACGTTCTGTGCGGTGAAATGCCCTGTATAAGCAAAATTAGAGAATCCTTGAGCTATATGCTGCAAGGAGTGAAAACAGCAGTCTGCCCGCATTCTCCCCTCTTCTGTATACTGTGCAAATGCAGACGGACGCGCACTTTGGATGCTTTGCACTTAAAGGCCCCACATAAAGCACACTGCTTACTACGCATCAATTATTGCGAAGTGTTTGTGGATTTGGCTTTTAAATGTCATGCACATAGGAGGCACAATGGTGATGTAAAGTATGCCGAAATCGTAATGGTGCACTTTAAGGTTTTACAGGGAAAGTTCTGCAAAATGCGGAACAAATTCATTGTGTCAAAACTTTACATCGCCCAAAAAAAGGTCTTGTGTTGTCCTAGGCCAGGGGCCTATTTAGAAAAATTATTACAAAACAATGTAGCTAATAATGTGTATATCTGCTGATTATTGCTTTTTTTTCTTCCAATTACAGCATACACGCAGGGTATCTCCAAGGAGAAGGGATGGGATTATGTAGAGAAGCTAGTGCTTCTCTCTATGGGTACAAAGCTGTCCGAAATAAAGTCGGAATGGAAAAAGCACCACCAAGTTCGGCCTGGTCCTAAGCAGCCACAATAATGAACACAGAATTCAGAAAAATAGTAATATGAAGGACCTAGGCAGGCAGCCACACGTTTTGAGTTCGCAATGACATTTGATTATGATCACAAATATTCCTGCATTGCTCAAAGTCGCATAGTTTACACACCATATTGGTTATGGTTAGCGCAGCAGGAATATTTTTTTATCAGGCTTAAACGTCATTTTTAATTGAACAAATGTGGCTTTCTGTGTAAGTCCTTTGTGTTTTTACTCTTTTTATTTGTGTGTTCGTTATTTCATTTTTTTCTTATGATTTAGTCCGGGTTTCTGTTACTTATGTGTTCGTTATTTATTTATTTTTTTCTTTTAAGTTTCGGTTAAAAATATGATGCCCTCGTCATTTTCCAGTCCGGGAAACGGTGGTGACCTCGTCGTGTTCAAGGAGCAGTGATGAACTTTTCATCTTGTATTGCTTCCGGCAAACAATGGTGTCTGTGCGTGTGTGTGTGTGCGACGTGTTGGTCACAAGGGATGATTTCGGGACCGAACGGAAAAACAAGGCCAGCGAGGAGCGACTGGGGGACTTTGAACATCGCACGGTGCAAGGAAGGACTTCAACGACAAGGCTAGCAAGCAAGCCCATGTCAAAACTGCTGTGCTCGACCGGAGAGTTGAATCGGAACTTTACCCTGTGAGTAAGGATCAACGACTTTGGAACTTTCGTATAGTTTGCAGCTTAATTGTCGCCTTCCTTTTGTTTTATTTTAATAGGAGTCTGTGTGCTATTACATATTTAGTTTATTTTAATGGTTGTTCGTGTGATATTACTATTATTTTTTCTTGAACGGCGGAAGTGCTTGTTGGGAATTTTGGCGCTTTTATGTATAAAACTTTTTTTGCAAACCATATCTGTCTGCTCCCTCGACAACCAATCCCGCCAAAGGGCTGTGACTTTCAGACGTCGAATGATATGTTACAATGTTTGCTAACTAGCGATCGCCTGCATTTGATTTTTGTAGCATACATATTTGTCGGAATTACAAATTTCGAACCAGGCCACTAAAGATTGGTCAGTGGCCTATTCTGCCGATGTATCTACGTAAACACACGTTTGGCAGTGTGGGATAGTAGTAAAATGTATAGTTTGTGGATATTCATAGAAATGCATTATATAATCCCATGTCTGGACCTGAAAGTATGGTACCTGCCCCATGGCAATAATTTTAATGTGATGCTAGAAGGAGCATCACATGAAAATTGCTTTATATGAGGTGGGTACCCTATTTGCCAGGCCCAAACACGGGATCATATAAAGCAGTCTATATATGGTATATAAGGAATTGGGCAGATATGGCTATATCTATCCATATACGGCCTGATTATGCATCTGTGGTCATATCTGCCCCATTCCTTATATATCCATATCTGTATTTTCATTATATGTCTAGATAGGACATTTTTGTAAGGGATAGCTTGTAGCATCGGCTGCAGTACATCGGAAGGTGAAACAGTAGGTGTGTCACTCTATTAAACTACTTCTATTATATTCAGGTGTTGCCTGATACGGTTTAATATACGGTTAGACCCACTCCGGTGAAGCTCTACGGATTGGCCAGATACGGTTCAGCTTCCGCTTTGACCAATTACGGTTGGGTTTCCGGACTGGGTATTTCCGGTTCATTTACGGTTTCTAGAAATCCGGTTTGCTTAGGGGCCCATATGACGGATTAAAATTCCGGATTCATTCCGGTTTATTTTTAAACCGTTTTTTTTGGTAGGGTCGTAAGTCTATTTATTGCATACCTGCCTCTTTCATTTCTCGCCGACTTGACCACTCCTGCAAACTTCACCTAGACATTCCCAGGACTAATATTTACAAGTTTTCACCCTTGCAGCTCGCCATTAAAAATTGGAACATGTCACCAGAAGCCGTTGTCACGATAACGGACCCTCAAAAATTTGCCGAAGCTGTTATTGGTTACCTGCACCTGTGATACGCCCATTGAATTAATTATATTAATCTTATGGCATTATTGTCTTGTGTCTCTTGCCAATGTCCCCCCCTTTGTAATACGAGGCTAATAAATGAAATGAAAAAGTGTTCAAGCCAGTCGAAGGCAAGAAATCTTGCCATAGTCAAGATATGTGTGCAAGTGTTCGACGTGAGCTCTCACGCTGGTGCAGCTGTCATCAAGTTGAACCGAATGTACGCGGGTCCAAAGAAAGGTGCATATCAACAATGTTGGCGCGTTGAAACTATGACGCGTACTTTATCTAAAACTAAACTTATCGGTATGCGGCTACAAATATTTTCGTTGACGTTGCTTAGATGAAGTAACCATTCAGGCCTCGCATTAAACGGTGTTGCGAACTATTCGGTTCTAGTTACTTGTGCTAAAAAGCGGTTGGATGGAAAGTATGACAGCTACAGCATACAAGGGACGATTGGGGTATTTATCCTGCGTTCTATGTATGGAAACATCAGTATTCTTGGTGTTATATTGCGATCAGCTGGTCGCTGATCGTCCTGTTTTTATGCATAAGGTAAACAAGCCCCGGAAACACCAATCTCATTTCCATGTGCTTGTGCACCCCTACAAGGCTCCTTATGACTTTTGTGGAAAGCTTTATTGTAATAGCAATAGTCTCATCGGCCTTTCGAGTTGTATGTACCACGGTGATATCTGCTGTGTGTGATGAGCAAAATAAACAAGTCTGTATTAAATGCCAGGAGGAGAACAAAGGTAAAGCTTTTTTAACTTTTCTTTTACAAAACAGGGCAAAGCTTCTAAAACAAGAGCAACCTAAGCTGATATTTGAGTGTGCTCAAGAATGAACGGCAAAAGGTGCTTATGCTAAGTGGTAGATGTACACAGATGGTTTTCTTTTTGCCTCTGTATTGTAAATTGGAAGATATGTATCAGCAGAAGGCACGTGTCCTTTTGAAAATGTATTTTATTAGGGTAAAAATAGGTTTTCATACACAACCGAAGAGTTCGCAACACCATTTAATGCGAGGCCTGAATGGTTACATCATCTAAGCAACGTCAACGAAAATGTTTGTAGCCGCAGACCGATGAATTTAGGTTTAGATAAAGTATGCGTCATAGTTTCAGCCTCAAACGCCAAACATTATTGATATGTACCTTTCTTGATGACAACTGCACCAACGTGAGAGAGCCCACGTCGCCGAAAAATTGCACACATATCATGACTATGATATGGCAAGATTTCTTGCTTGAATTGAAGATCATCTCGTTTCGACTAGCTACGACCACCCACCGCAGCGATGCAGGCGTCGAAAGGGTGCAACGCAGTCAGTCGCCGTCACCCGACTCTGCTCGTTTGACATTCACGGCTTTCCACCCAGGTGCTTTCTTTGTATTTCGCACCAAGTGTTATTTTCTGTGCTTGTGTCTGTGCTCAGTGGCTGGATGTGGGCCTCAAGAGCAGTTCTTCAGGCTAAATAGCATTCGCCGAAGAACTTATGAAGAAAATGGCACCCAAGAAAAAAAGCACGAAGACACAACACACCAGCTTGGCGGACTATGCACTGGGCGCGGAAACCAGGCCATGCGGATTATACACCTAATGCAAACTATAAAAAAAAAAAAAAAACATTTTTCGGCTTAAATTGGTTTCTGCGGACTATACGCCTGCATGGACACTGCCTGTTATTATGCATTATATATTCACTAGTGTTTTGTTGCAGCTTGAGACTGCCTTCCTGTAATGGTGCAGAGGGGTCAACTGTGAACCTTGATATAAACATATTTAAGCACATCTAGACGCGATGTTCCATGAAGCCAGATGGTCAGGGAAAAGGTGCGCCATTACCTAATTTGCCAACAGCACACCAATGGTCACAGTCAAAACTCACCGAGTCAATGGGCAGTTTTCCACCGAAATATTTATCGCCGTGTAATCACCCATTTGGACCATTAAGAACCTTGAGGCTGTAGCCACCAGCACACCCATTCTGGATCTGCAAAGCTTATGCTGTAGACATGCATCATCACATGAGCATGTTTCTTATCAATCTTAAACGTAAAACTCTAGTTATGCAACGAAATTCCCATATCATCCCATTTTTAGCAAACTGAATGGTCCCACCTGTTACACTTTTAGCTTTGGAAGTAAACCAGTTCCCAATACCACCAGTGGCATACATCGTGCCAAGCATTAGTGCCGCGTGTGGCAGCAAAATGTCTTAACTAGGGAAGCAAACCTAATCGATCGTGTTGATTAAAGCACCTAGATACGGGAGAAATTATCGATCAATCAAAGAAGGTCACTCGAAAGGGAAGTTTTCTCGTCGAACGAACATAATTTTTTATTGCGCGTTCCGCAATGTAAGGCCGAAGTCACTCACTCCGTGATCGGTACAGAAGCATTTGCTTAGTAGTCGGTCGTGCGTGATTAAAACAACAACAAAAACAAAGGTGGATTAGAAACGCGATAGATTCGCCTTTGCACGTAGTACTTAAACTTAAAATCGTGTCAACATAAAGCGACTATGGTCCACGATGCTAGCAGGTATCTTAAAATTTACCCGTGTAGTCGTCACACCCGTGCACCAATCGGAAGCGTTGCTGCAAGCACCTCCGACACCAACTTTGAGTCACTGTTGAGTCTGAAAAACTGCTCTATGAGATCCATATCCAACCACTGAGCACATACACAAACAACAGGAAATAATACTCGGTTCCAAGTACAAACGAAGAATCCGGGGCGGAAAGCCTTGAATGCCAAACGATCTGCGTCGGGCGACGGCGACTGACTGCGTAGTACACTGGTTGCGCTCCTTCGACGTCTGCATCGCTGCGGCGAGTGGTCGTAGCTAGTCGTAGTAGATCGTGTCAGCCCTGTTGCTCGTACCGGAACACTAGAACCACGTAATATCCTTGCTGCCGAAGTTTATAAGCCTACGTTCGCGGCCAACGCATGTACACAAAGCCAACGCCCAGCGAACCTATCCCCCTCTTTCTCTTTCGGCGACCGGCCGCCAGGGCGGTGACACCATCGCTGAAACTCCTCAATCGTCTACGTCGTCTTCATTGCCATAGGGCAGCTGACCGATTCTACGTGCGCGAGCTCTCGCTGGAAGCGTAATCCTATTTATATAGTGCTCATCCGTGTGTACTGCGAATATTTCAGGCCCAACATATCAATAGTTTATTGTTATCGACCAGGAAAACGCAATATCTGTAAACATCCCCCGACAAAGAATGAAAACGAGAGCGCGCCTTTCGCTTTAGCCAATAGACCGATCTCACCAACTGCCTGGAGCGTGCCTGACGCAGCCATAATTGTACTTCACAGGAGGCAGCGGTAGTGCACGAGACGGCTCGTGATCGACACGCGCGAAGTGGCGTTTACCCTCGTGCGGAAAGACCAGCATTGCGACAGAGAAGGCGTTGCGAAACTGGCGGTTCACACATCTGCGTTTCGAGCGACAGAAACGACAAAAACAACACGAACGACATGACACCGGGACGATTATGTTCTTATTACAGAGCGTGACAGATAATGCAATGAGCAGCTTTGTTAAGTAATCATGTGTCACGGTTGCCCCGGTGTCATGTCGTTCGTGTCGTTTCTGTCGTTCCTGTAGCTTGGAACGCAGATGTGTGAACCGGCCTTTACGAGCCTACTCTGATGGTGCGCTTGAACGTCATGGAAAATCGGTCTTCTCGCCTTTTCGAGGTGTCGCCACGGGTATGAATACTAGAGGGGTATTAAGTGATTTGTTCGGCACAGAAGCGTCAGTACAGGTTATGACTTTGTCAACATTGCCTAAATCCTATTCTAATTGTAAAATAACATATCGAAGGTGTCTTCCCGGGCACAATGTCCGCCCCTACCAAAATCGAACTTGGCGGTGTTTTTAAATACAATATTTAGCATTGTTTCGCGCATTTAGTTCCCGGAAATTAGCAGCACATTCGGGAAGTTGAAGTTGACTGGTATTTTTTTTTTTTCGTAACTCGCGGAAATGATGACAAACAGTTTCTCTAGTCATTTAGTTGCGCATTCACAAGAGATATTATAATTTATGTTGCATAATTATCAAACCCGCGGCCTTTCTGTAACCATCGGTTCGAGACAGATTCTCTGTCGCTCGGTTAACAAGTGCTCATTCAACGCAGTAGCGCACTTCAACGACCCGATGATCAATCTTGACCTTTGCTACACCATTGTAAAAATTCATTACGGGCTTGAATCATCGCGATATGTGTCATATGCCTTCCAACGATAAGAAGTGTTTCAGAATTGAATTGTAAAAAGTTGGTTATCAAATATATTATTTTTGTTTTACAAGAAATTCTTGCCTCACTCTGTGTACCTATGCATGAAACATGAGTAAACAACGGCCAAGGGGAGCACAGCGTCATGCACGAAGCCCGAGAAGCCCGGGCAATTGGCGCCTCGGAGTCGCGTCCAGCCGGCGCGCCGGCAACCCGGCCGTGGCCGTGGGGCAGGCGCCGCGACGTTGCGGCCACCGCGCGCCTCCGTCATCGAAGGCAAACGGCACACGCCGAATTCTACGAATCTCGATGAGCCAGTAGATTTGTTGGGGTGAAAAACGTGACAGCGTCTCACAGGCGTTCATTTTAGATGCTCTAACTCACAGGCGTCCATTCTAGACGCTCTAATTCGCCCACTGAGTCGTAGCTTCCACAGTTTGCTAAGTGTGCCCATAGCAACCAGCAATGCAGCTTGGCACTACACGTTGCGCTATCTAGCAATTGAAAAATAAAACAAATTGGGTAGTCCAGGACGGCCCGGGTCGCGAGAACTGCGGGCGGGCGCATTTAGAAACCACGTGTGAACGTGGCATTTTGGATCGGCGTGAGCCTTTTTGGAACTGTTTTTTTTTTCATAAAAATAAGTCTCAACTTTACGTCTCTGTGACCTTTCCGGGTTCCTGTGACATCTCCCCTAAGCCTAGAGTTTCCCCCAAAAATAAACGCCGCTACTGCTGCGTGAAAGACTGCCACAGTCGCGAAGGTTACCCAAGCGTCAGACTTTACCGCTTCCCCTTAAGATTTTGGGAAGCGACACGGTGACAAAGTGGATTACAGGAGTGCGATGCACCAAGTAAGTGAATTTTACATTAATTGTTGAAGTGAACGAAAATAGATGTGCAGGCTTGGAAAGGGGTCTGACAGACTCCTTTTGGAAAATAACGTATTTATACAAGTTGTTTTACGAGTCTCTGAGACAGTCATTTAGAGAAATACAGTAGAACAAATCGGGCCGATTTTTGCTTCGCTTTGACGTCGAGAATCAGGCGATGAGGTCTTCAAGCGAGATGCCCTTCCACCTGTTCCGGCACTCGTAGTCGTAGGCGTGCATTTGGTTGCGACCGCGCGCGCCGTTCGGCACGCGCGGTCGCAACCAAAACCTTTTAAGCATGCAAGTTTTCAAATAGTGGATTTTCGTAGAACAAATTTTTGTTTGTTTCGGCTACCAAATTTAATGCTGAGTCTGGTAACAAATGCGTGAAGAAACCAGGATGCACATTTTTTTTTCTAGAAAAAGCTCGTGCGAAGCGTAAATATCCTTCTCACACGCACACTTTTTTGCCTGTCGCCTTTTTTACACCAGGCTTGCGCACTGTTCTCTAGCACGCAGAGTTTGGTTCTCATTGCCCACATGTGTCGTGGGGGCGTCGGGAGAAGAGGACGGCGGAGCGAGGCGCGAGCGGGGGCCAGCCGGCGAGGAAAGAGGAAGAGCCTGCTGCACGAGGCTGAAGCCGGGCAGGAACGATAGAACCGTTCTGGCGGTTCTATCGTTCCGCCCGGCTCATGTCGGTCCCCGGAGCATTCCACCAGCGAACTTCGGATCAGGACCGGCGGAAACGGCGAGCCTGGCCTTGTCGGCCTCGGCCATGACGGTCCAGGAGTGGTTCCGGAGCGAAACTCTGGCTGTGATAGCCCGGAACAGCTAGCATACGCAGTGCGTAGGAAGGACGATCCGCAGGCGTAAACACGAACTGCGACTGCGAACTATGAACGACAGGTGACAACTAGGGTCGGCGGGTCCGGACTGCCGGCTCTCGAAGACGGGCAACCGGGAAGTACAGTAAACCCATTCGCTGCCTTCTCGTTCTGTTGTGTCACTTACTGGGAGACGAGCGAAGCACAGACCGATCGGGCGGCGATTATTATAGAGCGACCCCGCAAGTGCACGAAGACAGTTCAAACTGGTGTCCAAATGACAACCCCAGATTATGCTCTAAACACTTCGACCTATCAAGGCTCCCGATGGTCTTAAAAAACCGCATAAAATAAACAGGGACATGGCGCGCACGTGCACACGGGGACTGCTGGAATTGGGGTCGCCGCCGCTCGTCACGGCCCGACAAGCAGACTGGCCGACCCATTAGCACACACACCTCCGCTTATGGCGCTGAATGCAGCACTCTCGTGGCGCCGCCTGGCCATTGCCGGCTGGCCATCAAGCACTTGCGCCATTTTGCCCTATACGACACTTAAAAGCATGACATCGCACAATGTGAAAGACCTCACTCGAAGCTTCGATCGATCATGACACCGCCTTTGTTGTACTTCCTGAGTGATGACTCATTTGCGAAAGGTACGTTGTGGTGCGCGGTAAAATAAAATTCCGGGTGCTGATGAGGATCATTCGAGTCATTTAATTTTGTCGCAGCCGTGCGAACATTATAGTTGACGCAATCATAAAATTCTGCGCCCACTGACACCAACTTGACAACAGGAGCCGAAATCCACATGAGCCTTTCCATGCCGCAGAGAGAGGAGCGCTAACCGTTTGGAGCGCTTCCCCAACTCCGACGTTACCGCGCCGCCTCGAGTCGCCATCAGTCCGTTGGCGTCTCGCCGTCTGCCGGGAAGCGAAGAGCGAACGCCGAGGAGAGACGAAAGCGACCCCCCCCCCCCCATACCCCCTCTGCCCTCTACAGCTGGTTGAGAGATTGCGGAGGGCGCTGGCAAGGAGGAGCCTGCAAGAACAAGCACCTCCCCCCCTCCTCCGCCCTGCACAGGAACCGGCGCGCTTACATGGCGAAGGAGCAGGCGGGCGACACCGAAACCAACCCTGAAAACCTGAACCCCACGCAGTAGTTGCGAAGCGAGAGTCTCCTCGCCCACTAAGACGGCCCGGGAGCTCACGTGACCAACCCAGCGAAGATAATACCAGCGCTCACCGCGACTCATCTTGGCCATAGTCCTCAGGCTCACGTCATCACGCAGACTAATGCGATCACCGGACTCATATCCACCCTAAGACTCACGTCTTGATTCAGGCTCATGCTCATGAGCCTCGAAACTCACAATCACACTCAAGAGACCTCAAAACTCACTCATGAGTACTTCACTTAGCGCTCAAGCTCACACTCACACTCAAGAGTTTTAAGAACTCACAATCACACTCAAGATCAAACTCACGCTCATGAGTTCGCAGGGCTCGCACTCGCACTCACACTCATTAGTTCCCAGAACTCGCGATCACACTCACGGTCAGACTCATGCTCATGAGTTCTCAGGACTCACACTCACACTCGCACTCATGAGTTCACATCACTCACGACCACACTCACACTCACACTCACAATTTTCCGAGACTCGCGGCCTCACTCACGATCACCTCAAATCTGACGGTGAGCGTGAGTGATCGTGAGTGATCGCACTCATGAGTGAGAATGCCGAGGTATGGCCACGACGCATCGGCACTCGTGGACACCGGAGCAGACTACTCAGTCTTGAGTGGGAGGCTCTCCCGCCGCCTTGGAAAAGTCATGACGCCGTGGGAAGGACCCCAAATACGAACCGCCGAAGGACATCTCATCACACCAGTCGGGAGATGCACTGCTCGCGTCGAGATCCACGGTGAAACGTGCCCTGTCAAGTTCGTCGTTCTGCAAGACTGTTCGAAGGACGTTATCCTCGGAATGGACTTTCTCTGCGAGTATGGCGCCGTCCTCGACCTCGGAACAAACCGGCTGACGCTACGAAAACCTGCTTCACCAGCGGAGGAACCCCAAGCGACGTCACCCACGGTCCGAGTCCTCGCAAACCACGTAAACCTACCACCGCGGTCGAGTGTTTTCGTACTTGTCGGGATCGATAAAGCTTCCTGTGGCGAAGTTCTTCTCGAGGGAAGCCTCCAATTGCTCCTGGGAAGAGGCATAGGCGTCGCAAGGGGAGTAGCTGAACTTCAGGATGGGCGGACTGTGGCCCTCGTGACGAACTTCCGAAACGAAACGCAACACCTCACGAAAGGTGCAGCCGTGGGCCACGTCGAGAAACTCCGAAACCCCGCCGAAATCACCGCGATTACTGACGAATCCTTGCCGCCCCAGCAAGACAGTACGTCGCCAGCGCAGCTCGACATTGACCCTAAGCTTCCGGACCCTAAACGGCGTCAGTTGGTTGACCTCCTCGCCGAATACCGCGACTGCTTTGCGTCGTCGTCAAAGGTGCGCCAGACCGCGGTTGCCAAGCACCGCATCGTTACCGCGGACGACGCGCGCCCTGTGCATCGATCGCCGTACAGAGTCTCCGCTAAGGAAAGGAAGGTGATCCATCAGCGAGTTCAAGAGATGCTGAATGACGACATAATTCAACCTTCAAGCAGTCCATGGGCCTCTCCAGTCGTGCTGGTTAAGAAGAAGAACGGAACTCTTCGGTTCTGCGTGGACTACCGGCAGCTCAACACGGTTACTAAAAAAGACGTCTAGCCACTCCCCCGTATCGACGACACTCTAGACCGGCTGCGCCACCCTCGATACTTTTCATCGATGGACCTGAAGAGCGGCTACTGGCAAATCGAGGTCGACGAATGGGACCGAGAGAAGACAGCCTTCGTCACGCCGGATGGACTGTACGAGTTCAAGGTGATGCCCTTCGGACTATGCACGGCGCCAGCAACTTTCCAGCGTGTCATGGACACCGTACTGGCAGGGCCGAAGTGGCAGAGTTGTCTCGTCTACCTTGACGACGTCGTAGTATTTTCAGCTTACTTCGACGAGCACTTGAGACGACTCCGGGCTGTTCTTCAAGCCATTCAGACCGCCGGACTCACACTCAAGCTGTCAAAGTGCCGGTTCGCCTATGGCGAACTGAAGTTCCTTGGCCACGTGGTTAGTAACGAAGGCGTCCGCCCAGACCCCGAGAAGACTCGCACGTCGCGGCATTTCCAGCGCCGACAGATAAGAAGGCCGTGCGAAGATTCCTTGGACTTTGTGCCTATTATCGACGCTTCGTTCGGGATTTCGCAAGGATTTCCGCACCACTTACGAATCTCACGAAAGACGCCGAGAAGTTCGAATGGGCCGAGGAGCAACAGCAGGCATTCGACGAACTGAAACGACGACTCCAGACTCCTCCTGTGCTTGGACATTTCGACCAGGATGCGGAAACAGAAATTCAAACGGACGCAAGTAACGTGGGACTGGGTGCAGTACTAGTCCAAGTGCAAGAAGGCATCGAGCGAGTCATCGCCTACGCAAGTCGGACATTGTCCAATTCGGAGAAAAATTACTCCACGACTGAGAAAGAATGCCTTGCGGTCGTCTGGGCAATAACGAAGTTTCGTCCGTACTTGTACGGGAGCCCGTTCCGTGTAGTCACGGACCACCACTCGCTTTGCTGGCTTGCGAACCTGAAGGACCCGTCAGGACGCCTCGCTCGATGGAGTCTTCGACTACAAGAGTTCAACATGACAGTGGTCTATAAGTCAGGCCGCAAGCACAGCGACGCCGACTGCCTGTCCAGAGCTCCCGTCGAAACCCCTTCCGGCTGCAGCGACGACAATGACGACGAGTGCTTCCTAGGAGCTGTGAACACCGACGATATGGCACGACGTCAACGGGATGATCCTGAGCTGCGCGCATTAATCGAGCACCTGGAAGGGGGCAGGAGTACCGTGCCACGTGTCTTCTCACGAGTACTGCCGACCTTCGCCATCCGACAAGGTGTACTCTAAAAAGAGAACTTCGGCGACAACAACACACCGTGGTTGCTGGTAATCCCGAGTGACCTCCGAGAGGAAATCTTCCAAGCCTGCCACGACGACCCGACATCCGGACACCTTGGTTACAGCCGGACACTGGCCCGTATTCGTGAAAAGTATTACTGGCCGAAGCTCCCCAAGACCGTCCACCTATATACACGATCATGCCACGAGTGCCAGCGACGCAAGAAACCACCGACGAGGCCGGCCGGACTTCTGCAGCCCATTTCTCCTCCAACTACACCCTTCCAGCAGATCGCAATGGATCTACTTGGTCCTTTTCCACCTTCGATGTCGGGGAACCGCTGGATCATCGTCGCCACAGATTATCTCACGCGGTACGCCGAAACGAAAGCTCTTCCTTCAGGGACTGCTGTGGAAGTCGCCAAGTTTTTCATCGAGTCCATCGTCCTCCGGCACGGCGCTCCCGAAGTTCTGATTACAGATCGCGGATCTTCGTTCATGGCCCAGCTGACGCAAGAGATCCTTCGTCTCAGTGGCACCGGCCATCGTCGAACCACTGCATACCACCCGCAGACCAACGGGCTGACCGAGCGACTCAACAAGACAATCGCCGATATGATCTCTATGTACGTTTACGTAGAGCACAAGACGTGGGACGAGGTGTTGCCCTACGTCACGTTTTCCTACAATATGGCGGTTCAGGAGACCACTGGATTAACCCCTTTCCCGCTGGTACACGGTCGGAAGGTAACGACCATGCTGGACGCAATGCTGCCCCATGAGCCATCTGACAATGAGAGCGACGACGCCCAGGCGGTTGCTCAACGCGCCGAAGAAGTCCGCCAGCTCGCGCGACTCATGATTCAAGACCAGCAACGCGTCGACGCGGGCCGCTACAACCTTCGTCGCAGGGACGTTCACTTCCAGCCCGGAGACAGGGTGTGGGTGTAGACGCCCATCCGTCGCCGCGGCCTCAGTAAGAAACTGCTGAAACGGTACTTTGGACCATATAGACCTTTTCATTTTAGCAGTTGCCTCACCGGCGGACAGAGGGCGCTGACGCGCTCGGCGCCATTAGGTTGCTTCAATTTGGTTGGTTTCGATTTCAACGTGAACGCGGCTATGCTGTTTTACGTTGTTTTTGCTTAATTTCGTGATACGACTATTTTCCTGGTAGCACACAACCAATGAAACAGTAGTGTAGTACTGAGCCACTTTGATGACTACGAGGTGTATTTTAGCTTAAATTGTGGGCTTTTTTTACCAGCTCCTTTGATGTATCTTATTATGTCGGTTGCGAAACGCCTGACTGATGTACAGGGAAGATTATAATCGTGTATGGCCGTACCTGATAACACCAGTTTCCAGAAAAACAAACTAATGAAGAGAGTAACATGTGAATGTAAAGGGGGGAAGCATATCGACAGCTTGATTAGCAATGTGCTGAATTGGCCAGAACAGATGAACTCGCGAGTTTACAACTCACTGTTTGGTTTTCGTGGGCACCAAACTTTAGTGAACGCAGATAATTGATATAAACAAATAACATTGTCTTGGCCTCTTTTTTTTTTATTTATTACTCGAGCATGTTTTGACAGGCTGAGTAGGACATTTCATAAATTATCAATCCTGCTAAAGTACTCATAAGCAGCATTTCGCGATATTTGCCCTTGGAAATACATTTTTTTAATATGAAAATTTGCTTACTCAGGATATGATATAAGTGACAGACGCGCCAAATTAAATATGGCGTTTGTCTTCCGGAAAATTGGCCAAATAAAATTAAAGGGCGCAGGAGGAGAAATACCTCGGAAGGTTTGACTGAATTCTAGCGCAAGGCACCACTTCACGAACCTGTGTGAACAAATATTTATTTCTTTGAACAAATTCGCTTTATAAATTTCGGCGTAGCCAGCCACGAAAAGGAAACCTCTATTCGCCATCGACAATCCTGGACTCAAATAGCTGTTATGCAGACGGCTCTTCTTCTTCTTTTTTTTTTTTTTTTGAGAGGGGAGGGGGGCGTCAATTATTGCGGATTTTACATACTGGCAAAAAAATAAAACAACGTAAGCAAAAAAAAAGCGTCGTCATTATTGCGCATGCGCCAAACCTAAACCGCGTTTTGGATTTGCAAACAGAAGCGACGTTATTTCTTTGTGCACGCTATTCTAAAACTCGCTACTGTTAAGTGTATGTGGCAATTCCTTACGCTGGAGTCCCAACCTTTGTGTTAAGTAAATTAAGTGGAGGGCATTGTTTATCTAAATGTAATCAATAAATCATTTAAATGACTGTCGAAATGGGAGCGAGCGTGGTATACAATTTGTTAAACTTCAGAACTAAACTGACCAACCGAATGTCTACGTCACAAAAAAAGAGATTGAGAACCTCATACAGATGTAGGTGTGATATTATGAACAAACAAATCGCTTGATGTTGGGGTACCTTTACTTTTAGCCTCAGATAAAATACAAGTTAAACGTTCGTTTTCTATCTCCTCCGCGAGTTTCCTCACATAATCAAAGGAAACTGTTTTCGATATATTATGAATACAAAGGACGATACTTTCAGGGAACACAGATAGTCTCCTTGGGCTGACAATTCTTGACGCCTTGCCGATCTTGAATGCGTGATATAAATATACGCGCTTCTTACTGAGAATGTTCCGCCACTATTAGTAAACAAACCTCGGGAGTCATCGAGTAGACGTATCGGACTATAGTTTCCGAAGTAAGGCAAACAAGCGCGGTGAAACGCGACGAAAAACACGAATTCAACGCATCCGCCAAGGCGCGGAGGGGAGAGCGGAGCAGCAAGTTGAAGCAACCTAATGGCTGCTGCGTCACGTGATTCCAAGATGGCAGCGCCCATGCGGAGGAGGATGAAAAGGTCTAGGGTACTTCGTCTCCTCGGCGAGTTGAACTACGAGGTGATGCCCGACGAAACAAGAACATCATCACGCCGCCCACCACGACCTGAACTCGTCCACGTCGTGCGCCTGAAGCCGTACTACGCTCGATAGTACTGTGGATCTTATTTGTTTCAAGTGACTCTTTAGTTTGCCGTTCTTTTCATGTGCTTTGTTTTGTTTTGGAATACATCGGGGCGATGCACTTTTTAAGGAGGGACTGATGCCGAGCGCCAAGCAGGCAGCGCGGCCGTCGCCTAATGGTTATCGCGATTGCCTCCCACGCGAAGGGCCAGGGTTCGATTCCTGGCCGCGACTATGCATTTTTGTTAACACTGTAATGTGATGTTCTGGTGAAATCGAGAACCGTCTAGCTGATTCGAGGTCAGAATGTTCTACGCGTCGAACCTTCTACGTCGAATGCTCCAGAAGCCGACGTGTGTACAAAAGCGGCTCCGCGGGCAAGCCGAAGCCAGTCTCGCCCCAGCGTTCGACTCTGCTGCCACGCCGACTTCGACGCCCGCGACGCTCTATTATTATCTTTTGTACTCTTTTATTTTTGGCACAAGTTCGCCACATTAAACATTTATTTCTTCCTGTTTATTTATTGTTTTTTAGTCACCACCCGTGACAATATTATGTATAGTTTTCAAACTCCCTAATGCCATACATATTGAGGTAAAAGGCCTGAACATTGGCGTATTTGTAGCATTTACTCTAAAGTTATGATTTTTTATATATATTTTAATTCATAAAGCACATAATAATTGCATGCAGTTGACTTAAACTTTGGTGTGTTACATGAAACAGGAAACATTTGTGTTGCACCGCTCTTTGCCTTTCTTCGACAGGACCGCGGTGGGAGCAGGGCAGTCGCGCAATCTTCAAACTTTTTTTTCTCTCGCAGTGAAAACGCGTTTTCGAAAAATCAAGTTCACTTTGTGTGATTCATTTGTGTGTACATCACATATAAAAAAACACAGAAAAAAAAATGTTCAGTGTACCTGCAAGTTCGATCTTTCGTGGAATCACCCACAAACGTCTGTCAGCGTGTGTCGATGCGCGTAAGAAGCGACCGAGAGAAGTAAAAAAATAAAGAAAATAAATATGCACTCATTTTACCTTTAATGTTGTTATTTTATCACATAACATCCGCGAGCAAGGTGAGTGAGCACCTTGACGAAGGACTAAAAGGCCAAGTAAACATGTTCGTTTTGCTAGGCCAGGTGCACTGGCAAACTTGAGAGCTACTTTCCTTTTGAAGCCAAACGACGGGAACATACCTGGACGGGTGGCAATCGTTTGGTCCGAAGACGTCTTCTTGCGAACGTCGACTTTTCATCAAGATACACTTTTGAGAATGGACGGCCGCCCCAAACTGGCGTGTGCGGGTGTCCTAGATAAATTAACGCTTTTTTTTTTTTTTTTTTTTTTTTTTATGAGCCTCCGCAGGTTGTCGACGCGAAGCGTCGTGAACGCAGGGTGGCGGATAGATTAACACGCGCCCGTGTGAGTTGCTAAAAACATCGATTCGCTCAAGTGACCGCTGTTCGATAAAACGTCTTTCGCTCATATTTCATGTACCCTAGCTGGACTAACTTGATGCGATCCGAACGCCCGATTCACTGCAGCCAAAATGGCTCTCTAATTCTTACTTGTGTAGAACGTTCCCGTGTGGGTATCTTCTGGGTATTGAAACCATGGCCGCAGTCTTGACGGTTGCAAAATTTACGAGGCAGCGGGGCCGCTTTCACGGAAACCAACATGTTTATTCGCTATCAACAAGCGCAAATGAACACATCAAGCTAGATCGTACAACATAGTCGACGTGTGGCGCTTGGCTAAGGCCAGTACCGCTACAAAACAAGTACCCACACAGTGCATCCGAAGTCGCGTACTTGCGACAGTTGTTTGCGGTTGAGATCTTCGTCCAGACATCTCGTTGAACGCAGAACGACTCGCACTCATAAAAATAAACGAGGTAAATGGGCTACACTCGTTGAGCCCACCTCAAAAGCCGACAGTCATGTTTGTTATCGTTCGAAATCGGAACGGAAAGGCAATCCTGGATACCTTTGAAAACAATACTGGCTCTATCTGAGTAATTTCTTTCTTACGCATAAAAAAATAGCCTATCGAAATATTATTACGGCAAAGAGATACAAATGTAAAAACAACCTTTCCCACGTCAATCATCTCTCCAACCAATGAAAGATGTAAGCACCTTGCTACGTTACTAGAATACTCAGTTGGGAAACTCATCGTTGAAATAAAGTTTTTTACAATGAAGGCTAGAGGCCCACCTGGCTCTACTGTCTACGGGAGTTCCGGTTGCAAATTAAAGCAGACAGCAAGCAGTCTACTTTTCCAGTCTTCTTGTGTATTCCTATGGGAAAACGTACGTGATACTTTTCTCTTCGTCAGGGAAGAATAGAAATCAGCGTCGTTTCTTTACTCGTAACGGGTACTATGTACACATTACGAGAGGTAACCCTCACGAGGCTTACCCCTCGTGAGGGTTACTCTCATAAGGGTAACCCTCGTGGCGTCACGTGTGACGCCATACATCCCAGAATGCAACGCGCTATTACACCGACGGCGACGCCGACGACGCTCAACCCGCAAGCGGGCGCGTAAAAGCCCATACGCACATTCGCGTTTGAGCGCGGTGCGTTCCGTAGCGGCAAGCGGGCCCGTTGCGTTGCGAAGACCGCTTGCGCCAAACTTGTACGCACAGTTGCGTTGACACGCAGTCGACGCAGTCAACCGCAGTCAAGAGCCAATAAAAACGCTCTATCGTCGCTAGTGGCTCACAAATAGTAACCGAAATCCAAGGCAACATGGCGGCGCACGGCGACAGCGTCGAAGTGTTCGATCTTGGGAGAATCTCGCCGGCTTCCCCGACGTTTTGTCAAGCCTGAACCATCGCAGCCTTGGAAAATACAGTCCCCACCGCTCCCCAAAACGAAAAAGCAAGCACTGCGACCGTCACCCCCTCTCCTCTTTCGGCTTCTCATTGGTCTAACGCACCCGAACGCACCGCAACGCTTCGGAAAGTTGAGCGAGTCTCTACTCGCTTGCGTCGCGCTACCGAGCGTTGCGGGAAGGCGCGCGTCGCTCTGCAAGCGACCGCGCCTGGCCGCGAGGACTCCGCAACGCACTCAAACGCGTTCAAACGCGAATGTGCGTATGGGCCTTAAGAGCTGCGCTCTAAAAGAATAATTAAAAGTGCGTAGGGGTTATTCAAGCTGCAATAGCATTCAGATTACAGAAACGCAGTTTGTTACTGATGCACAGTTTGTTACTAATCCAGTACGTGTTCTTCGTTTCATACCTCCATGCTTCGTTCTTTTTTTTTTTAATTGTTTGATTTGGCATATATTAGCATCCTTTTGGTGTTTCGTCAAGCTGAGTCACTTTGTGTGCTTAATAGTATTGACTATATGCGTAAATGCGTACTCTATAATAGCAGTCTGCAACATCAACAAGTATTATACACGCGTGACGTTGCAGACACATATGTATTATACACGTGTGACGTGGGCTATTTTAGAGCACTGTTCAACGCCATGAATTCCAAAGAAAAACGCTCTAACTGACACATATCTTTGTACATCCGATTGTAAAACGTTCCGAATTTTTTATTCTGTCACAACACTAAGCAGACTTTGCTCTTATGAACCAGCGCGAAGAGAAATGTATTTCCGTTTCCCATAGAAACGCATTACCGGAAGTCAAATTTAGACTGTTAGCTCTCTGCTTTAAAATGCAACAGCACACTAGCGCCACCTGAACCTCTAGCGTTTATTGCAATAACTTCATGGTTGAAACCCAGGCCACTGGACTCCACCGAGACTGAGCTAAAAACAATAACAGCGCCACCTTTAAGCGACGAGTTGAAACATTAAAGTAGCTTTATAGGGCTACTGCTGGAGTCACTGTATGTTCCCAGAGTACGGAAACCCACAGGCTCGAAGTGCCAAAATGGTGACTCAATCTTTTTTGTCCTTTACTGTGGTCACCATGAGCTTTTAGAAAACATGTTCTTGAGTAAAAACAAACGGGAATTTTTTTTTTTTTTTGTGGGAACTTTTATTGGAGGTTAGTACAAAATAACATGTGCGTGATTATTTCTAAAATTTCTAGTTTACAAGATTTTGCGGCACTTGTCCAAGCTTACATTGATGTGTTTCCGTGGATTAGAGTTTGTTGTTCGTGCTGATGACAACGTGTATTTTGGCAAGCAAAGTGTGCACTGAAACTCTAGGGTTCCGTTCTTCTTAATGCTCTGAATTTTGAACATCTCCTTAAAGGACACATGCAAAGAAAAAAAATTATTTTTAAACAGCTTAGATGGAAAAAGGATATCATAAAACGGTTTCACAACGAAGAAAAACTTTTGGAGCTATACTTACGGCGCTATACGATTTTGTAGTTGGCGCCCGCGGGCGCCGCGGAAAAGTGCCCCTGATTTATCACGTGACGGGCCCATAATTGTCCCGTGGTGCTTGCGCTCTTTCGGAAGCTTCCTATGGCCACTAAAAGTAACTTAATCATCTTTGTTTGAAGTGTAAAAAAAAACCAAGATTAATAAGTAACTTTTAGACCCCGAAGGAAACTCTTGAAAAAGCGCAAGGAGACGTGATAGACCTGTGCGGCGGTCAGGTGACGGCGGCGGCGCCCCGGAGCAGACGAACTTGAGCGGCGGCGGCTACGGCATCGTGGAGAAACGCGTTGAAGCGGCGTCGTACAATGCTGAGCGCGCGGCGGCGGCGTGACTTTGCGGTGGCGGCGACGCAGAGGGGCGGAGCACAGGCCTACCACGTGACCAGCGGCGACTCCCAAGGGCGCCAACTACAAATTCGTATAGCGCCATAAATATACCTCTAAAATTGTTTTTTCTTTGTTGTAAAATCGTTTTATGATATCCTTTTTCCACCTAAGCTTTTTAGAAAAATGTTTTTTTTTCTTTGCATGTGTCCTTTAAGAGATGGCCGTGGAGACAACGGACACTCCTTGGCCAAAAACTAGACCAGTCCGAGAAAAATTGGCGGTGACGGGTTATCGATCGTTCATTGGTTGGTGCTCACTTTCAAACCAATATTCGTAGAGGCCAGGGGAGGGGAGGGCATAGAGAGAGAGAAGAAGTGGCCACCGGTCTCAGAAAATAATAGACGATCATACCACGTTTACGAGTTCTCTCTCTCTCTGCCAGCACTCCTTTGGTGGCATACCCCCCCCCCCCCCCCCCTTTTACGCTGACAGTTGACTGTAAAATGAGGAGTGGACTCGACCACCATGCCCAGACAAGTAAGCTAAAAGAAGTATCATTCGTACCCTCGAAGACGGTTCTCTTAGCCTCGCGCCGGGCGTACCTAAAGAGCGCGGTAGAATACAGTAGCGCACATCAAAGGCAAAGAGAATTCAACCCCTCGCGCGAGGCTATATCGTCTGTTACGCTAGTTGTGAACCCGCTAATCCAGGGGGTTGGGACCCGCGTTCAATGGCTCTGCAGATGGCGGGAGACGTCGAAGAAGTTGGAAAGGGTGACATATGTAAAAGACAGAAACAAATAAACACGAAAAGCTTTCTCCTGCCCGGGAGAAGAAGAAAAACACCATGGAAGGCGACGGAGAGCCCACTCGGCGTTGTCTTCTTCATATTTTTCTTTTGTATATTTGTACATGCCTTGACCCGTTTTCTAGTGGTTCTGGTGACCGGTCATACAAAAAAACGTGTATTTTTTTCGGCTATTCTTCCCTTCCTGATGTTTTCTATGTATTGAACTTGATCTCTTAAAGAGGCCCTGCAATCATATCTACGCGAACACCTTTTTTTGCGGTTTCCACGTCTTTTGGGGCTTGGGCAAGCCAGCGGGCACGGAGAGAGTAACTAAACATCAGTGCGTCATAGTTTAACCGGACGACGCGGAAATCTCCTCCGCCGACGAGAACGACCCGCGGTACCGAAAGCGCGCAAAATATGACGTCTTTGGTCCTGGGCTTACTACTGGTCAGAGCCGTTAAAAACTTATTTTTAGTCGAAATGCAAAATAGAAGTGGCGCGAACCGTACCAATTATTTATAAAAGTAGTTTTTGTTCAATATTTTAGATCAGAAAGAAACAAATGCAATTTATAAAGTACTGAAACAAGAAATGACTCGTCGACATACCCGCCACCAAGCGGTGGAAAAGGCGGCGCATACTAAAAAGGAGTAGTGGGATCAAGCGCCGACACGGAAAGGTCCCGGATGTACACGGCGGCGCTGCGGTCGTATGAGCAGGAGGATCTGACCGCTCTCCGAGCGTTCCGAAGGCTTTCGGCGAGAAGCTTTGTCTTGCGGTTTGGCCGTTTCGCGCTATGGTAGCGCGAACTGGCTCCCATTCTGAACTGATCTTTACCCCGTGTTTGCTGTCGTTTGTGGCCGATGAAGTGTCATACCGAATTAGTGTTTAATCGCGCAGCAAATGCAATGAGAGCCGCTCTGGCTGCCCGCTGCATACAGCCTATCTAGAACATGCTTTAGTGGCGCCCTCTCGCGCCGTCGATACGGAGTGCTGCAGCCGTGAGCGCTCGCGGTGAGCGCACTACCCCTCGTCTAGTTCACGGCCACTCAAGCAACCAAGAACGTCATGAGGGGGGTTATTTTTTGCTTGTTTTTGTAATTTTAATTTTCCTATAACTTTTAAAATAAAGCGAATTTCGAGAAAAGAAAAGTTTCACTAAGTTACTACGTTCAGTGCGCTCAGGTTCGGTGCAAATTAACAACCAGTAAAAAAGTGCCTGCGGGGCCCCTTTAAGGTTGCTGAACGTTCCGCTCGTACTGCTCATATTTTTACAGCGGAGCAGTTTCCCCAGGATCGTGTCCACCAGCAAAGAAATGATGACACCCATGACAATCTATGAGCGACGGCGGCAACCATACAACCGGCTGGTTGCCGCCGTCGCTCATAGATGGCGGTAGCTATCGAGAGTTCGCTTTCATCATCTATGAGCGACGGCGACGTGCGCAGCAACGCAAATGGTTCCGCAACCGCCTCGAGGCCGCTATCGCCTAAAGTTACACTGTGTCGAGCGTTCAGATTCCCTTGCGAAAGAAGAGCAGAACGCTCGCCTGGAAAGTTACTCCCGAGAACAGAGGCTACAGCTTCGCTGCTCGTTCTTCTTCAACGAAGAGGAGAGGCTGGAAGTTTTTTTCTTTTTTTCTTTAAGTAAAGATTAATTAAAGTAATTCCTTACCAATACATTGTAACGAAATTCCATTACAAATTACTTGCGAAAAAAAGTAACGCGGCAATTACAAAATTACTTTAAAAAGTAAGGATTACGTGTAAAATGCTACTTGTAAAGGATTACTTCCAAAGTCTGCCCTGAAGCCCCTTCCAACGTATATATGTTTCGGCGTCAAAATGGCCGATTAAAGCCAAAATAGAACAGTAAGAGTGGACGCTATCAAATGCGTCCAATCCCCGCATTTGCAGGGAGACCAAACCCCCTGCAAATGCCATAACCCCAAATGCTATACTCTGTTTCGCATCCCGTCCGAGCGCAACCGACGCTACGAATCGATGCAGCCAAATAAGCAACACCAAAATTGCCTCTTCACGGCGCTCGACGTCTTTGTGAGTTCACCTATCAGAGGCTTAACCGATCGCACTCAGTGAGTGTGTCGTGATCCAAGCTTCTTTGCGCATGCTTTGTTTCGCCAGTGAGACCAAAGGCGCCATGGCGATGCACGTTTGCCGCTACTTCATTCACCCATTCGAATCGCAGCATCGGCTGCGCTTCGTGTGAAACGAATTATAGAAATAATGCGAGTCTGCGTCGCTTTGAAGGGCAGGCTTATGAAATTCTGATCGAATATTTTCTAGGAAGGTGGCAACATTTCATTTGTTGATGATGCCGATGTTTCTTCTAGTCAAAACCTTGTCCGCCTGCAACACAGTTGTAATATTTGTCACTCTGAAATATCTTTGGGGTTAAAATGTAATCAGCATCATTTTCACTTGAATGATTCATAATTTACGTCGTTCATGTCGTCACTATACTCCGCGACAACTTTTCTTAGCAATGCAGTGGAAAATACAGGCCCGCGTCCCCTCTCCCATTTTGAGTGTGCGCGGGCTCTCCTCCGGGAGAGGAGGAGAGCCCGCGCACACTCAAAATGGGAGAGGGGACGCGGGCCTGTACCTTCCACTGCATTGCCAAGAAAAGTTGTCGCGGAGTATAGTTATGCGCCAACATCCTTAAGAACCATGACACCAGCAACAACAATAACCGCCTTTAAGGGTCTTGGTCGTTGCATCACTTCACCATAAGGGACAGCGTGCTCTTGCCGCACCACATAGAATATTCAAAGCCTACTAACATATTGATATCATCACAGTGAGATTCAGTTAAGACACACATGTAACACTGGCTCTGCGTAAGCGTTTGAGCCTGATGCTGATCGTCGAAGGATGCTCAGCATTGGGCTCGGGTGCAATTGCCGAATTGGCGCCATCCGATTGTGATGCCCCTCCATGGAGGAAGTGTGGGACGTTCGGAGGTCTTTATTATTCTAGGGTTAGCTGGTCCGTGCCTCCAACCCAGAGATTATAGATAACCTTTTCACTCCTGGTGTTTTTCTGTACTGTGCCTTCCAATGAAACACGCTTTGTACCTACAGAAGCAATGTTATATGCATCACGCAATAGTGTAGTTCGAAAGGAGTCTTCGCACAGCCTCAGAAGTGGGGTAGACGTTTCATTAGGATTTTCGTCCGCCGCCTTAAGACTTACGGAATCCTTCTTGTTAGGTCATTTTTACTAAGCCTTCATGCTTAGCTTGTATTAGTGATTTACTGACGTGCAGAATGTTTCGTAGGGAATGATTAATATCAGAAAGAACAACCCTATTTTTTCTGTGAATTCTTGAAGAATAGTCGAAACATTGGTGATATGATTTTTTGTCGGTTTATTCCAAATATATTTATGTTGTGTTTTGTTGTATCTAATGAAGCTATTTGAGGATACCTATATTTAACAAACATCTTGACCTCATATATATCTCTTACTATATATCTCTTAAAATAAGAAGTGTCGATTTTACCTGCAACAGGTCCAGCGACAACTACTCCAGATGGGTAATAAAAATGAAATATATATATATCTATATATATATATATATACATGGCAAAAAATAAATAGTTTGTTACATTTGTACGGTACAGTGCCAGACGAGTCAAGGCCTAAAGAAAAGAAACACACACCTCTTTTCTTACCCCCTCCCTGGGCAAGCACCGTCCACAGACCAGGCAAGCACCATCCAGATGTTTTCATATTTAGAAAGTCGGAGAGATTGGCGACTTTCTCGAGGAGTGTCCTACTTAGAGCATAACACAAAGAATGCATGTTATCACGCCACTCGGTATTGTGACTGATACCCCCCCCCCCCTTATTGAAACCCCGACCTTTCGAAAGATGGGTCACAGCACTGTGGCGGTAGTCAGAAGAATAATAGTATGTAAATATGAGCTCGCGGCTCGAACGAACGGCCACACGGTGTAGCGGCGGTTATATATCACGCGCTGGTGTTGTCAATACACAGGGCAAGTGCTGAGCTTCGGATATTGGCTGCATTTACATGGACGTGACCGCAGCGCATCAAATTGAGATTTGAATATTTTGATTCGTAGCAGATGGGTAGAAGAGGAAGAAGCAAGAAGACAGACTGCGTGCGATTGCAATGGTCCCTTCTTGATTAGAAACGGTACGATTGCATTCATGTAAATGTAGCCACTGTTATAGTTCAGTTATTCCTGTCATTGCTGCGATTGAACAGGAGAACACGAGCAAGTACCTAAAATGTTCATCATCAGGCTTGTACACGTTACTAAAAGAAGTAAGCAATTACAATTAAAACTACCCATGGCTAAATCTAACTCATTACAGTTACAGTGATGCACTTCCATAGAAGTAAGTGACCGTTACGGCAAAACGTAATCCGTTATTTCGGCGGCGTTACATTTAACCTATACTGTCCTAGGGTAACAGAAGTGTGATGGAAGCGTTAATTGTTTCCGCCACTCACAATTTTGTTATCTTGAGCAACATCTGGCTCTCAAAAGTCTCATCGACCTCTTGTCTCATTTCTACGTGGAGATTTTGTGTGAAGCATGAACAGCTTTTCAATCCACCCTTTTCCAAATACTTGCAGTTACTTGGACGCGAGACTGAGTGGCTAGAAAAAAGGCATTGGCAAGGTCTATCATTCTCTTTCGACACCACAAAGTCAGCTAAATCCGGTTGGCTCATTTAGACTCTGGGACCTAGATACGGCTCCCACAAACTTCGCTTTTCTCGAAAGTGAAGATTATCTTCATGCTTGAAGTTGATACAAATAAGTATCTCTCTCTCCCTCTGGGACAGAATGATGCAAAGAAAGAATGAAGACACAAAAATAAAAGGAGCGTTTAGATCCCCTACACTGGCTCATACTTTGACCGCTATTTGCTTCTCGTTAAAGAGGTACACTTTGACCTGAGGGGTTTGCCGAATATTGATTGCACCAAGTATACGGGGCTTTCTATCAATGTGCATTCCTCTTCATTGACGAGTTGCAATTCGCAAACAACCAAACCAGAACAATTGAGTCGAGGTTTGAGGTGACGTAAACAAAGGCTTTGAGCACGTGAAGAATGCCAGTCCTTGCGTTTTGCAAGCGCAGTTGGCAGTGGGATTTCGACAAAACTTACCCCTACATAAAAATTAAAAATAAAAATAACGCTTTTCTTTAATATTTCAAAATTCCGCTTTTTTTGTTTCCTTTCTGAATGAAAACGTAATGGATAAGACCCCTTCCCGTATGTGAGAACTGTAAGGAAAAGAACGTTAAAAAATATATAATTATTCCCTTAAAAAATCCTGATAATTATAAGGGTTTCAAAGTAATTTTGTTACTTGTAACGGATTATACAGTCAGTTTGTAATTCTCGCAATAGCGTCAACTTTGCAATACCAACGACTCCGTAAGCTTGGTTCGCAATGGAGATATTGCAACAATAATCCGCATTTATTTTCACCATGAATGGATGGATAGATGGAATTAGGCGGCGACTTGCTCCACCTAGCCAGTGGTTTTCTTGTGCTTACCCTTTACATAAAGTTATATAATTAAATATTTATCCTTAAAAGCTATGTACGATCCGTACGACGGAGGCGCATCTATGCAACCGAGTGCCCCCACCTTCCGCCCTTTGGGTAGCTCTGAGGGGAGTGAGAAAATATTTGCCCTTGCCTCGACCTCTGCCACCAGTCAGTTAATCTTTTCTAGGTTGTTTCCACCTTCCCCCTGTCTATTTTCCTTCACAATCCATAAATCCCAGGGCGTTAGTTAGATTAGTCGTATCTACTTCCTGATATATAGCTCTATACGTCTTAGTCCGCAATACTGCCGTCCTCGCCGCGAACAACAAGGAGTTTCCCCTAGAATTGTTCAAGATAGGCTCCTTAGTATTGTACTTAAACAAGCTTTAAATTTCCAAGGCCGACTTAGTCGCCATGCCTGGTTCACATATTTTCCTCTCGGAAGCTAAGAAAGCTTCGTGCCCGTCGTTCTGCCTCTACTTTTCTTAGTCTATCCTTAAAATCTATCTTACTGCTAGCTTCCCTGATCTAGAATGAGGACCATTTCATATCGCGCTGTATACCTTGGTTCGGTGTTTCACAATGTGCTCCCAGATCCAATCTACCTACTCTAGGTTGCTTTATTTTTATCCTTGACTTGGCGTCCAGGTTAATGCACAAAATTGTGCGTGCGAAAGTCAGGCTCGGAAACATAATTCCTTCGAAGATAGCCCTCACCACCTCATACCTGTTATAGTTCCACAGTGCTCTAATTTTGACTGCAGCGGTATCTTTTTTTGCCCTTACTGGTTATACATTTTGCATGCTTATTCAGGTATTCCATACCCTCGCTAATCTAGACTCCTAGGTGCTTGTATTTATCGACATGCTGAACCTTTAATCGCTGAATCTTTAGCTCTGCGATTCCGTCATTGTTAAACACCATGGCCGCTGATTTGTCACTACTGAATTCTAAGCCTAACGCGGGGCCCTCTGCGCCACAAATATTCATTGAGGACTAAAGCTCTTTATTTTTATCGGCCATTAGCACTATGTCAGCAGCATACATCGGACCTGGTAATGACTGCTTGATCTTTTGACCTTGACTGAGGTATAAAAGGTTAAACTCATTATTATTTTAGAGCGCGGCTCTTAGGCGCCCGTTTCCGGCTCGCCGTCGGCGTAACCGCGACCCCCCCCCCCCCCCCCCCCCCCCGAGGACCTCGGGAGGACCTCGGGTTCCTTCGGGAGGACCTCGGGTTGCTACGGGAGGACCTCGGGGAGGGGGGGGGGGGGGGGTCACGTGACCCCCCTCCGAGGTCAGGCGAGCCCTTCCCCCCCCCCCCCAAAGTCCCGTGACCCTCTCTCAGTATTCTTCATTACTGCTCCTCAAGAGCTGCGCTCTAATTCAGCGTTACAGGGAGTTGTAAACAGCTTTCATTTTTTTTTGTAATTTTTCCTCTAATCCTTAGAGATAAAACATAAACAGCGATGGCGACAAAGGTTGTGGGATTTCCCTTGCTGCTACCCGTTTCCGAGAATGACACAGCACACCGGTTCAACAACACTTAAACATTAAGGACCGCTATCGCCTGCGCCGCGATCCCCACCACCCCCGCGCATCCTCTGCGACGGCCTTTTATCAGCGGCGGAGCGCCTCTCGCGTGGCCTTGGCCCCCTCGCGGTCAAGATGACCACTTATGATTGTCGGAGGGGCAGCCTGGGCCAACCGCTTGGAATCGCCAGGTTGCCCACACATCTTCCGCCTTCCAAAAACGAAAACAGAGGACGTCTTAGATGGTCTTGGGGAGGGCTTCCTTCTGGATCAGCAAGGGTCTCCTCAGATGGGCAAGCACGGGTCCGACGTCAGTACTTCCGGACAGTACCGATGCAGCTGTGCGGGGAATGGTCTGATGATGGGAGCTGCGTCGCCGCTGTCTGGCACGAGGAACTAGAAATTAAAAACAACATGAGCCCATGGCGCGGTAGGAATAAGTAGCCGCGCACACACGAAAGATGCCTGCCCCACTGTGCATGCGGGTGCGCGGCCCCTTTCTCTTCTCCCCCCCCCCCCAATAACACCCAAGAGGGCATGAACATAATGCACCTAGAGCTCGTGCTACTCCCGGTCGTCTTCACCGCCGTCTCAAGTTGTACCGCGGTAGAGACGGAGTGGAATCTTCCGAGAGGTGGTCCGGATAGTCGTCATCTGGAACCTGCGACACATCTACCTCCTCGGGTTTATAGAAAGTTTTTAGGTCGGCGACATGAATAGACCCGCACCCTTCACCAGATTCACAATGCACCAGCTCGGACAGGTTGGAGAGCTTCCTACTAACACGGTAGGGGCCATCCCACCTCTGTGCTAAAAAGGCCGTGAAGCCTCTAGCAGCATCACTCAGCGGATGAGTTCGCCTCAATACCAGATCTCCTACCTTGAACTGCAGATGTCGCCTCCCCTTGTTGTACCGGTTTGCCTGCTGCAGTCTCGAGACGTCGAGGCTCTCTCGAACTTCCCGCAGGTTCTCCGTGAAACGCTTCCGGAGATCTTCTGCGATCTGCGTGGTAGTGCGCTGCATGCTTCCAGGATCTGTGCAAAGGAGGCCGTTTCCCATGGGAAACACGAGCTCTTTCCCAAAGTTAAGTTGGGCCGGAGTGAAACCCGTGGATTGGTTGATTGTTGTGCGGGTAGCGAATGCCATTTCTGCTAATTTCGCGTCCCAGTCTTTGTGTCGCTATGTATGCGATACAAGCATCTGCATCAGGTTACGGTGCACTCTTTCCGTGATATTGCCGCGAGCGCAGCTGACCAAGAAGGCAGCGCGCTCGTGGTCTAACGGGTATCGCGCGTGCTTTCCACGCTGAAAGCCAGGGTTTGATCCCTAGCCGCAGAGGCGCATTTTTATTGACTCTGTAAAGTAATGTTCTGGTAAATTCGAGAACCATCTTGCTTGTTCCAGGCCAGAATGTTCTACGCGCCGAACCTTCTACGCCGAACGATCCAGAAACCCACGAGGGTGCATAAGGGATTCCGCAAGGCGAGGGGAGTCAGTTTTTCGCCCCAGCGTTCGACTCTGCTGCAACGCCGACTTTGACGCCCGCGACGCTCTTTTATTATCTCTTGTACCTTTTTATTTTTGGCACAAGTTCGCCCCATTAAACGTTGATTTCTTCCTGTTTATTTCTTGTTTTTTTTAGTCACCACCCGTGATATTTTGGTGGAGGTGCGGGGTGCCGCATGCCCGTGCAGCGTTTTCCTCCCAGGGCCCGCAGTGCAAGCCCAACTCCAAGCCCTGTGAGAAGACCACTCAACGCGGAACCTGAAACTCGAACCAGTCGCCGTACCCAAGGTTTACACTCGGAATACGGACTTCTGCCACCCAGGACCAGGCGGCCAACGAGTCCGACGATGGACGACCCGCAATCGCAGTCCCCGACCGCCGCCGCCGCCATCTACCTGCCTGTTGCCCAGCGAACCCCGAAGACCTTTCATGGCGAGACCCACGAAGACGTAAAGGACTGGCTTCTGCACTACAAACGTGTAGCACGCCATAATAGATGGACCACTGAGTGGCGCCTCCAAAACCTCTACTCCTTGGAGGGTACCGCGAGCCAGTGGTTTGAAAACCACGAGGCGTCGCTTACGTCGTGGGACACCTGTATCGCTGGCCTGAAGGTGACATTCACGAACCAGACACGACGACAGCGAGCGGAAGACTTCCTTCAAGTACGAACTCAAGGGCCCAACGAAACGGTCACCAGCTTCGTAGAAGACGTCCTCCGCCTGAGCAGCCGCGCCGACCCTCAGTCCACCGAGGAGATGAAGCTGAGCGTCCTGATGAGAGGAGTGAGGAGTGACATCTTCGGTGGCCTTGTTCGCAACCCACCAACAACTGTCGATGAATTTGTCGCCGAGGCATCTAACATCGAGCGGGCCCTGTCAATCCGAGCCACCCACTACAACCGACTCGCCGGCACGCCTGCTGCTTCAACGCTGACGTCTTCCCGATTCGACGAGGGTGGCATCAGCGCTGACACTCTTCGGGCAATTGCCCGCGACATCGTTCGGGAAGAGCTCAGGAAGCTGCTGCCTGCTGCCAACCAGCCGGCTTCGCTGTCGATAGCCGAAGTGGTACGCGAAGAAGTTCAGCGGGCAATTCATCCGGAGACTCCTGCCAGCGTGGCCGCAGCCGATGAGCCGACAATGAACTACGCCGCAGTGGCCCGACGACCGCCGCCAACTGCTTAACATTACCCGTTGGCGCCACGACGAGACCAACCAACGCAGGCGTACCCCCGACGCAACGACGAAGTACGTCAATACGACCGCCGAGAACAGCCGGCGCCAAGGAAAACCGACGTGTGGAGGACAGCAGATCGACGACCCATCTGCTGCCACTGCGGGGAGGCCGACCATATCTACCGCCGTTGTCTTTACCGGCAAATGGGCCCGTGTGGGATCTACCCGAACGACCCACGCCCGAGGTGCGGCGAACGCCCTCGCAACACCGAGGAGTACCTCCGACGCTCGCCCTACCCAGTGTCGTCTCCCCGCCGTGAAGCCCGCTCCCCATCGCCACGACGTTCAGCGTCCCCAGTGTCACGACCTCGCCGAGAAAGCGTGTCTCCCCTGCGTCGCCGGGAAAACTAAGTGCGACAACGCCTGGAGGTACCGTTGCCGAGGACGACCCTAGTAAAGAGCCTCCAAGAACGACGAAGCTTTCCCACTCTCTCGACGCTACGGATCACAACGACGTCCCTGCATCGGTGTCCAACAACCTAAACGTTAGAATCGACGGCCACGACGCATCGGCACTTGTGGACACCGGAGCAGACTACTCAGTCTTGAGTGGGGGGCTCTCTCGCTGCCTGCGAAAAGTCATGACACTGTGGGATGGACCCCAAATACGAACCGCCGGAGGACATCTCATCACGCCAGTCGGGAGATGCACTGCTCGCGTCGAGTTCCACGGTGAAACGTGCCCTGTGAAGTTCGTCGTTCTGCAAGACTGTACGAGGGACGTTATCCTCGGAATGGACTTTCCCTGCGAGTATGGCGCCGTCATCGACCTCGGGGCAAACCAGTTGACGCTGCGAAAACCTGTTTTACCACCGGTGGAGACTACCACAACGTCAACCGCGATCCGAGTTATCGCCGAACATGTGAACCTACCGCCGCGGTCGAGTGTTTTCGTCACCGTTATAACCGACGCAGCCATGCACGGTGAAGCTCTTCTGGACGGCAACGTCCTACTGCTCCTCGAAAAAGGAATTGATGTCGAAAGAGGCGTTACGCATCTCCAAGAAATACGTACAACTGTTATTGTGACGAACTTTCGAGAGGAGCCGCAGCACCTAACGAAGGTGACCACCGTGGGCCACGTCGAGGAGCTTTAGGCGCCAGCCGTGGTCACCGCAATCTCCGAGGAAACCTCGTCGCCACACCAGAAAAGCGCGACGCCGCCGCCGCCGCTCGACATCCACCCCGAGCTCCCAGCTACGAAGCGCCGGCAACTGGTTGATCTCCTTGCCGAATACTGTGACTGTTTTGCCACGACATCGAAGATTCGCCAAACATCAATGGCGAAATATCGCATTGTTACCGACGACGACGCACTTCCTGTCCACCAGTTGCCGTATCGAGTCTCCTTAAAGGAAAGGAAAGTGATTCAAGATCAAGTACAAGAGATGCTCGACGACGACATCATTCAACCCTCAAGAAGTCCATGGGCGTCCCCAGTCGTCCTTGTGAAGAAGAAGGACGGAACCCTGCGGTTCTGCGTGGACTATCGTCGACTGAACGCTGTGACGAAGAAGGACGTCTATCCGCTCCCCCGCATCGACGATACATTAGACCGACTGCGCCACTCCCGATATTTTTCGTCGATGGATCTGAAGAGTGACTACTGGCAGATTGAAGTCGACGAACGCGACCGGGAGAAAACTGTCTTCGTCACTCCCGACAGACTGTATGAATTCAAAGTGATGCCGTTCGGGCTTTGTACAGCGCCAGCCACCTTCCAGCCTGTCATGGACACCGTGCTAACAGGTCTGAAATGGCAGAGCTGCCTCGTCTACCTCGACAACGTCGTGGTATTCTCACGAGATTTCGACGAACACCCTACCTGACCCACTGACACACCGACACGCCGGGAGTGAGACTCCCGGCTTGTCGGTGAAAAAAGCCGACACGCCGGGAGTCTCACGAGGAAGAGTGAATGTGTTATGAGCTGGCCGCCCGGTTGTCGATGCGAGAGCAGACACGCCGGGAGTCTCAAGACCGGGAACGGTGTGAGCTGGGCGCCCGGGTGTCGGTGTGAAAGCCGACACGCCGGGAGTCTCACGAGGAAGAGTGAAAGTGTTGTGAGCTGGCCCCCCGGTTGTCGATGCGAGAGCAGACTCGCCAAGAGTCTCAAGACCGCGAAAGGTGTGACCTGGGCGCCCGGGTCTCCATGCAAAGTCGGACACGCCGGGAGTCTCACAACGGAGAGTGTTATCAGGAAGAAAAAGTGATGGAGGGCCACCGAGGGTATATAGAAAAGCGCCAGTCCCCGGAGCCCGTGCGAGCCTCTGGGAGGCCCGGAGGCGGCTGCGGTGGCTCGATCTCGTGCATTGTGTTTTTGGCGCGGCCGGCGGGGAGTAGAAATTTCTTACCACCGCCGGCCGTAGCCATTTCCCTGTGTCTGAGGCGGCCGCTGCCGTTCGCTGCAGTTCCGGTGCCTGTGTCCTGGCTGGTCGCATCGAAAACAACGGGGCGTGGCCCGCCCGTTGGCTTCGTGCGGTGTCCCGCTCTTTTTTGCCTCTCCCAAGCTCCGTGCTACCGGTCCAGAGGAAAAGAACTCATCTCGACCAATGGAGGGGCTGTAGCGTTGTGAATGCGTGCATTCATAACCGCTGCACCTCCGTGATTCGTATGTACGAGGATCTGGGGTTCGGGGGACGGGCGCCTGATTGGAATAGTCTTGTTCTCTCTCGACTCTATGTGCACGTGCGTTTCCAGACCACGCAAATGATAGTTCCAGAGTCATGCTTTTCGGTAGAGGGGGGCGGTATCTTAGTTCCGCGAGGATGTCGGCCTGGATGGTGATCGCCTCCCGTGCCATCTCGTCTAAATTAGTAAAGGTACGTCCCCTGAGATGGGGATGGAAACGCGGGTGGCTTTGGCGGATGGCGCGTTGTACTTTCTCCGCATCCGGTGCCGCGGCGTCGGCGATATCGTACACGCCCTGGAGAGCCCTTACAAACTCGATAAATGACTCTTCCGGGTGCTGTGTGCATGCGCGCGCGCAGCTCGTCCTTAATCCGCATGCTGTAATCCGGAGGCAGGAACTCCGTCCTAAATCGTGCCTCAAAATCTGACATACTTGTGAATTTAGTTTGTCTATGCCTCCACAGTGCTGCACTGTCTGTCAGTGCAACCGGCAAAAGGCGGGTGAGGATGGTTTCGTCGTCAATTCCCGACGCAGCTTGGTAGTCCCGCAGTTCGGAGACGAACATCGCAACTGACTTTCTATCTACGTACCCCGAAAAAACCGGAACGCTAAGCCAGAGCCTTAGGTAGTCTCTGGGGGGCGTGCTTTCAGCAGGAGTGGGGCTTGAGCGCATCATCTGCTCTCGTTGTATGTGAAGAAGCATGGTCATGGCCACTCTTAGTTCTGCTAGACCACCCTGCGCCTGCCGGGACTGAGACTGCAGGCTTAGCGTATGGTTTTATGTCGCTGGCGGCGTTATCCGCGAGTGCACCGAGCGTCAACAGGTCGTCCTCACTCACGTTTCTCTCGGCGTCCTCTGTAGACGGCATCGTGTGGTAGTGGAGGCTTCTGCAGGTCAATGAACTTAGGCTTGCGAAGAAACACCCCCTCAACTGTGGGCAAACTCAGGAACGCAAAATTGACTATGTAAAACGTAAGAACCAACCCAGTTTGCTGCCATCCTTCCAGACGAGCAGCATATCACGTCTGGGCGCCAGTGTGGGATTTCCCTTGCTGCTACCCGTCTCGGAGAATGACACAGCACACCGGTTGAACAACGCGTAAACATTTAATGACCGCTATCGCCTACGCCGCGATCCCCACCAAACCACGCATCCGCTGCGACGGCCTTTTATCAGCGGCGGAGCGCCGCTCGCGTGGCCAGTTGCCCTTGGCCCCCTCGTGGTCAAGATGACCACTTATGATTGCCGGAGGGGCAGCCTGGGCCAACCGCTTGGAATCGCCAGGTTGCCCACAAGGTCATCCCTGTCTAAGACCTTGTTTTATCTCTTATCGCTTTGGTCTCTTTCCTTTTTATGTTATTAGTACCCTGTTGTTTCCGCAAATATCCCTTAAAGATTTAAGTATTACGTCGTCCACAACTGAATGAATGATTTTGGGGGTTTAATGGCGCAAGAGCTACGAGGCCATCTGCGCCAAACGATAATAACAATCAGCATGCTTTGGTGAGAGTTTTACCAAAGTGCAACCTAGGATTTGGTAAAGCTATATTTGGTATAAAATGACAATGCTAGTAAGAAAGTATATTACCCTGCTAAAAGGGACCATGGGATTCTTCCCCAGCAGGAGGGCCGGATGAAACGGGATTTTTTGTTGAAACAACTCAGGAAAATAAACACGATGCTTGGGCTCCAGAGCGGGACAGGACCACAAGATATGCAAGATTGTAAAGTATCACCACACTGATCACAAGTAGGAGGATCTTCCCCCCAAAGTAGGTACTTATGAGTGATAAAAGAATGCCCAATTCTCAGACGGCACAGCAAGGTTTCATAAAGACGGCTCTTGCATGAAGAGCTTTCCCAGGCTCAAAGAGCAGGCTTTATAACGTGGAGCTTGTTTTCACACTCCCTGTCCCATTCCAACTGCCAACAACAAAAAAGTGATGACTTTACTAAAGGCTTTAGATCCTGATATGGTAAACAGAAAGACGATTGGACAAGGTTTCCCACAGACCCTGCAAGCCTGTCGGCCTTCTCGTTGCGCTCTATGCCAACGTGACTAGGTACCCAACAAAATATTATGCTTTGACCGTCATGTAGAGCAGCGTTGAGTTTACTCTGAATTTGTTGTACAAGCATGTTTTAGTGTCTTTAACAGAGCAAACTGCAACAATCACACTCTGAGAATCAACGAACAGAACAGTCCTAGTTATTTTCTTATGTAGAATGTGGTCTATTGCCATTGATACTGCACAGAGTTCTCCAGTAAAAATGCTGGCAAATGAATTAAGTCGCTTAACTTTAGAGAAGTGTTCTGAATACACAGCGCAGCCAACAAAAGAAGAAGTCTTGGCGCCATCTATGTAAACATGAAGATAACCATCATACTTGATTTGTACTTCACAAAACTCTTGCAGTATTACAGCATGGGAAATGCCATGTTTGTTAAATTTTGTGAGCGACCAGTCACAGGCAACTGGCAGTGTCTTTCAGGGTGGAATACAGTCGTCGACATTTCGAATGAGGCCGACCTGGTTCAATGAAAGATGCAGTGAAGTGCAAAGTTCTTGAATGCGGGAGCTTAATGGTGCCACAATGCTTGGCTTGTTGTTAAAGAGACGGGAAAACCTCGACCTTGTAAGGGAAGTATAAGTGGGGTGTTGAGGGTCAGCCAGAATCTTAAAAGCATACGTTAGGCTAAGGTAGGTACGTCGTTTGTTCAGTGATAGCTCATTAGCTTCTGCATATAAACTGGAGACAGGGGATGTTCGGAAAGCACCAGTTTCTAGTCTCAACCCCAGGTGGTGAACTGGGTCCAACATTTTGAGGGCAGATGGCCGGGCCGATCCATACACTGCCGCACCATAGTCAAGACGAGATCTTACAAGAGCATTGTACAACCGTAGAATACATTTTCTGTCAGAACCCCATGACTTATGAGATAGAACTTTCAAAAGATTCATAGACTGAAGACATTTAGTTTTTAAAGCTTTCAGGTGTGAAATAAAATTAAGCTTTCTACCAAATATCACACCAAGAAATCTGTGCTCTTTCCTGACAGGTACAGGGTTTTCATTTAGTTCCAGTGATGGGTCCAATGACAGCCCACGACGCAAAGAAAAGGGCACACAGACTGTTTTGGATGCAGAGAACCGAAACCCGTTCTCGTCAGCCCACTTGGAAAGTTTGTTTATGGCTATCTGCAATTGGCGCTCACAGCTGGAAAGGTTACAAGAGGAAGACGAGATCTGTATATCATCAGCGTAAAGAGAATATGAAACAGAAGGAGGTAGCAGTCGTGCAATTTAATTCATTTTTAGTAGGGCTGGGCGTCGATTAAAAATTTTAACCCGATTAATCGCCACCCTTTAATCGATTAATTAATCGATTAATCGGTTGCGCTGATTTTTATGAATAATATATTAAGCATAATGCAACGACTCGTCTTGCCTTTGAAGACTTATTTTATTCTCTGTTACACGGCGCAAAGGACATTTACAATGGAGGATACATATAGTTCAACGATTCAAAGACTCACATATATTTGCTCCAGCTCCGAAGACAAAGAAGTTTGTTCACATTTTCCGACAGGAAGACAAGAACTCAGAGCTTGGGCGATGTTTTTTGTTTTTTTTTCAGAGAAAGGGGCCTCGATTGTTGTCATTGTTGTCTGCGTTTTGGCGGATAGCCCTTGCTGCAGCGACGTACATGGGTGCTTCGCTCGTAGGTGATACTGAAGCGAACGTACGCTTCCACTGTATGAAAACGGCTTTTTGCAGATGATGCAGTGGACTTCCTTCGAGTTAAAAACTTCACCACTGGAGTTTACTTTTAAACAGAACTTTCCAGCGAGATTGCCTTCCATACTCGTGAACTCGTCCATATGTAGGGGCCGAATACTGGAACAAGTAACCATGGCGTTGTTAGCTTGCCAGCTTGTATTTCTGCTATTTGTCTTGCCTGGGAAGGATGTGTAATAGATCCTCAACACGTGAAGTTTTGCGGTCGTAAAGGGATCAATTGCGGGCCCGGCTTGTTCGTCCGGCCTCGGTAGAACTATTAGCCCCTAGAAGTTCGCGTGGCGCCCCCTTACGGCGAACCGTGGTGACGTCACGGCGAGGAGAGAATTTTTCCCCGACTTGCCCCGCTCGCCCTGTGGAGGTTGTGACGACGCTAGCTGTCGGCGCGCTCTTTTCTATTTAATTTTTTTTAGGCGTGTTTTCCGTAGGAAGTGTAAATTTTTATATACGCCTTTATTTAGGTATGGCCTGTAGCTACAGGCGAAACTTCAACCAACATTTTAAGCATGCTTGACAGGGCAGGCAACGCATGAATCGCAGCTGGTATATGAAAATAAAGAAGTACGGCCACAATTGCAGGAGCATCACTATAGATTTACATCTCGCACAATAAATGCTGTTGATGATCTCAATAAATTGGCAGGTTATGTATACTATTTTTCTTTTGTATCTCTGTTTTTAAACAAGATCACCAAAGCAGAAAAGCGGCATGCTCCTCGAGCAACATGCTAAATACATTCCGGGCCATGGGGAGAGTATCACAAGTAAGACAGCCCAAGTGCAGGAGCAAAGTAAAAAAAAAAAAAAGGAACATTTGTTATATACATTGCTCGCATTTAACCTTTGCTGGATTCGGATAGTATTTAAAATGACTACACGGGTGATATTTGTGGACTTGTTTATATCAACCCTCAAGTAATGTATAACAAACGTAAGCGAAAGTGTCTAGCTCGTTATTAGTCCCTTAAGCCCTAAAATTGAGATTTTACTTAAATCGAAGTGTCCTGAAGGTAAAATACCAGAAGCTTTTCTCACGTAGGCTGTCGCCCTTCACAGGTTCCACATTTTCTGCTACTAGTGAAGCATCTACCACTGGACAGACGTTCGAATGCTTGCTTTTACTCCTGTTTTGCTCTGTTGTTAGAGAGTCCAGCTGTAGGGAGTTTGAAGTCTGAGGAAGCTTTTGGGGACCTGTAGCAGTCTCTTTTAATTGGAAATGACAATTCAGACGAAACCGTGTATCTTTTAATACCCATGGCTGGAATAAGGAATGTCAGGAAAAAGTATAAACATTCCAAATTACAGCACTATTGCTGTGCATATTTTGGGCAGTTCAATACATATCATACAGGCACCTGGGGGCAATTCGGCCGTTTTTCTGCTACCATACAAACTAATTTTCAGTAATTGTGCATCTTCTAAGAAATATGCCTGCATACGTGTATAAACTATATAATTAATTCACGAAGAAGCTACATTTATTGAAAACAACCCCGTTCTACGAGCACTTTCAAGATCATCAGACGCAGGGCCTTTAAAACATCTGCGAACCAGCGCATGCAGAGTGGCAGCGCAGAGTCGGGGTCGCGAGCTAATTTGCCGACCACTCAAAGGCCCATGATATAAATGCCACTTCAAATGCCTTGAAAGCTGGGTGTAATATCGTGATAAATCATGAACAGGCAAGGAACAGAATTCCAGCGTCTGAAACACTTGCGCCACCGTCTCACCGACCCCTCGCAAGATTGCCTTGTGTCGTGTAGGCGGGCGGTAAGGGTTCATCGCGGAATTGCCTCCTCCGATAGCTTTCGGGATTTGTAACCCAATTTTAAAAGTAAAAGGGACGAGTAGGCTTATAAAATGTACGGATGCACGTCAATATCGGCCTAACTCAACGTCTTGTACACCGGGTAAACGAAGTCCAGCTCCTCGAAGAGCTTGCGGCACACAACGCCAAACCAGGGTACCGGTGCTGGGAAGCGAGCCGATGCGAGATCGCGGAGCGGAGTACTCCCCCTGACGTCACGGTACACCTCACCCAATCAGGGCGCGGCGACCGCAGCGACGCTTGTGTTCGCTCTCGAGGCTAATAATGTATATCCTCGAACACGTGACGCTTCGCGAGCGCGAGAACTGAACCTTGCTCGTACTCCTAGCAACTGGCTGGGAACAGAAAACCGCTCAGGACAGAACGACCGGATGCACGCCACGCAGCGTTTTCCTTAAGGGAGAGCAGGGGGGGGGGCATGAGTCAGCTTTAGTTCGGGCAGGTCGTCCAGGACAGTGCGTCCAGTTGACTTCTTTTTCAGTACCGAGTAAAAAAACCGATTAACCGGTTAAAAAATTTGATCGCGATTAAAGATTTAATCGATTAATCGGAAGGTTAATCGATTAATTGTCCAGCCCCAATTTTTAGCACAAAAAAAGTTACGCTCAATACTCCTCCTTGCGGGACTCCATTTTCTTGCACGTAGGAATCAGATAGGTTGGAGCCAAGACGAACTTGAAAAGTCCTGTTTGTTAGATATTCCCTTATGCATTGCAGCATACGGCCACGGATATTACATGCATACAGATCTTGAAGAATCCCATGTCTCCACGCTGTATCATATGCCTTCTCCAAATCGAAAAAAACTGCGACACAGTGCTGCCGGTTTACAAATGCCTCACGTATAACTGTTTCCAAGCGTACCAAGTGATTGAGAGTAGAACGACCTCGGCGGAATCCACACTGGTTGTTATCAAAGGCCCTCTGTTGTTCCAATACATAAACCAGTCGCCTGTTTATCAGCCTTTCAAATGTTTTTCCGAGGCAGCTCTTTAGTGCGATTGGGCGGTAACTTGATGGCTGTGAAGGATCTTTATTAGGTTTTAGAAGGGGAATAATATATGCATGCCTCCAAGTCTGAGGAAAACAAGCCTTTTCCCATAAGGAATTAAAAAAAAGAAGGTTTTCAAGGGATTCCGTGGACAGGTTACGAAGCATTTCATGGTGAAGCCCATCGGGCCCAGGAGCAGATAGCTTTTTTACATTAAGGGCCATCTCAAGTTCATATCGCATAAATGGCCGATTATAAGAGGCTGCCTTCCCTCCAGTTACGACTAGCTTTTGTTGCTCCGCACGGGCTTTAAACTGTGCGAAGTTAGCACTGTAGTTGGCTGAGCTGGATGAATTATAAAAATGTTCTCCGAGGACGTTAGCTATGTCTTTTAATGACGAACAAGGAGCATTAAACGTTGGGATGGCAAAGCACCTATAATCCCCATTTACTTTTCTATATCTGTCCCAGGCCTCTTTGACAGGAACAAAACTAGTTAGAGAAGACAGGTACTTCATCCAAGACTTCCGTTTTGCCCGCTTCCTAGTCCAACGAGCCTTGGCTTTTCGGCGTTTAAACTTCACAAGGTTGTGCGAAGTGGGATATCTGCGAAATTTTTCCCAGGCCTTGTCTTGATCTGCCAGGGTTGTGGCACATGCACTCCTTGTTCCACCAAGGTTTACACTTTTTTGGCACATTACCACAAGTTTGTGGAATAGAGCGCTGAGCAGCCCTTAGTATCTGCTCAGTAACATGAAGTGTAGCGTTCTCGGGTGACAAAGAAGAAAGGATCGAAGAATCTAAAGTGGAGTGAAGATTAAAAAGTGTCCAGTCAGCCTTGTCTAATTTCCACCTAGGGGGACGCTTTAAAAGATTAGGCAATGGAACAGTACTTTCTAAAACAATAGGATAGTGATCACTTCCAAAAGGGTTATGGAGAACCTTCCATGAAAAGCAAGGAAGTAATGAAGGTGAAGCAATAGAAAGATCAATAGATGTGAATGAGTTGTGTGCTGCACTAAAAAAAGTTGGTTCTTTCCCGTTAAGAAGACACAGCCCAGAAGACAATAAAAGACGTTCAATAACACCACCCCGGGAGTCTTGACGGGTACTGCCCCACATGGGATGATGAGCGTTAAAATCACCCAAAATTAAAAACGGTTCAGGAAGCTGTCCTACAAGTCCCTGTAGCTCTTGAAGATTGAAAGGAATATTTGGTGGTAAATATAAAGAAACAAGCGTTACAAGGCGGTCCACGAGGAGACGCACTGCAACAGCCTCCAGAGGTGTGCGGAGTGGAACTTGAGAACAAGCGACTCCACTCCGCACAACTACTGCAACGCCACCAGAAGAACTGGAAGCGGGACGGTCTTTCCTAAAAACCTGATGACGTCTTAAAATGTTAAAAGAATTAGAGTGAAGATGCGTTTCTTGCAAGGCAAGAGCGATGGGTCGAAGCTCATCCATAAAATGATTGACATAATCAATATTTCTTAAAATACCGCGACAGATCCATTGCATAAAATGTAACTTTGTCATCTATTAAAAAAACTGTGTAAATATTTAAATATAAGGAGATAAAACCTAGCAAAATAAATAAAACTATGGAGAGCCAACTCGAGCTAGGTGGAAGATGTGATCACAATGCAACAGCTATAGGGGCTATCACTTGGGCGCTACTACAGGTTGCTTCTTTTTAGATTTACGAGAAGCTGTCTCCCATTCCATACCACCCTGGTCGGACCCAGGAGTAGACTGACTGTCAGCATCAGTTGGTATCTCCATGTCCTGGGAAGTGTCTGGTGGATGGAGCATGACAGAGCTAGTCCGGCCTGGCACGCGTGGGGGAAAACCCCGGCCACGACCGGATGGAGGAGTGGCGGACGAACTGGGCGAGGGGTCACCCAAGCTTGTCTTCACACCTCCCTTCACAGGAGCTGCATGGGTACCATGCAGCTCCTTCGGTAGGGGGACCCTCTCCAGCGAGCAGGAGCGAGAAGCTCGCTCCTCCCTAGATGGGGACCTAGGAGAGGGGACAGGCGCGGCAGCTGCCGGCCTGTCCTCAGATGGAGGGGCAGCACGCGTGCTACCACCAGGGACTGGGGGAAGCTGCTGCTGCCACTGTCGGGGAGCTGGGGCCCTGAAGTCGGCCGCCAAGATCTCGGGAGAGACCTGGGTGGCCCTCGACTCCGAGCGCGGTGCAGGGCCCCTGCGCACCGCCTCAGCATAACTACCCTTTGACAAAAAGGAAAAACGCTTTTTTGCTTCCACGTATGTAATATTTTCTTTGACTTTCAGGGCAAGAATATATTTTTCTTGCTGAAAGAAAGGACAGCTGCGGTAGTAAGCGGGGTGTGGTCCACCGCAGTTAGCGCAATGGGCCACGGCCTCGCAAATGTCGGAGGCGTGGCCTTGACTTCCACACTTTGCACATGTCTCCCTTCCGCGACAACTGCGTGACCCGTGGCCAAAACGCTGACAACGGAAGAACCGCTGTGGGTTGGGGACATAAGGGCGGATCCGGCAATTAAGGTACCCAGCTTTGATTGTCTCTGGTAGAGTGTCTCTCAAAAGTCAAAATAACATGCTTAGAGTGAATTTCTTCACCATTCTTTTTAAACATTATTCGTTTGACGGTGATGACACCAGAGCCTTCGAGGACCTCAAGAAGTTCATCCTCACTGGTATGAAGGAAGTCATCCTCAGAGAGGACACCACGAATGGTGTTAAATGTACGGTGAGGGCTCACCGACACTTTCAAGTCAACAATGTTGGTCATCTTAAAGAGTGCTTCACTTTGGTTTTTTGTTTCTACCTCCACAAGGAGGTCTCCACAGTGGAGCTTCTTAGCCTTATAGGAAAACCCTACAAGGTGCTCAAGAACTTCAGCTACAACAAAGGGTGAGAGCTTTGCAACTGGTTTCTGTTCATCCAGCGAATGAACGACAAAAAACTTTGTAAAGGTTTCTTCCTTAGATTCTTTTTCAATGGTTTTGTGTTCAAGGCAACGCCTTTTAAAGGCTTGCCCTGAACGGGGTTTGGAGGGGTGGGGCGCCATAGGAGGGCAAAGAGTGTTCGGTATCCGCGGTGCACCGCCCACCACCGAGCCCAACAAGGGGTTAGGTAACGCACCATAACAAGAAGGGCTTGGCTGGAGACGTTACGCTAACAGTGCTGCCGGGAAACTATACCCAAGTGTGGGTCAAGACAGAGGTCCATCGCCACCCAAGGTTAGCCCTTGCCGCCAAAGAGGGTTGAAAAAGGAGTAAGATAAGTGAGAGAGAAGTAAAGGAAGCAGGAAAGGTAAAAGTGAAAGATCGGAGGGGATAGTAGAAGAAATGGCGACTAGACTGAATCATCCTGGCCGGGCCTTACCAGGACTCCCGTCTATGAGAAGCGGGGGCCGAAGTGGTGTAGTGCCTCACCCGGGGGGCCCCGAAGGGTCCAAACCTGCCCCGGGCTCGGCTCAACCACCAGGATTCCCTTTTCCCCAGACACGGGAAAGCCACGCACAGCCATACGTGGGCGGGCGAACCCGCATGGCTCGGGGTCCGTGGAGACGCCACTCTCCAAACACCTGCCTTCACAGGTGCCCCTTGCGGGGACGTCGTCCACAACTAAGCTCCTCATTATGTTCCACAAATCGCCTTGAATCACATTGCCATAAGCCCCCCTTATATCTAAGAATGCTAACCAGAGCTGTCTACCTTCCTTTTCTGCTACCTCGATACACTGTGTTAATGAAACTAAAATGCCCTCTAACCTCCCTTCTTTGCTTAACCCACTTGTAGATCTTTGCACATTCTCAATTCCTACCTATGCCTGTAATCTCTTTTTGATAATCTGCATTGCTAACCTGTAGACCACTGATGTCACTGTTATGGGGTGATAGCTACTTATGTCAGCTTTGTCGCCCTTTCCCTTGCATATTAAACTCACCCTCCTTAGCTTCCATTGTTCCGGGGGTTCCCTTCATAATAATGCTACTTAATGCTTTCCTTAACACTTCCTTAAATTTAGGTCCTAACAGTTTTATCAATTTTATTGGTATATCATCTGCACCTGTCGATGTACCCGTTCGACCTCCCCATTCTGCCCTTTCCCATTACTTTCGTTTGATAGCTACAACTTCATTACTTAAACTCCTCTACTGGTGAGCGGTTTCCTCTGTATCCTTAACTTATTTGTCATTACTGTTCCTATATATTTCATTGCCTCATCCCCTTTAAGTTGATTACAGTCAGACATGACAACATACTCCCGCTCTGACTTTGACTTATGACTTATCTGTGAATTGAATTCAATTGTATTCAAGTTCCAAAACTTTCTGGCTGCCGTTCAATCTTTTTTTATTTACTTAACCATCGCGACCCCTCCCTTCTCTCAGGGCAGTACGGCTGTGCAATGAAAAAGTGGGTGTTGCGGCAAGCGGTGGGCAACAAGCCGGGCTGAAGTGGGAGGGGAGAGGGTGGAGCGGAGGGCAGCGAGCGGTCCACGGGGGGCCGCGGGTTTCTATACTCTGTTTCACCTTATGATGTACCGCAATGGATGGTACGAGCTGCACGAACCAATCCGTAGTTCGTAGCTTGTCTCGTGACCTTGCGCTCTCTGTGTCGCTCCACCCAACCGGAAGGGCACCTGACGCCCTCCGCGCTATGAGTTGCTCCTCATAGCGACCCTTGCGGTCCATCGTAAGCTGAAACAACGTATAGTAAAGTATTTGCAGCAGGTAACAAGCCGCCGCAGAGGAAGGGGAGTAGCGGCGGGCAACGCGCGAAGGGGGGGGTGGTTGCGGCGGGAAATGAGTAAGGGGGGGGGGGGGGGGGGGGCAGTGTTGCGATGGGCAGCGAGCGGGTTGACAAGGGGGGTGAAAGGGGGGGAGGTTGCGGCGGGTACCCCCCTCCCCCGGTCTTTGAGGTGAGCCACGAGAGAGAGAGAGAGAATATATTTTATTGAATTCATCAAGGATGCCTTCGGGTGTTCATCCTGAGGTGGTCCCTGTATCCGGGGTCCCATTAGAATTGCATGCCTCATCGGCTAGGATAACCAGCTGGCGCTGATCCTCCGCGTCCGAGGCTCTGATGGCCGTCTCCCAGGGGTTGTGGGAGCCGTGAGTGAAGGACGAGGCAGAGGGCACGTGACAGGCGGCCGGCGGCGAGACAGTGCGAGCTGAGCGAGGCTGGTAGCTGGACAAGGAACGACGGAGCCGGGGCTGCCTGGCCTGGCCCATCGAACCCTGGCGCGGTCCACCAGCGAGGTCTGGAGCAAGACCGGTGGAAACGGCAAGACCGGGCCATATGACCTGGGCTATGACGATCCCGGGGTGGTTCCGCAGCGAGACTCGGGCATTGATAGCCCGGGACAGACAGCCTACGCAGCGCTGGCGTGGGAAAGGCGATCCGCAGGCCTGGACACGGACCCCGACTGCGAGCTCTGATCGACGGGCGACAACAAGGGTCGACGGGCCTGGACTACCGGCTCTCGACGACGGGCAACCGAGAGGTACAGTAAACCCAGTCGCTGTCTTCTCGTTGCAGTGTGTAACTCCCTGGGTGACGGGCGGAAGGCATACCGATCGGGCGGCGATTATTAGTATAGAGGGACCCCCTCCGTAAAGAAACCCCCACAGGGTTGAGGCGGTTTTGAAGCCGTTCTGCGTCTTGTGGTTTTGGATGTTTCGGGCAGGCCAGTACCATGTGGTAAATGGTGCTTCGTCCTATTGACAGTTGGGGCATGGTGCTGTGTGTGTGTGTGGACTGAAACAAAACGGGGAGACGGCGTGACAAGCGAGACGGCTTCTGTTTTGTGTCGAACTGCATCAGCGGCTATCGCTTGTGTAAAGAGGCACGTTCTTTGTTTCGGGTGCCGCTTGAGGCTGATCGCCGTGAAGAATGGTCGAGGAACACAAAGAGGGGCGATCGAGCCCTCGACGAGTGCAGCGTTGTCTGCGAGTGCCACTTTGAGCCAAGGTACATCCAGCGGTCTTTTCAGATGACGATGAACGGTAAGGTCGTTGAAAAACCCCGTGACCGACCGCTCTTGACAAGAGATGTCATTCCTACTATTTTCCCAGATGCTCTTAAGTACTTATCAAAGTCACTGCAGAAAATAAGGAAGCAACGCAACCTCAGCGATCAGGTGTTCCCCAATTCGAAGCGAAGACGAGAGGATAACATGCTGCCAGAAGCGGCTTCTAATGATGTTGGCCTCCTGAACGATGTCGAACTTCCTGATCCAGCTCGTGAAAGACTGTCATTTTCAGGGCTGACCAGGCCAAACGTATGGTCGAGAATTTTTCTGCCGTGTGCTGAGGACTCGTTTCTCTACGCAGAGTGCGAAGCCGATGCTGTGGAACAAGGTAAGATAGCTGTGAAAAAGCAGGTGCAGATTACGATGCAAGCTGGGGGAACTCAGCCGATGTTCTCATCCGAGGCAAAAGGTTGTGCCAGGAGATACTCGCAACACGAGAAGAGGCGGAGGCATTAATCAACAATGTCAGCCAGCTTACTTTGTGCCCTGGTACAGGTATAGAGCCTTTGACTGACAAGTGCCCGTTTTTTAATGGGGCGTTCTTTTGACTAACAAAAAGGAGGAAAGGTTGGCCTGAAGAAATTTGTATGACAAATAAAGCATTCCATAATTCTGTTCTGGTTGTTTTGTCGGTGTCTTCTTTGTGCGAGACCAGTCTGAAGAGCAAAAGTAGCCCAGATGCATTCACAGGTAGCTTCCTAACTGTTAAGTGTGCCAAGCAATGCAAACTGGATTAGATACTGACGAGTCAAGGTATTAATATAAGTCGATGCCCTAAATTTCTGCCAAAGGTGCTTTGAACATATAGCATAGTATTTATTTTTAGTTATTTATTTATTTACGCTAAGGGCCCTTTTGGGTATTACATAGGGTGGATACTACTCGTTAAGATTTTTAAATGGGAAAAGACCTCGTAAAAATGGTAACAATGCACTACGACCAGGCGTGTCCTTGGGCACGCACGTTATCGCAACAGAACTGCGGCTGTGCGTTCCGGAAGCGCTAGAATTATTCATAAGGACGCAGAGCAGCAGTTAATAAACAAATATAATCAACCGCGCCGTCCCAGCGATACGAAAACCAGCCGTGCATTCCGCTTGCAGAGCTATCTGATAGGCTCCCGCAGCGCTCCTGCTACCAGCAGCGCCCCCACGTACCACGCGGAACGGTCATCGCAAAAAGGACCCGCTCTCCGCCGCCGCACGGCACACTACCCCTTCTAGCTCACCGTACTTGTAGTACGCACATGCTCCATCCACGACTCGCAGCACAAGTCTTCCCACTCAAGGTCCTCAGTGTGCGTCAGAGCATCTCCTTGGCATTCGAAAACATATATGCGTTCAGCGCTGCATCTCCTGGATTGAGTCGGAGCCCCCTTCACTCCGTCGTGTTCCTTTGTTTATCTGTTTGCGTTTTTGTGTGATGAGATTGCGGCACGCTGGTTTACCAGAACATGCTTCTACAAATTGGTTGTTTATCCGACAGCTCAACAGTTACTACGTGACAAATTCATAGATGCTTGTGATTACAAAACTGAACGTAAATAGTTTTCGTTCCTATTTTAATTGGTTGCTTTCGCTGTCGCAGCAGTAATGTATGACAAACTGGACATAAAGATGAGGTAGCTTCTTGAGTTCGCACGTTTTTCGCCTGCGTGCGAATTAGTGGCTCTGTGTTTTCAAGTCTCACCGCTAGTGCAAAATGGTTAGTGTGGATGTGTTGCTGCAGTAACTACAAAAGAGATCGGAGGCGGCGTCCAAACTGCTCCTTGATAGGGTGCCTCGATAAACGTCCCTCTGGTATAGATGCACCCTACTCCTCGAGGCTTGTGCTGGGTTACTTTTCCCAGTGCTGACCACAAGCATTCCCTGCCTTTTTGACTGCTACCTCCGTGGCCCCGAGGCAAGACGATAGACAAGCAGTCCCTGGTCAGCAGGTTGGAACCGAGGTGACCTGGTGCCCTTACAAAAAAGGTGGTCCTCCACTGGTGCATGCCACATGGCTTTTGTTTGTTTGGCATGAAGCAGCTTCATCGGTTACTCATCGAGTGCTGGACAGGAAACCAGAGGCTTTTAGTACTAGCAACTGAGCCGACGAGTACTGACACAGGGTTCAGTTGTTCCCGATTTCTGCAGTACTGCCTGTCTTTGAAGTATTTTGTGTGACGAAAAACTAAAATGATTCGTTCTGGGCGGAACATTTTGTAATAATGTGCACAGTTCACGAAGAAAAACCTCGTTTTTCGACATTTCGGGGTTCCGCTCACCGTGGACGCAATGGGCTCGCTACCCGCTGTTGCAGCCAGCCATCCTGTTAGATATAGCTCTGCCAAGACGTGGCGGCGCTACCATCTTGTCGCAGACTTCCTATGCCAGCTTGTTCTCTGCCATTTCTTTTTTGTGACACTGTGTTTTGAGATTACGGATACAACCCGAGGTTTTGATAGAAATTTGCGGGATTTCTGTTTGACACTAAAAAACAAAAACAAAAATAAAATCAATAGAAACAAAAACATATACAGTAACTTGCGGTTATGAATGTGCAGGGACTGTCTGGTGAAAAGTGGATATGTCAAGAAAACTACCATGACCCTTGCTTTCAGTTATTGTTAATGGTCTCATTGAAGGTAGTCACTTATGCAAATTTTACCATTAGATTGTAAAATATCTCTATTTCATATATACTAATTTATTTTAGTATCCACCAAGGCATGAACTGTATCATACTCTTTGGTCACTGAATATGGAACGTGACGATAAAGGAAGCTGGAAGAATACCTTAAAAAGTGACCTTTCGGCATCACTGAGGCTCCGTGCACCAGGCCCGAAAGTGTCTGACATAGGGAAAAGAACTGGCCAGCTGGGCAGTGCAGTGCTTGAGGCATCTCTGCCGCAGGGAGCAATGTTTGGGCTCACATGCACCACAAACCCGTGTGGCGTGAGTGGTTGCTGGTAGGAAATGGGGCTGCCCTCGTGGATTTGTCCAAACATCGAAGCTGTGCCCAGCACCTGCACAGTCCGCAGGTGCTTGGCAAAAGGGGAGTCCCTGAGGTTGCCGAGGTAATTTCCCAGGCGCTGCATGGCCTGCTGCATGCCTGCCAGGTCTCTTGGTCGTTTTCTGGCGTCGTACAGCCTTGACCCCTGTGCCTTTGAAGGTCCTCCTTCCCGTGCACTTCTCCAATCCAGTTCCGCGACGCTGGCAGCACAGATTTGCGAACCACGGGGCCAACGCCACTGCTGAGGCAGCTCCGTGCACGTCACCTCGGGAGGTGCTTCCGTTTACCCTTGCCCCTTAAGGAGCACGATTAGCCTCAGCAGGGTTAAGGCGTGGTTACAAAGGCCTTCTTTTGCGGCGCACTGGCAGCTGCACTCCGAAATAGAGCCGTCCGCAGCGATCGTTGTCGACACGCTGTACGGCTTGCCGGTCTTCCTTTGGCTTCGGTACCACCGCCCGCGCACCACGACGGCGGTCGCATTCCTGCGTACGCAATATGCGGGCGTTAAAAGAGAATAACCGTAGACTGCTTAACGACCAGCGATCGCTAATGTGGAATCGTCAACTCACCGATTAAGACATGTCGTTTCCAGCGACGATGGCTCAAGGTAACTTTCCGTTACGAACTTGTAACCACGCCGCCGGTTACGGTCGCTCGTTTTCCGGGCGGCGTAGTACTCGTCAACCTTGTCGGCTTTGAAGTCCTGCATAATCTTATTTAAACTCTTAGCCCATACGAGGCTGGTAGCAGCAGCACCAGAACCAGCGACTACGACGGACGCCATATGAATGGCCACTCCCCCCGCTCTTTCTCCAAGCCAGCGTTGCCTGTCGTAATTCACAAGACCGCCAAAACTAGCGTCTCACAGTTGCCGGAAACAATTTCGGGAAGGGTCTATTACGACACTAAGAAAAAAATATTGATTTGGTAAAACAAGGTGTGCTTTTTTCTTCTTTTTTTTTTTACAGTGAATACCCACGTCTAAACTGTTCTCGAAGAAAGTGTCATAAAAGAAAATATTAAGCTTCAAATTTTTTGCAATTTTAGATTGCTGGTTTTATTGTTTGCTTTTGTTTCCGAACTTCAGTGCTCATATGCCCTTTCGAAGACTTTTCTTTCAAAGGTGACCTAGTTTCTTGCATCTAGACTTGAATTCATGTTCTTATATCCAAGAAAAATAAGCTTTGGCAAGATTTTGACATCAACTTTTCTAAGGTTAGCTTCTCGAGATCAGGTCACACGCGCAGAATTGTGGCGGTACTTCAGCTTTTCACTTGTTTTCTTTACCCTTTATTGTTCTCCATGTGGGAGAGTGACGCTTTTCTTTGCTTTTATCCTATGTCTACCCTTCTGTGAAACCCCGGTCTACGGGTTTTCTCGCGGCTTCGATTCTTGTCTGCCATCTGTTAAAACGCGAATATGAGACCTTTTGATCTGCGGGAATAGTCCGGCGAGTGTGGGCGCGCACCGCAGCTCGGAACCCACGGAGTAAAAGATCGCGCTGGCGAACCCAGGGATCCTGGGTCCAGTCCCCACTCCTGGTCGTTTCGATCTGTATCAGCAATGTACCGGTTTGCGGTCGTGTATCACTACTGGGTGGCGCACGTTAAAGACCTTAGGCTATCAATACAATCATACTGCATTGACACAATTTCTCATCTGCTGAGGACACAGCTGACGCTCATTGGCGCTGCCTTCCCTTTGTATCAACATACTCATATCTCTTGAACTATATTAAAAATAAACATTCAATTCATTTTAAGTCCTTTTCATTACCGTGTATCAATCCGGGATCAAGCGTAGACACAGTAAGCCCGAAGGTATCGTTGAGGACAATTCATTAAAGGCAACAAGAATAGGTGGCAAAACATTAGAGTAACTGGATCAATAGTCTGTAGTAATGTGGTGACTTAAGCTACTGGGTATAATGACGACATATTGCTCGCTGTCTTTATATGATCACTTAATTTAACCCGTTATACTGAAGTTAAGAACAACCACAAATAAAGTACTCTATAATTTACGAGAAACCACCATTTCATTCTTCCGTCAAAATGCACTGAGCTTTGTTAACAATGTGAACAAAATATTACTCGTATAACAAAACAATTGATTTGATACTGTCTTTAGACCCGTGAAGCTGTAACAGGGAAAGGGCATACTAAAAAAAACTATCTAACAATGATCTCCAAGAGCGTAAGGCACCTCTTCAACGCTGACAAGCGAGAAACACTCTAATTCTGATCCAAAGGGTACTGAATCTCATAATAGTATGTGTATATATATAAGGCCATAAAAGTGTCTTCGTTCCACCACTGAGGATCAACCAACATTGATGATGGTTCTGCTGAGAGCATTCCTTGTATTATGCGCCCTACAGTATGGTAAGCCTTTCACTGAAAGCTTCATTATTCAACTTTCTGTCGATGTCTCGCGGCATGCCTATTGAAGTCTCGCAAATGCTTAGACGAGCGCTTTCTGTTCTGTTCTAAGTGGACGCCTATGGAACGTTTGTGTAATGCTCTGTGACTTGTATAATCTGTGATCAGGATTTTTGATGCCTTAATCACTGCAAGCTAGTATGCAACAAATGTATAGTGATTTCCAGAGTCCTGTGATTAATTTGTAGTGCAATGAAGCTCTGTGAGACATTTGGTATTGGCTGATACTAGTGCAAGACGGCAAGGGTAAAAACAGCGTTGTGGACCAGTAGAAAGTAAACACAAGTCAGAAAGGCACATAGAAGACAGTTCGCAATCACGAGAGTTCGCCATGTCTGGACGCTTGGGAAACTCGGCCTGTTCGTACTAGTACGGCACCGTAGTAGCGGCTACCATATCACAGAATAATCGTAACAAAGAATGTCTCGTGTGCTCCCTTTAGATTTATATGTTGTCCTGTTCTTGAAAATCAAGCCGTCGCCTGATAAAAGTGTATTAATAATAACTGAGTCGACAAAGAGAGAGCAGCATTGTAATAAGCAGCCACTCATGTTGTGCAAAACCATTCCGAAAATAGCGTTTTACACACAGCCATCTTTATTTATTGGCCGGTGGAAGGCGTGCTGAGCGTGCACTGTCGGTATCGTCTGTGGAATATCAAAATGGAATATTAACTTGCCCCCAGAGCCCAATGACTCGACATTTTTTGCTGGGTCTATAAGCGCTTGAAAGATTTATTCCAATATTCCACTTCTAAAAGCTCATGGAAGACCAATCAGAGTGGAGAATAAAAATCAATACAATTAAAATCGCGCTTTAAATTATGATTTAAATGGGGATTAAACTCGAAAGTGATTTAAGTCGAACCTCGCCACAAAAGAATCCCGAAATATATTTTTATTTACCGGTGGTTTCTTACTTGATGCTTTCTATGCGCATTTGTTTTGAATTTAAATCAAAAAATCGCGAAGAAAGAAAGCTTTATATAAGGTTGAATATGAGCAAAGAGAGGTGCTCTTCTGAGAACATCGGATCATTGATCATAGTATCTGTCATTCAATTAGTGAGCTAATTTACATTTAGCATAACTCTTACTACCATGTTGTTATCAGTGATCGGACGAACTGACTAATTAACCTGCCATGTTACAAATACATCTAATGGAAAATAATCACTATTTTAGCTACAGTAATTGAAATCGAACTAACCTGATTTAAATCAAATAAGTCTGATCTATTTGATTTAAAAGAGCACGGTTTGTTTCCACTCTGGGGCTTATCACTGCTACCCAACGCGCCTACAGCGAAAGACGGCGCACCGGGAATGGTCCGACAGAAAATCCAGCTGCTCATTTACGATGCACCATCGAGACTTCGTGGTGTTATTTTATGTGAATTGCGCTGATTAGCCGAACTGTTTTGTTCCGGCATGTCATTCGCTGGAAGCGGTCTGTTGATTTCAGTTATTGACTTCCTGAATGTTCCCAGGATAATAAAAAAGTAGCACGTAGGCTCGTTACACAGTGTACGTCTCCGCGCATAAGGAAAAGACAACACATCTGAAGGAGAAAAACAACATATCAGAAAAGCAGGAAAGGAACTTAATATGTTTTAAACTTATTGAGACAACATCAAAGGAATCAAATAGATGGGCGGAAAGCCTCAGGGATAAACCCAATTATTTTATTTATAAAAGGCACAGATACGGTTACCACTTATTGCCAGGGCCCCTTACTTTAGACTAAGATAATTAATGAAGTTACCACGAGTCGATACTTTACAGTAGAGGAGCGCGGATAGTGAAATTTCACAAAAGAATGGAATTCAAACAAAAGAGGACCTAATAATGAAAAAAGTTGAATGTAGAGTCGAATACGAATAACAAAGTGATTGTTCGCAATATTCACAAAACAAAACAAAAGTGCCACATAGATGAGTAAAACACCTCCATGTCTACTTTACTCCAGGGAACGCAGAACGAAGAGAAGGCAGGGCGAATAAAAACGATGTTAATGAACACAGTTAACCGAGCCATTCATGTGTGGATACATAGCGCACTGGATACATGGACGAATATGGCCCATTCGTTTTAATCTGGCGACACCTTCTTCCATATAGCACTGGCATCTCTCTCGACGCCACGGGGAGCGACGGGTTAGAGAAAGAAACCAAATAAATTATCTTAGTCATTTTTAGTTGGGCAATAATTTGGCATATTATGAACGTAACAACCGACCGCAAGGTTATAGTGCACACAGATAGCTGCAAGTGACGCAAGATTCTCGAATTTAAAAGAGCGTCGTGCTTGGTTTTTGGATTTTCGTCGGGCGCATCGAAGAGGTTTTTAGCATGATTGCTTTGTTCGAGAGACAGAAGGAACAAACTACTTCTTGTTCATACTGTTCGTCGTCAAAGCTGCTGAATACATGCTTGATTTAGACCTAACACAAGCCTGCAAGGGCATTTCTGCATATCAGCAGCGTTTTTGAATAAACCTTATTTGTGTTAATAGTACTAATATTCGTATAATCTTATCATAAAAACAAGCAAATTCGAGCACTAAGAATTCGAGGGTTAAATTGAACTATTCAGAGAACTATTATTTGATTGGAATTCGAAACTCAAATATTCGCATATCCCTACTTTGGATCAAAGGACGAAAAGACCCAATCCCAGCGTTTTGCATAATAATCAACTGGAAGCGTACCATGTTCAGGAACATATAAGAATGCTTAACGTAATGCTCGTTCTCCATGAGGAGGTGGTGTCTTCCAGCTAATTTCTTTGTTAACATTGATGTGCAGAAGTGCGTTGTGTAGTGTCACCTAATGTAGATGTAAGCAGAGGGATATGCAAATGATTTTGAGCAAATAGTGAGGATGTTCCATGTTCTCAGTATTGTTTTTTTACAATTTCTCCAGAACATTAACAAAAAACGAACGATGTTTAATTGCGGCATCGCCCCCAGAAGCTGGTAATTCTTAGCAAGCTGCGTCATTGCCGTTAATTAGTATAGATTGAACTTAACATACTTGACATATCTGACCTCACCAAACTTTACTGCGTGAAGTCTGTGAACGTTAAATTAAGTTATTTTGTACCATAAGACACGATGCTGTTGCAAGGTTTCAAAGATAGACTTTCTCCTGATCAAAACGTATCGACTGGATTGTACTGAGAATAAATAATGCTGATTGCTAACGAGAGTAGGCGTTTTGTTTAAAAAATAAACTCTTTAAAGGGGTGTAAACTTTTAAACCTACATATATCGTGTAGAAATGTTAGACATCAAACAGTGTTTCAATTATTTCTTGCATAAAAGCATAGCTTCCAGCGTGACAATTTGGGATGGCCCGTGGAGAAAATATGCAGTCGTAATAGTAGTTTAAAACACGATATCCCGGAAAAATCGCGCCAGATTGTCTTGTGTGCGCATAGTCTTGAAAGATGAAGTTAGGATGTTAAAGCAAGAAAGATCTCAGCGTTCGTCAAGGATCGCGTGAAAACAATGACCTTAGGTATTATAATGCACTGACTCTTTTTACTATATTGAGGGCATCAGATTCATAAAAATAAAATATAGGTCTTTTCAAATCAAGATCTAGGTCTGTGATGGCGAAAAATTAATTTACATATTACTAGTTTTCCCTCCAGTTTTTCTCATTGAGAGGAATAATTCAGTTGATGCCTTGTTCTTGTTCTTTTAGTGACGTCGCTGGATGTAATTCCTGATATGTACAACAACAATTCTGAAATTATAGAACGATCATCAGGCAAGCAATTACTTTATGTGTGAATTCGTATAGTAGTCATGTTTGTTTGACGGTAACTGACCATGTAATAGACAGCATTACGCAAACGCATAGCACAAGCTGTTACAGAAATGTGCTGCCGGCATAAATGAATGTTTACCGAATCTAACCGTGTAGCGTTAATCAAGGCAAGACGACACCGAATCATTTGATAGCACGTTCACCTCTCGAAAGGTTCCACATGCACCATGCGGGGCTTCTCGAGAGTTTGAAGTGCGTGCTAGTACCTCGGCATTGTTGTCGCCACAATACTTTTCTTAAAATTCTCCTTTCACCATTCCCCGCGGACCTTACAGCAGAAGGGCTAGACTTTACAGACAAAAATCTTACTTTAGCGGCACACTTACATGCACTTCCGACATTCAATTTCAGTGTGAGAGAAAGTCCTGAAAAAGAAATGATATGCACACGTCCCACTGTGAAGTAACGCAATGCGAATTAAACGGCTTCAAACAACACATTTATGCCTACTTCATTTAATTTTCACAGAAACAACCTACGAGGAGTACTCAAATAATAAATATTAAGAACACAAAAACAACTTGTTTCCGAAAAAAAACACGCTTCGACAACGGCATTTACACGGGCCTTCACCGTTTTTCCTTCAATCACCTGCAATGACTTAAAAAAAAAAAAAAAAAAAAAAAAAACGAAATATTTAAAAAGCAGTTAACCGCCCGAGGTGATAATTTTTTTTTTTTTATATTAAAGTTTATTTAACCTTAGTTTTTTACCACCGAACCCGAAAACTACAATGGCTAAAAAAGTGAGCATGAAGTTGCGGAATACGGTACAACACACTTGTTCCAGAGCTCTAAACGTCACATTCCTCAACGCCGCTCTGACAGTTCTGCTGTTCTTAAATTCTTTTTTTTTTTTTGAACAAATTGCTTTACTACCCTTTAAAAAAGTAAAAATTGGGTGGTTCAATTGACACCTTTTTTTTCGTGTGACTCAAGAAAAAATACGTTTATTCTTTAGGGTTCAGAAGTTTATAAGCAAAATAGTGAAATATTTACCTGCTTTTTTTTAAAAATCTTTTTGATTGTATTCTTAATTCTAAGAAAAGGCATTTGTTTTAGTAAATCAACATGATATAATAGTGATTTGCACATGTATCACGGCAAATGTAGAAACACACGCTTGAAGACACGGGCTATAAAAACTCCGAGGACACCTAACCACTCCTTTTGAGTTGTGAATGCGAAAGCATGAATGTCATTCATTAGCTCCCTTGAGATCTGTTGTGTACTGGCGTGGACGGCCACGTTTCGCAACTGCTGAGGTTCCGGCCGCCGACGACATAGATGCCTCAGGGGCCGCCTTGTTCGTCGGCGGCCAGAGGAGCAGAAGCGGCCGCAACAACCCCCCCCCCCCCCCCCCTCCCCCACCTCCGGGATCGCTGGACACAAGAGCGGCGGCCGAGCGCGCGCTGTCGTGAAACGGCGGCCAAGGGCCATCTAGGGGAAGTTTCGTTCAGCCAATGGGAAAATGGGCATTTCTTTTGCGTTCTTTTGCGGTTACAGACGCCAACGCTTCCACTCCATGGGATAGCTATACTTCCGCATTAAAATATAGTTTTGTTTTATTATATGAGATGGTGAAGAAAAACAACGGTTATGTATTCGGCCTGTACGTCATGACTAAGACGTAGACTTCTCGTTTTAACCTTACAAGGCCCGATAAACATCCTTGGGTATCAAGAATGCAAAATCGTTTCAAACAGAAAACCAGCGATAAACGGTCGTTGGTGTAAAAAAGACAAAATAACATTAAGGCTAAACACGCCGATTTCTTGAAATTCTTGCTACAGCTAGGACTGTCTTTCTAGAATGCTTAGCTCGCCATAAGTGTTTTTACCTAAAATCACTGTTGTTCTAGTGTTCATCCGAAGCAGGTCGCCGATACACCCCATCTTAATAATAAATAAACACCGAAATACATCCGTTTATTTTTCCTATAAGTGAATACCGGTAAATGTACTGCATGATCATGACTAATGCATATTAAGCAAAACAACAAAGCCGTTTTTACTTCAAATAAGCCACGTAGTTTACTGCCCCCATAGCCCGGCAAGTGCTAGTGGTCAGATGTAACGGTTTTTTACGAGTACGAACTGACCATTGGTAAATTTTCATTTATATTTATAAATTGAGCCATTCTCGATTTGTGATAACATGACAACGAATCCACTACAAAACTATGACAATTTATATACCTATTTTACAAAATCACAGCTGTAGACAAAGCCGCTTGGTCTTGCTTTGACATGGTACCATCGTCTGCTTTGCAGGAATATCTGTTGGTAGCTCAGCGTATCTGGAACTGTACATCGCGTATGGTGAACAACACAAAAATAAATTAAAAGATAAAAATCAAATAGAAAAATATTTAAGAAAGTTTGTAGACAAGGTAAGTGAATTATACTCAATTTGTGGAAATGCGAGTGTCAACGTTCCAAATAGTGTTGCGACTAGTTTAAATCTAACTCCACGTCATTGCCTGAGTTGCACTTGCCCCAATTTATGTTTAAGCGTAACTGTCGTTGACGCTTTTTGGGGACAGAAGTTTATAAACCAATCGCAGGAATTTAAATATGCCATCCCATGCTTTGTAAATACATGCTCTAAGAATCTACGGCTACTTATGATAAAATTAGTGTGCTTTGGTGTTTATGTTGACTACATAATAAATAAACAGACGTTCCGTTGAGCCCCACGAGAATCCAAGATTGGCTTTCGTGGTCTTTATCTGTATTACATTCAGGGGTACGTGATATAAAAAAAAATATTGTATTGTATTGTGTAGTAAGATCTCCAATAAATGCAGCGAGGAGAAAGGGGAGGGTTATGGCGCGTTCACACTGAAAGCGGATCCGCGTTCGCGAAGCGGATCCGCGCATTCTCAACCGCAAAGCGGCTAGGATCAAGCGGTTGGAGCGCATTTTTGCCAACCGCTTCGAGACCGATTTCTCCCAACCGCTTTCACGAACCGCAAAGCGGCAACCAATCACAACGCGACACTGACGTGACGTCAGTGACTTTCGAAACAAGATGGCACCTGTTGCTGGTGAGGCGTCCAAGGCGCTGTAGTCCTAGCGCTGTAGTCTTAGCTTTCGACAAATCAACGGAGAAACTTCATGTTCACGTCCGTCACTTGAATCCGCCACGAATAGAACTGACTCGTAATTTTAACGGGCTTCGCACCGGTGATTTGGTTCGGGTAAGAGTTTGTTTATTATTCCGGGTGCCACAGCCCAAGCTCGCTGCCTTGTTAATCTCTGCCTGTAGAACGTCGGAACCCGCCCCTGATCGACCGAAATGTCAGCTTTTCTACCCACTAGGATAGTCGCGTGAACTATTTAAAGCTTTCGACAACGTGCATGACCACCAGGAAGGCCGATAGAGACGTCGTGATCTTGATTGCGTAACCAACGCATTACCGCTGAGGGGGCAGGGTACCTGCGCTAGCTCGACCTGTAACGTTTATTACTAATAAAATAAATAAAGGGAACCTACTCAAAGAATAAAGTGTACGTACCAGACAATGCAGAGGTAATCCATATGGCGTTTATTTGAGCTTAATGCCAAACAAACAGTAGACTCGATCGACGAGCGAGTGACGAGAGGAGAGTCCGCCACCAACGAAGCAACGACTGGCTGGCACCGAACACATTCCCCTGCACCACGGTCCACCCCACCGCTCACAACTTCGAAAATGATAAGAGCGAACAACGAAGGCGTAAAACTGGCCCTCTATCCCGAGAACAAGGTCAGCTATTCATTCGGGAAGGGTCCACTCCGAAAAAAAGGTCGGGGGCATCCTGTTCTGAGTCAGCAAGGCGCGCCTAGCTGGGCTTATCTTGTGGGCGAAGTCGAGGGAATCACAGGCGAGTTTGGCGGGTCCATGCTTCTTTTTTCCCTGCGTGAACTCGTGATGCGCGCGAACATCCCGGAGAAAAATATTCCGAGTGCCAAAATAGCAAAACGTTGGCTTTGGATCTTGACTTAAAGTGGATTTTGGATTGTAAAACAGGGTTGACAAACGCAAGTCTCACAAGATCACGCGTGATCGCCGAAAAACCGCCAACCGCCTCTCAGTGTGTCTGAACGGGGTCGCTCGCGAACCGCATCCGCGACCGCTTCGCGAACGCCGATCCGCTTCCAGTGTGAATGCGCCATTAAGGAGGACAAGACGCAGTTAAAAAAGGATGATGTGTTGCTATATACAAAAAGCAGGCAAAAGCCAAAAAAAATCGTGAATTTTTAAGCTGTAACAAACTATAGCACCCCAAGTGCAGAAAAGAACAAAATGTCCATCTTAATAAATCCTCAAATATCATTATTTTTTATTTACCGCCGACAGCGGATTTTAGCAAACGGTTTACGTTTTCTTTCTTTTTTTCTTCTTTTCCCCGGTATACTTTTGGATAATTTGGGGTATACCTAAATATAGCAAAATAATTCATCTTAACACATTCTTGACAAAAAGGACAAGAAAACTTACTATTTGGACTGTCTTCTAGCATTTATTTGTTCATTTTAAGCTGGTTAAAAATAAATTGAAATAAGTTTGTTGTTGTACTTGCAGTTTTGTGAACAAACACCCTTGGAATTTTATTTTATTTATTTATATACCTTAAGGACCCCCGTAGTGGGTATTACATAAGGGGTTAAAAACCAATACCTCCGACTTGCATAACAATACCAACATTTATCAGACGTTTCGTCTCCTATACGGGAGACATCATTAGTGCGGCCTGGGAACACCCGACTAGCTACCAGAAATCCAACGTTTCTTCTTCCTTCTCTTCATCCGTAGCGCTGATGATGTCTCCCGTATAGGAGACGAAACGTCTGATAAATGTTGGTATTGTTATGCAAGTCGGAGGTATTTGTTTTTAATCATGAATCCCGGCTTTTGGAACATTTTTGCGTACATAAGGGGTGGCATACAATTAACATCAACAAAAGAGTACAAATGTCACAAAAGCAAATTATGCATATAAAATAAAACAAAATCGTAAAGAAAATTAATATGCAAACAAAACAACAACAAAAAAAACACCAAATACAAATAGAACGCGATTGCACGTATTAATTCCTTAAAGTCTAATGAGTCATGAATAGTTACAATGTTCTGGGAGAGCCCATTCCAATCAGAGGCTGTACGTTAAAAAAATGAGCTCTGAAATGTGGTGGTTCTTGGCCTTTGGTCGCTGAACATCGAGATTGTGACCCGTGCGACGGTTGCGGCGTACAGAAAGAACGATGTATGATAATCGGAGGCACGGGCTGTAAAAAAAAATTGTGAAAAGGAGATAACCGAGTTAAACGGCGGCGTTCAGAGCGGAGGGGGAGGTTGGCACGGGTTCGAAGAGATGTGACGCTAGTAAAAGAAGAAGAATCTGAGTAAATAAAACGTAATGCTCGCGCTGAACTGATTCGATGTTATTGATCAGGTAGGCTTGGTGCGGATCCCAGATAGCAGATGCGTATTCCAGTTTAGGGCGGATAAGGGGTGAGAACGCAAGTTGTTTTATGTAAGGAGGGGCCAGTTTCAAATTGCGCCTTAAAAAACCTAGAGAGCGATTAGCAGAAGATATGGTGTGACTGATATGAGTAGCCCAGGAAAGATCGGATGTAAGATGAACTGCGAGATACTTGTAAGAATTAGTTTTTTCCAAAGAAACGCTGTTAAGGGAGTAGGAAAAGATAGAGGGTTTAGAGCGACGTGTAAAAGACACAAGCTTGCACTTATGGACGTTGAGACACATCTGCCATGTATTGCACCAAGCTTGGATGCGGTTGAGGTCATCTTGGATGAGTACGTGATCTGGTGGGTTAGTCACTTGGCGATAGATGACACAGTCTTTAGCGAAAAGACGAACATGCGATGTTATTGATATAGGCATGTCATTAATGTAAATTAAAAATAAAAGGGGTCCTTCAGGAACACCGGAAATGACTGGAGCAAAAGAAGATGATGACTGGTTAGCGGTAACAAGTTCCTGTCTGTTAATTAAAAAGTTAATGATCCAGTTCAGAATCGAGGAATCTAAGTTGAGTTTAGGAAGCTTGTATATGAGTCGTCTATGAGGAACCTTATCAAATGCTTTAGCAAGGTCGAAGAAGATAGCGTCAGTTTGAATGTTTGAACCAAGGTTAGTAAACGATGCAAGTTGAGTTTCACATGAAAAATCTTTTCAAAAGCCGTGCTGGGATGGGTTGATTAAACAATTGTCTGACAGAAATTGAATGATGTTAGTGTAGATGATAAGCGCCATTAGTTTGCATGATAGGCTTGTTAGGGAGATGGGTCGATAGTTAAATTGGGAGTATTTGTCACCATTTTTGAAAATCGGGACAATCTTTGCTACTTTCCAGTCATCAGGCAGAAGACTACTAGAAAGAGATTGCGAAAATATTTTAGCTAATATCACACTCACCAAGTCTTTCGTGTCTTTTAGAATTTTTGCATTTACGTTATCCATGCCTGCTGATGAAGAGATTTTAAGGTTGTCAATGAGTTTAACGACGCTTGCGGGTTCAAACACAACACCAGACATGGCTGTAGGAATAGCGGGAAGAGGAGAAAAAAGGCTTCGCTATTTTCTTGCGTAAATATGGAACAAAAAGCATGATTCAGTAATTCGGCACATTCGTTATCCTGAACCAAGTGTCACCATTATTTTTAAGTGCGATTGCAGTATCAGATTTAGGATTAATAAATTTTTAGGGTCATTTTTAAGCATACACGCAAGATCGATGTTATGAAATGATTGTTTTGGTTCTTAATTTCAACTCTGTACTGCCTATCGACGGAATAAAATTTGTCCCAGCTTAAGCTGCACCCAGTGGGCTTAGCCGTTCGAAAGTCTCTTCTTTTTTTGAATTTAGGTGTTTTAAAGAACAGTTAAACCAAGGAGCAGACGAGTTTTCACAAAAAAAGTGACAGTTAGAATGAGCATAGCCGCAAGTTCTTGCATTTTTTGTTTGAAAAGAAACCAATTATCAGAAACAGAGCGAACATCAAAATCAACCAGAAAAAAAAAATAAAAAATTTTCTAATTCAGGATTCATACTTTGGTAATCCCCTTTATCGTATAGTGATACGGTCTTAAGTCGCTTGGATTTAGACTGAAGATGCAAAGAAAAAGTGCAGTGAATTAGTTTATGGTCACTTATTTCGCGTAAGTAGTTGATCGATTTCAAAGTCTCAGGCTTTGAACAAAGAATGAGGTCAAGAATATTAGAAGAATGGGAAGTTGATCGCGTGGGTTCAGTTATAACTTGCGAAAGATTGAAATTAAAGCAGAAATTAATGAATTCCGTTGCTTCACTCTTATCAAGGGGAGTTGAAACAGGCTAGGGCCGACCCGTTTATTGAGGGGTAGTTAAAATCACCGAAAAGCAGAATGCTGGACAGGGGATGTCTGAGGCACAAAACACCGAGTGCATCATTCAGATGAATAAGAACAGTTGGATCCTTGTGAGGTGGTCGGTAGCATACACCAATAAGAAATGTAGCATGCAAAGATGATCAGGAGAGCCACAACATTTCAAGTGGCGAGGAAATATCCACAAGTTTGCACACGAAACTATCTTTTATTGCGATCAGGACCCCACCCCCTCGGCCACATGTCCTATCCCGTCGAAATAAATTATAACCAGATACGTCGGGGAAAATTTCGATATCAGTGACAGATGATGATAGCCATGCTTCAGTAAGAACTATGACGTCAGAATCAGTAGATGCTATGAGGCTGCATATCTCATCTTGCTTTGACTTAACACTTCTTATATTGGTTTAAAGAAAGGGCACGGGTCTGTTGGAAAGCTTTACAATAGAATGGTTACGATGAGGATGTGCACTGGATTCAATTTGACGTGAACGTGGTGACCGGACAGCGGTGCTCCCGGGTTGCTATCTCTTTATTTCAACAACACTGTCTGACACATCATTAAAACTAAAGCACTTTTCTTGAATGTACAATATGTCTACGCGCAGTTTATAACGAGTGTTTTGTGTTCTAGCAAATTCCAATACTTTACGACGGGCCAACTGCACAGGTCAAGGAAAATCCTCACTGAATACAAATCCAGTATCTTTAAGTTTTATACCTGCTGTTAATATTGCATATTTTTGCTTAAAGAATTTTGCAATGATTGGCCTGTTTTTTTTCAGTATTAAAAGGACCGATACGGTGTGCTCTTTCTATGTTATCAGGGTTGATTGCTATTCTTAGTTTACTCGCGCACAGGTTGACCACGAGTGACTCAGATTCAGACCATGTTTCCTTCGCTTTGTCTTGAAATCCAAAAAAGACTAAGTTCGACCTGCGTGACCTGTTCTCGTTGTCGACACAGCGCGCCTTTAAAAGCACGAGCTCTGTTTGGGCTGCTTTCAGCTCGGACTCGGTTTTTTGGGCGGTATGCTGGTCCCTCAGGGGAATTGGCAAATGTTCTTCAAACGCGCTCACTCGTGCGTTCAGGTCGCAAACTAACTGGTCAGTACGCTTTTGATTTTCAGTGAGTGAACCTATTTGTTTCGCCAGGTCTGTCTGTCCCGGCCGTCTGTAATTGGGTTACAGTAGCGTGGATTTGACTCAGTAAGTCAGCCTGGGCTGTAGTAAGGGGACCGGGATTCTGCTCCACATCACCGGAGAGCAGCAACAGCAAGTGTGACACGAAGATATTGGCGCATGCTTGAACATAGATAGACATGCACTTCCGCGTCACAGCAAAGTCGTTTGGGCACGACACCAGTATTAAGAAACGATTACTACTCCTGATGCACGAAGAATGGTTCAAGTAACTGACCTGTACAAAGAGGAGGCGTAAGTACATTGTTCCCGTGGCGGTGTCGTGCCCTGGTAGGCCGAGCAGTGCTTCATGCTTTTGTAGTACTTGGCTTGACGTCACCGTTCGTTGTTGCCAGTTGTTGTAAAGGTTCTCGATGAGCGTGGGTTGCAGCGTCATTAGTCTGCCAGTCTCAGCAGATAGCAGCATCAGCAATGGTAGCCCGTAGTGGTCCGTGGCAATCTTCGTCGAGCTTGCGTCGCTGGTTCCGAGCGCACCGATGTGATGGGCGGCAGCGAGCAGGGCCGTCTGTACAAAGGGGAGGCGTAAGTAGTACATTGTTCCCGTGGCGGTGTCGTGCCCTGATTGGTCAAACTTTTTATTTTGCAAATCAAACATACATATAAAATATTTTTTTTATATATTGATGAGAATCAACTTAAGAAAGCGGCTCATACAGTATAGACCCCTTGCATGCTAACAGCGAGGCGGTCAGCAGCTGCGTGACATGGTGAAGGAAAGCAGGTCGCAACCTCGCTGTGCACCAACCGAGCTTTAGGCGCTTCATGTGTTGTTTTAAGGACAGTTTAGGCGCTCCAGAGTATGAGAGAAGATGCTAACACAGTGCTGTGTCCCGGTCTGCACGCGATATGAATACACTGACAAATTCGGACGGAAGGGAGTACTTATATATGCCTATCGGAGCGTCCGCTGCCGCGACCGTTTGGCTAACCTCACGAATTCGCATGCATTTGCTTAATGAGGATAATATATTGGTTCTGAATTCTACTGCTTTGTGTTTTCTTCACTATCGCTGTTAGCCGGGTATACGTTTGACGCGGATAAACGAGCGTCGGTTTTACCTGACGGATCCGTTGCCTTCCGGCCTGTCACAGGAAGTCGGTAGGCCTCCCGAGTAACCATGTGAAAGAAGGGGACCGCTGACCGAGCGATAGGGCCACGCTCTGGTGGAGAGTCTTACCAATGAAGAGAGACGGAGGCGTGTGTCAGATATATAAATGACGTTTAATTTGAAAGGGATAGGGTAGACAATTAGGCGCTATATAATATGCAAAAATAACGTAGACATCAAACGGCAGAAGCACAGGTACGCACAGTATAACAGTTACAATTTCATGCTTGGGGTTGCCTAGACAGCACTAGAAAAATACTAAGTTTAAGAGACTCCAAATGGTAAACTAAAATAGGAGGATAAGTGAGTGCAAAGAAAAAATCTCATCTGGCGTAGAGGTGCTGGCGTCTCCCTGCGCGGTCCGTCCGAGGTGGAAAAATTCCGGCGGGTGGCTTGGCACACCGTGGGCGCGGCTCACTGGCCCCGCACGCCCACTTTTTGCGGTCGCACACTCACCGGAAGCTTCGTCCGGTGCCTGGAGTGGGGCCGTCGACAGGGTCTCGCCGCATCCCTCGACGTCGCAATGCGTCCGTCCGCCTTAGAGTTCTCTCTTGCACTGTCAGTCCGCGGTTCCCGCACTCTCTTTGTTCCCACGGTAGGTTGTTGCCCCCTCGGTCTGACCCCTGACCCTAAAGCAGGGTTCTTCTAAACACTAAGACCCGCCAGGCAATCCGAACGCTGACGAAAAACACATTCAAACAGCGAGCCGCCAGCTTGCCTCGTAAATCTGGGGCTGCAGAGACCTGTGTACCCCCCAAAACCACTCTAGGTTGTGTATACCAAGAAACACCGAACATGCGGTCGCTTCAACTAAGCGCTCCCAGCGTAACCTGACACGCGCCTGGCCGCGAGCTCATCCGCCGAAGGCGGTCGTTTACTTCTTTGGCCATTATTCTTCCGCAGACGTCATCACGACGCCCGCCGGTTTCTGGAACAGCCGGTTTCTGTGACACGGCCGGCCACACTATTTTGCCTGCAGTTGCTTCATACCAGGCACGTAGCCAGGGGGGTGGCCCATGGGGCCTGGGCCTCCCCCCCCCCCCCCCCCCCCTTCCCCGAAATCTTCGATTTTGCTGGGACCTCCTCTCGCCCTCCTTCTCATTCAGCATTTTGTCATGGGCGGGCCCCCCCGAAACAAAATCCTGGCTACGTGCCTGCTTCATACATTACGCTGTTATTTCACCGCACATTTATTTGCTGTTGCTCGGTAGACTGATACCATTGGCGAGGCTAAACGAGTAGTTGAATTCCCGTATCAGTCCTGCGAACATTTTCTACACTTTAACAATAAACGCACGAAAAAAACCAAAAAGCTTTACCTTGCAGTCACATATTTTTAATCTTCTTTTATGTTATTGAGGCATCCACTAACACTTTATGCTTCCATGCAGAGTTGGGACAGCACCGCATTAGGTTCCCCTTGAGGGCTTCGTTTTATGCAAGTTTAGTGGCGACTTGCAGACACATCATGATTTGTCATATTTGTCATGGTTTGTCATCATCTCACCATCTTTGTTTTCAGGTTTCATACCTAGCAAGCTAGCTAGCAAGATTATTTTCCCAGCCGGCGGCAGCAAACAGCCGCATTATTTCATTTGCCCTGTTACTCTTTCACGCAGAGCCAGCGGGCCGAAGGAAAAACATTCCTTCACCATGGAGAGCGTGCACACTGTTGCCCGAGGCGCACAGAGTTGCCACACTTTGGAAAGGGGCCTATTGATTCCCAACCTCTAATTTTAGAGCGCAGCTCTTAGGCGCCCGTTTAAGAGTATAGCGGCGTGGGCGTCGTCGTCGACGTCGGCGTAACCGCGCGCGTTGCATTAGTGGACGTTACAGACCTGTACACTAATTCGCCGCTAAATTTAGCGAAGAAACTGAGTTGCTGTGCAGGTCCGTGATGTCCCATAATGCTACAGCACGCGTTCAGTTTTCCAGCTAAATGTAGCGGCAAAACGGACGTCACGTGACCTCAACACTACTTCAGTTGCCCCGCTAAATATAGCGGGGAATTGAATTGGCGTTGAGGTCATGTGTCGCCAGTTTTCCAACTAAATTTCGCGGAAAAACTGACACATTTTATAAGTCACGTGAAATGAAGTCATGTGGTATTAGTTTCCCGCTAAATCTAGTGGAGAAACTGAATTGGTGTTGAGGTCGGAGGACGTAAATTTTCCCGCTAAATCTAGCGGGGAAACCTGAATTTGTTCATGGGTGACGTTACACGAAGTCATGTGACGCCCTTGTCCCTGCTAAATTTAGCGGCAAAAATGCATTGGTCTTGAGACCGCGTGGCGTTAATTGTACAGCTAGATTTAGTTGGGAAACTGTGACGTCATGTCACGTCACAGGCCACGGCTTCACGAGAGGCGTTTTCACAAAATCTGGAGCAACCAGTCAAAATGTTTCGCGTTGAAACAAACATCGCACGCGTCAAATTACAGGACTCTCACCGTACCCTCCTCGTCCTACTCTCAAACCGCCTAAAAGAATCATTTATATATATATATATATATATATATATATATATATATATATATATATATATATATATATATATATATATAGGGTGTTTTTTTAAGCTTAACAGATTTGTTTAAAAAAAGCCGTGAAAGTTACACTTATGCCGTTTGTGGAGGTGAGTTATACGGCCAGGGGGACATTTTATAGGGGGCTAATCGTAACAGTCAGTCGACTAATTAACTAAAATTTGTTAATTAACTTTTTACTTAATAAAAATAGATATATGTTTCCAATTAGAAACTTGCTCAGCCTCACGAAATCCACTAAATCAGTAATTTTCAGGAAGACTTTCAGCGCGTGAGAAGCGCGTGAGAAGAATAAATCGTCCGTTGTTGCCGTTTTCACAAAAGGGTTTTTCTTCTCAGTTATATACCCACGCCCTCGGCCTCCCGCCATCATGCCCGTTATATATAAATGTATATATATATATATACAGAAAATATCCATGGACTGAACAAAAACAAGGAATGGTTTATTGACGTTTCGAGAGGAGGCCTCTATTCTTCAGAATGACGAGCGGGGGAGATCGGTACAATTTTTCCCTAGTCCCACCAAAAAAAAAAAAAAAAGTTTTTAGTTGGGCAAGGGCACGGAGTAAGATAATACCCTCCAGGTGGGGAGACCACGCTACCCGCGGCGTGCGAACAAAGGTCTCCCTTCACTCTCTCTCTGTCTCTCTCACTACGGATTCCATCGGCGCCGGCTTGCGGCCCGTCGACCCGTGGGCACGTAAAGCCTCGTCGTCTGGCCACTCCAATTTAATTCTTGCGTTCGCTTTAAGATTTAGGTGTCAATGACTTGAAGTGGTGCTAGTATGCCAGCATCTTCGTTAATCCCTCTTCGCAGTGTGTTGAACACACGAATTAGGAATGATTCCTTCTGTTCCCGCTCGCGATGTGTACCGAATTCGGATTCTAAAATTGTGACAGTTAATTTCTCAAACGAGCGATTTTTTAGTTTTAGGTGTTTTGAGAGTGGCAGAGTGGGCTTTTTTTCGGTGTCAGATCTATGATTATTGAACCTCGTCCGAAATGGAGATTTTCTTTGGCCCACGTACTGCATGTGACATTCCCGACACTCCAGTAAATATACAACGTTGGCGGTAAAGCAGTGTACATCACCCCGAATTCGGAAGGTGAAGTTTGATCCCGTGCTCCTAGCTGTCTGGGTGGGGGAGATGTGTGGGCAAACCTCACATCGCGGACTCAGGCATGGTCGGCTCCCAATGTTCTCCACCGGGGTGGTCCTGGCCCTCGCAATCATGTCTTTTAGGTTTCTAGGACGTCTGAATACAACGCGTGGTGGGGAAGGAATTATATTTCTCAGCCTTTCGCTTTGTTGGATATTATTAAAATGTATTTTTAGAATGTTGTTAATGTTGGGGGTGTTGTTTGAATACGTTAAGACTAAGTTATTTTTACGATTCTCCCTTCTGTCCGGTGGCGTGCCAGTTAGCAGTTTATCGCGGTCTAGTGCCCTGGCTCTCTCGATTGCGCTGTCAACGACGGGTGGCGGATAATTTTGCTCGATGAGGGCGCTCCGAAGGTGGGCTGCATTGGCATTAAAGTCGCGCTCGTCCGAGCATATCCGTCGGAATCTATGCGCCTGACCATACGGAATACTAGTTTTACAGTGGCGGGGGCGGCTGCTGTTGTAATGCAAGTATTTCAAGCAGTCTGTAGGCTTCCTGTAGAGTTTTGTTTTTAAACTCTCTCCTACCACCACGACCGTGACGTCAAGAAAGTTAACCTCGGTTCGGGAGTGCGCATGGGTAAATTTAATATATGGGTGTGCCGAATTAAAATCCCTGATGAACTCCAAAAGTTGGTCTTCCGTGTGTTCCCATATTTAAAAAAAATGTCAGCAATGTATCGTCTGTAAAAGGAGGGTCGCAGAGGTCTGTCCGAAAGAAACGTATTTTCTAGTCTATTCATAAAGATGTTTGCGTAGTTGGGAGCCATTCTAGTGCCCATTGCGGTTCCGCTGACTTGTATGAAAAAGTTGTCGTTAAATTCAAAGCTATTTAGTTCTAATACAAGGCGGGCAAGTGTTGCCAGAGTGCCACAGTAGCGGAGGTCTTGGCGCCTTACGCTCTCGTACGCCTCAATCAGCGAGGCAATTCCGTCCTCGTGGGCGATATTTGTGTAAAGTGAGGAGACGTCTAATGTTACCAGGAAGGAGCCAATTGGAACTACGACCGTTGAGATTTGTGAGAGAAAATGGTTAGTGTATTTTACAAAAGAATAAAATGTCGGTGGAATTTCGCTAAGGCGGTCTATGAAACTTGAGATAGGTTCAGTTAATGTACCAGTGCCAGATATAATGGGGCCCCAGGGTTCCCCGCTTTATGTATTTTTGGAAGCATAAAGAAACGCCCTACCTTAGGATATTTTGGTTTGAGAGAATCAAAAATTGCCCTTGATATTTTGCCCCTGTCTTTCAGGTCCGTGAGTGCGCGCATAACAATGGCGGAACGTGCTTTAGTAGGATCATGTTCGAGTGCCTGATAAATTGATGTGTTTCGCAATTGGCGATGGCCTTCATCCAAGTAATCATCGGTGTTCATTATTACAAAGGCCCCTCCCTTGTCGGCTGGCTTAATAATTATGCACGTCTACTGCTCAGAAATTTAAGAGAATCCCGCACGGAAGAGCTTAAGTTGTAGGTGTGCGGTTTGCGTTCTCTGTATTTTGCCACTACGTCTTTTTGGACTGCTTTTATCTATAGATCCAAATGTTTATCGCGATTGGCGTTGGAAGTCCAGCTTTTGTCTGTGTTCACTAATGAAGGATCAGGGACATTTTCAGGTCTGCCGTGAAAATATTCTCGCAACCCAAGGTTGCGTGCAAAGTTGTCCAGGTCTTGTAGGGGAGAGAACTCGCTAAACTGGCCGGCTGTGGGGCAGTTTAGCATACATACATACATAGTTTAGCATACATACAAACATATAGGTGAGGTAGAGAAAATATAAAACAATGTACCGGGAAAAGTTAATAACTCAGAGATGCGCACTGTCGGAGTTACTCACACGAAGTTTCTCGCGACGTTTCGAGTGGGGAGCGCTCTTCAACAGGTGGTCCCCGCTTGAAACGTCGCAATAAACTTCGTATTAGTAACTCCGACAGTGCGCATCGTTGACTTATACATGTCTATGGGTGATTTTATCTCAAATCATGCAAGAACAAATCTTGGGTCTTCGAAAGTTCCGGAGAAAATAACTTGTCGGCAAAGTCTTCATTGAAGCAAAATCAGAAACGGTTTTGAAGAAAAATTTTTATTCCCGAGTTATTAATTTTTATTTAACCAAAAACGGATTCTGAGATTTTGGCGATTGTCAGAGTTCGCACATTTGAGAGCCCTGATACGCTCGAATATTGGCTTGACAGCAATATAACTTTTTTTGCTTGTTTTATACTTTAGGTACAATTTCTTAATAACAATTGAAAATTTTATCTTCATAGTTTGCAAAATAAACATTGTCAAAACTTCCTTGTTTTATGCTTTAGGTACAATGTCCTAATAACAACTGAAAATTTTATTTGCGAAATAAAAATTGTCAAAACTACTCTTTTTGACAAATATTTGCCGAACTTGAGTGAATATAACGTTCCTTTCGTGTAACATTTTGGCATGAAGAGCACATAACGAGAGCTTAAGATATATCTATTTAAAAAAAAATAGTCGGCATTTTCAGGTTTAATGCAGCGAAACCAAACTCTGAAAATAAAATAAAAGCCGTTTACAACTCTTTGTAACGCCGGATTTCAGCGCACCTCTTGAGAAGGGGGATGGAAGGGTACTGAGTGAAAGAATGGAAGTGTACTAAGGGACAGGTGACTCCCTGGGGTCACGTGACCTCAGGGGGTGACGTGACCTCACGGGAGTCACGTGACCTGAGGGGATCACGTGACCTCAGGGGGGTCACATGACATCAGGGGCCACGTGACATCAGGGGGTCATGTGACCTAAGGGGGTTACGTGACCTAAGGGGGTTACGTGACCTGAGGGGGTCACGTGACCTCAGGGGGTTACGCGACTTCAGGGGATCACGTGACATCAGGGGTCACGTGACCTCAGGGGGTCACTTGACCTCAGGAGGTAACCCTCATGGCCCTCGTGAGGGTAACCCTCGTCAGGGTAACACTCGTGATGGTAACCATTGTGACCCTCGTGAAAGTAAACCTCGTGGCTTTCGTGAGGGTAAGCATCGTGACCCTCGCGAGGGTAACCCTGGTGAGGGTAACCCTTGTGAGGGTAACTCTCGTGACCCTTGTGAGGGTAACTATCGTGACCCTCGTGAGGGTAACTCTCATAACCCTCGTGACCCTCGTGAGGGTGTTGCGTTTGGCCGATCAGGACTCCAGGCCACGGCGAGACGACGACACCGGGAGCAGGGCAGACGCACGTTTTAATTTAGGCAAGCTTGCCGACAGACGAAAACCGAAGAACAATACAGGTGGCGGCGCGACCGACTTTTATCGGCTGCTGCCAAGAACAAATGAAAGAAAAAGTGCGATGCCGAAGATATCGCTTTTGGCGCGGCGACTATCAACAATCACGCGTTCCTGCTGTGCTCATGCGTGACAACGCAACAAGGGTAACCAACCCTCGTAACTCTCACGAGGGTTACGATGGTTACGCGCGGTTACGCCGACGGCGACGCCGACGCCGCTCAAGCCGGAAACGGGCGCGTAAAAACTGCGTTCTAAAAAGACCAATCGCCAGAGGTACGATATTGAAAGTCAAGTTTCTCAAAAATGCCAGTTTTCATTTTTTTTTTCTTTTTTTTTTACAGAAATCTTTTAAAACAATCTTGTAACGATGACAAAAATTAGAGTGGTTATTTAGTTCTTAGAGTGCAGCTCTTAGATGCCCGTTTCCGGCTTGTGCGGCGTCGGCGTCGCCGCCGCCATCGGCGTAACCGCGCGGTGCATGATGGGTAAATTTCCCCGCTAAGTTTAGCGGAAAAATTTCCCCGCGAAATTTACCGGAAATATTTTCCCGCTAGATCTAGCGGAAAATTTTCCCCGCTAGATATAGCGGAAATTTTTCCCCGCTAAATTTAGCGGAAAAAATTTCCGCCAAACAGCGGAAAATTTCCCCGCTAAATCTAGCGGAAAAATTTCCCCGCTAAATTCAGCGGAAAATTTTCCCCACCAAATTTAGCGGAAAAAAATTCCCCGCTAAATTTAGCGGAAAAAATTCCCCGCTAAGTCTAGCGTAAAATTTTCCCCGCTAAATTTGGCGGGGAAACTTTTCTGCTAGATTTAGCGGGAAAGATTAAAGTGGGCATTTCGTTTTTTTCATGTAATGTCAGGCGCTTAAAAACATATTTTCCACTCCGCTATGCATGACAATCTGAATCGTTACTGATTATTTCCCACGGCTATCTATTATTTGCTGACATCTGAACTATTCTATATATTAGGGGTCTCAAACACGCGACCCGCGAGTCGCTGGGACGCGGCCCGAGGGCGACGGGCTGCGAGCCCTCGTTCCCATGCCTTGAGCGCAAGAAATGGCATGCGCTATAATGATATCATGTTGCAGATTTATTTTCGCTTGAAACATAGCTCTCCTCTTATAACGTATCCACACAGTTACTATTCCGTTTTCATTTGCCTTGTGTCTTTTATATTTTGCTTCCCCAAATTGTGTCACGTTAGTCACCCGTACCACAATTTCGCTTTTGGGCTGCAAGCGCGAGCACTTTGCTCAAGGACACACTTCGGCTGCACAAACTCTCGCTCAGCAGAGGAATGGTCGAAGATAAAGCTAAGAGCTTGAGATTCTTGCCTTCAGAAAAAAACGCCATTTCACTACATGTATTTTTTTAGACTGCTGCTATCAAGAATCCCCTAGAAACAAAGCACTGTCATATGAAAAGATTTTCTCCTCTTTTAAGGAAATCTAGAGCTTGAATAATTCCCGAGTGAATTGGTGAACAAAAACAGCAGTGTGATTGCTCTCGTAGGAGCAGTGCCCATTTAATTTTTGTTATCACATCAGGCAAGGATCCAAATCAGTCGTATAAACAAAGCACAACTGAAGATGCCAGTACCTATACACTGGGAGTTTACAAAAAAAAAAGCGGGAGCATGACCTTTAACACCCCCCCCCCCCCCCCCCCCCTAGGTTGGCCCTCGACCTTTCGGGGGATGGGGTATCTGGCCCTCGCACTCGAATGAGTTTGAGACCCCTGGTATATTTGTGTTTGTAGCAGAACTGACATGTGAGAAGTCTGTTGTTTCTATATGTTTCACGCAGAACATAACTTGATATAAGTAAACACATCGTAAGCGTCCTGCGTGTTTAGGCAACCTTACTCTAGACGTCTCTACAAATCCACATACAAAAAGGATATACGAGCCATCTTCATTTTTTACCTCGTTATAAGCATTACTATTTAAATAGTAGTAATCTAATTAAGTTGTTTCAAAGTAGTGAGGTTTCATGTTGATTGTAAGAATTCAAGGGTTGATTATGTTTTCTGTTGCATGACGCCAAAAGAGGATGCATTATCAGGAAGAGAAACAGTTTAAAGCCTACCCACATGCGCTCTATCCTCAACCGATTTGCAAGCGTCTAGGCGACGTATTCGTAGCGTCTTGCAGGGTTCACAACGTCTCAGTCTCGTGACGCTTTGATGTCACGCCTCTGAGCGCGCCTCGGTGACTTTGCCCTCTCAATGTACCCGAGGGGAACGCCCGCTAGACCTTGACAGTTGCTTAGGGTACGATGCATATGGATAGATAGGCCTTTACTTTCATTTTGTTTTCCGCGACGGTGTTATTCCGCTGTCCCTTTGCTGAGGTCATTTGCTGGCCGATGCCTGGGCCACCGAGAGCCCTTCTCGGACACTGCACAAGTAAAGTTCCTTTCTCATGTCGCAACAGATGCGAGTCTCTAAGAGTTGGCTGACAGCTAAAGCAAACACATGGAGAGGAATATTGCCGCACGTGCTGCCTACATGACCAGTTGCGATAGAACAAGAACATTATCACGCCGCCCACCACAACCTGAAGTCGTCCACGTCGTGCGCCTGAAGCCGTACTACGCTCGATAGGACTGTGGACCTTATGTGCTCCAAATGACTCCTTAACTTATTGTTATTTTTTTTATTTTGTTTTGTTTTGTGTTGCATCGGGGCGCTGCACTTTTTAAAAGGGGGAGTAATGCCGCGCACGCGACTGGCCAAGTAGGCATGCACGCGTGGCCTAACAATTATCGTGCCTGCCTCGCACGTGAAAAGCCAGGGTTCGATTCCTGGGAGCGACTTGTTTTTTGTTTATTCCTGCAACTTAGTGTTCTGGTAAATTCGAGAATCCTGGTGCTTTTTCGTGTTCCGAATGTTCTACGCGTCGAACTTTCTGCGCCTATTATTCCAGAAGCCCACGCGTGTACATAAGGGGCTTCGCGTAGTGAGGCAGAGTCAGTTTTCGCCCAAGCGTTCGACTCTGCTGTCACGCCGACTTCGACGCCCGCGACGCTCTCCTTTCTTCTGTTCCCTTTTTAATTTTGGACACAAGTTCGCCCCATTAAACGTTTCAATTTCCCCAGTTATTGTTTGTTTCACCTTTTCATTCGGGACAATATAGGTGGTGTTGTAGATCTACCAAATAAGAGTTGGCCGCTCGGTCGAGCCAGTGAAGTTATTACGCTGATAAGACTCTAATGGCGGGCCTACCCGCTGGGGTAGCGGCGGCTTCCCATTTTACCCCTTGTGCCTTTTCCTCTCTTCTTATCTTCCAACCGAAGGTGATTTTGTGGCCATTCTGGACGGGATAACATTAGACGGATTTTTCTCTCTCTAAAGCCTTATATCTCTTCACATGCGTAGCTGGTCATTGTGGCGGTGGCCTTCTGGCAGCACAGAGCCAAAAACTTACCGCTTTTTAATTTTCTCAAAGCTCAGTTGCGCAGTCAGCTGAGCTGGTCGTTTCTGGCACCGAAGAAGGAACAATGGCAGGCACCTTAAGCGAATATAGACAGTTTTGCCCTGATTATGCCAGAAGACACAGAAGTAAAATATAATACAAGCGCAGTTTCCGCAATGTGTCTGATCTGGACTTCGAATTGCTAAGCATGCTACTTCCAACGGCACAAGCGGTATTTGTCAACAGGACGACAACATTTGCAAGAAGCGCTTTTTAATGATCGAAAGCGACCTGCAAGACTTCGTCAATGAGTAGAGGAGAATTTCGCTAAGCGTGGCCGCAGTTGGGGAGGAGTAAGCCATGATCGAAGACGTGAAGGAGGTCATCAGTGCAGCAAACGTAAGTGTGACAGCGTTGAAAATTCCGTCCGCGCTGAAGGAAGATTTTCGAGATAAATATGTAGAAAGAAAGCTAACAAAAGACTTCTCGAAAAAGATCGGCCGCCGTCTTAGTGAGGTTTATCACACAACAGAAAACCCCGAGCTGCTGGACTCTTGTTCGTCCTGCTCTCAATGGACATCCAACGTACGGTGCGCTTACGTGAATAGCTCGTCCTTACAAGAAAAGTGCCGAATTCTGACTCTGCTATCCTCCGGTTTGACGAAAAAAAATTTTATGTCTCTAATTTCCGAAGTCAGAACATATCTTCTAGGAAGATTAAAAAAATCTGAAAGTACGAAAGCGCGTCTGGGCGATCGTCAACGCCAACCAATGCCATTTCTTAAACAAAAATGACGTGGCCCTCGGCCTGCGCCGAGGGCCACGTCCCAGTAGATAAGATGTTGTGACACTGTGCTCAGACAAACAAAACACCCTTGTCGCGAACGTTTTTTTAACAATGTCTGTCCATGAGATGTACAAAAAGAAATGAAGACATTTAATCTAGATATTAAGGTTGGCTGACGACATTTTACGCCCTGCGACCAAAATGGCTCATGAAACGTTCCGTGCACAAACAGTGCGGTTGTATTTACTATGGGAACTTCGCCCTTTGTTTTGCGGCGTTATCCAACGCAGGCAGAAAAGATTTGAGTCTAAACAACTTCAAGAAACGGCCTGTGCAAAAACCCATTGGAGGGGTGTCTTATAATAAACTGTAAATCGTGCCCGAAAAAAAAGATGGTTTAGCTTTAGAATCGGGGTGAATCAATGAGGAAGACGAAGTGGAGCTGGCACTATGGGAACCCGGTGAATTGATTAAAAACATTTGGAATTCAATGAATTGCTTAACAAAAAAAACAAAAAAATGGGCGACGAAGTACATTTTCCACTGGATCATTTGTCAAGCCCAGAGACTTGTAATATGCTTCGAAAAACGCCACATCAAGCCGCGAACTGCCGTGCTGCATCTTGACTTCGCAGAAAATTGGAATGTTGCTCTTCCACGAGCCGTACAAGTTTTTTATTGGAAAAATCAAATGGTTTCTATTTTCACCTGCGTTGCTACAACACGGAAGAAAACCTAGAGCTTCGAAGTCATCATTGACGACATCGAACATGATACAGCACGCGCACTGTTCGCCTTGAGTGCAATTGAAGGGTGACTTGAAGAATATATTCCCGTGTTTCTATACTTCGTTTCAGCTTCGGTCCGAGCGCGGCCGATGTTATGAGCCGAAGGGCCAATCAAACAGCGAAAGAGGCACAACGTCATGGCGTGCTCTTTGCAGTTGATAGGACCAGCCGGTATTCGCTCTCTCTCTCTGTGCGTGCTCCTCCGCCGGCTAGTCCTATCAAGCGCAGAGAGCACGCCATGACGCGCTGCTTTTTGCGCTGTTTGATTGGCCCTTCGGCTCATAACATCGGCCGCGCTCGGACCGAAGCTGAAACGAAGTATAGAACTAATCTCTATATCCGACGGAGCAGCAAGCCATTTCAAAAATGGGTTCCAGCGGTACGAGATGATGAAAAGAAATAAATTGAACAAGAGGAGTTTCTCTGCTACAGGGCATGGCAAAAGTGCATGTGATGGTGTGGGTGCAGTGCTCCAACACCAGGCATGCCTGCACAACCTCAGATTAGGGCTGGGCAATTGATCAATTAACCTTCCGATTAATTGATTAAGGCTTTAATCGCGATCAAACTTTTTAAGCGGTTATTCGGTTTTTTAATCGGTACTCAAAAGAAGTCCGTTCCCAGCCAGGTGCTATGAGCAAGGTTCAATTCTCGCGCTCGGGAAGCGTCACGTGTTCGAGGATATATATTATAGTTCTGCCGAGGCCAGACGAAAAAGCCGGGCCCGCAATTTATCCCCACGCGACCGAGAAACTTCACGTGTTGAGGATCGATTACACATCCTGCCTAGGCAAGACAAACAAGCAGAAAAACAACCTGGGAAGCTAACAACGCCATGGTTACTTGTTCCAGTATTCGGCACGTAAAAATGGAAGAGTTCACGAGTATGGAAAGCAATATCGCTGGAAAGTTTTGGTTTGAAGTAAACTCCAGCGGTGAGGTTTTTAACTCGAAGGAAGTCCACTGCATCATCCGAAAAGTCCGTTTTCGCACAGTGGAAGCGTAAGTTCGCTTCAGTATCGCCTACGAGCGAAGCACCCATGTAGCTGCAGCGAGGACCATCCGCCAAAACGGAAACAATCAACGCCTTCTCATCGAGGTTCCTTTTTCTAAAAAAAAGAAGAAAGCATCGCCCAAGCTCTGACTTCTTGTCTTCTTGCCGGAGAATGTGGACACACTTCTTTGTCTTCGGAGCTGGAGCAAAAATATGTGAGCCTTTGAATCGTTGCACTATATGTGTCCTCAATTCTAAATGTCCTTTGCGCCGTGTAACAGAGAGTAAAATAAGTCTTTAAATGCAAGACGAGTTGTTGCATTCTTGTTAATAAATTATTTATAAAAATTAACGCAACCGATTAATCGATTAATTAATCGATTAAAGGGTGACGATTAATCGGGTTAAAATTTTTAATCGACGCCCAGCCCTACCTCAGATCATTAGAACTGGGGCCCTGAACTCGTGAAACACAAAGTTGGAGCGGAAAGTTGGCGGAGCGCGCCGATTGGATGTTGGCGACAAAAACGCCGAGTCATCCTCGTGATAGTCCAATCGGTGCGCTTTCTCAACTTCGGCCCCAACTTCGTGTTTCACGAGTTTAGGGCCCCTGGAAACAATCGGATGTGCGGACGACTTTCTTCAGGCGGTTGCCACATAAAGGCCTGGAATCGTGCTTTCAGAAGTGATGCAACTTGCCTAAAGGTCTGCCGCAACATTAAGAAAAAAGACTGGAACGCTGCATGGCCCGTGAAAATCATTGAGACATTCCATCTCTGGGTAAAGGTTGAGAACGAAGACGGGTCTGTTAACTTGGTGATTGAAAAAATAAACGCAAAACCGTGAAAGTGAAGTGTTAGCCACGTTATCAGACTGATCCCAATGAACGTTTTTGAGGTGTTTTTTTTTTTCGCGTTAGTGCTAATATCTCCATTTTACCTGCACAAGTGTTTATTTGAAAGAAATATTAAGACAAAAAAGGAACTATTCGATTGTCAATAGCATTAGCGCGTGGGGAGAAGCTGCCATGTTAGGCAACTTTTACGTCTCCTCGCCCTGTAGATCGACGTGATCAACCTGTCACCGGTTAGACAGGATTGCTTTTTGTTTGTTACCTTAGAAGTTTTCATAAAACCTTGTAAATGCTGTACCTATATATTTGTGAATGCAGCTGTGCCAAGTTTCAGAAATATTTTTTTTTGCTATAAATTGCTTTTAACGTTGTTTTTAAGTATTTATTATTAAATTGTGGCAATGCATTTTCATAGCTTGTATTAAACGAACCTTTGATTTATCAGTAGTGTTTAGAATATAAAATTTCATACAATAAATGAAATAAGTCAGATCTCAACAGATAATATATAACCATGCAAAACAATCGGTGAAGATCCAGATTATCATTGCATAGCAGAATGGATAATATCAACTTTTTAACGCATGGCGTTACGTTAAAAAAACAATCTAATTTTGATCAACGTTTCCCGATTATGTTAAAACGTTACCATACAAAACTTCAAGAAAATTTAAATTTGTTTTTTTAGAAAATTTATTTTGAATATCGTACTTTTAGCGATTCCTCTTTTCTTCAGGTGTTTGTTTCACTGCATTACACCTAATTCACAATGCAGATAATTTTTTTTTTCGATATAGATCATATATTAGGCTTTCGTTTGATGTGCTGTTTATATACTTGTGCCTATCGCAGATGCTCTGCTCGATATACTGATATACTCTGTTTCAAATACTTTCTAGAGTATCTTTGTATCTTGCAGATACTTTTGATCGAGGGTTTTTGATACTGAATTTTATATAAATTTATGAGTATCTTGTACCCATTATCTCAAATACATTTTGGCATTTCTCCATTTTCTGAGTTTCTCGGCATGAAGTGGCGTGGGCGTGGCACTAGCAAATGTGGACATTCTTTTGAGCAACCAAATCCTGTTGCTAGCTCCGATAAGCAACGGTGACTTAAATTGAGATCGTGAAAACATAACTTCTGTGCCGATTGTGTCTCATATTTCACCCCAAAGCTCGTACAATCAAGGTTTTTACCTCGCCTTCCGAAAGGTGCCTTTTGTTTCCTAGAGTTTCCCCGAAAAATCCTCAAACAAAAGGGGTGCTTTTACGGAAGAAGAGATTGCCACACTGAGGCGCAACGCAGAACCGGAAACGACCCACTTAAACAATGCAGACTTTAGTGTCAATAAAATAACAAATACAAGAGTATGAAGAGTAAACACAAAAATAAGGCACTTTTTTTTTTTTGCTTGTATATTTGATATTACTATGGCAAAACGTCGAGGTTTTGTTTTTGAGTATTTTCTTTTTGTCGTCAGTCCGGCACTTATTACTCTCGCGAACACTGCCTGAAAACAAATATTGATAAGCAGAGAACAGGACAGAAAACGAATTACGTGCAGGATGACCTCTCAACATACCTACAAATCGTCCCCTAACGTTGAGTGCCTTTCTGAACGCGACCTACTTGAAGAAGGTGAGACCAGTGCCGTGGCTATTATGTGGGCTCTCTTTGTTATCCTTTCACTCATTTCCGTATCCCAAATACGTTTATAGCAAACTCCCCTATACGGAATATGGATTGTAGTTAAACGATGTGTCTAATGTCTGCCGCTGGACGTGATATTCAGCGATGTCACCATTCGCAACTTTCAGCGACTGTGGTACCGCGATGTGAGAATTGCGCTTCCTAGCTTCTCGATGACCGGCTTCCCGAAAACGGTGCTTGTCTACACCTTCCTGGCGGAAAAGAAAATAAGGTAGTTGTAGTACTGCTGGATAAAGCAAAACTAGAATTAGTTGCGCGTCGCAGACCCCGCGTCTTACTGCTGTTCTACGACGGTCATCCAGGTCCCAGCCATTTCGATAGGCACAAGCGCGCTCTTTATAGGTCATGAAAGTTCCGACTAGCTAATGCGACCTGAGAGAAAACGACCTAGTAAATAATTCGGAGTCCTCGTCACTCAAGCTGGGCAGCAGTGAAACGAGGGGCATATACTCTTTGTTTGATGAGGGGAGGACCTGACCAAATAAGTTTTAATAGTGCTGCGTGAATGCGGTCATAATGCTGAAGGTACATCTTGAGCAAGCGCCATTACATAGGAACTCCGAAATTGTATGTGCTAAGGCCTGTCTGTACTTCTCATCCAAAGTCCTTTTAGTACGTTGTTCAGCCGATACAAGGCGTTGACATCTTGATCGTATGGCCACTCCCCGGTAACGTTAAAGCTCATGGCATTGGAGCCCAGATTTCAGAAAGCGAATTTCCTCTTGAGAACTATTTTGCTTTTCGCATTCTAGCTCATACAGTTCGTGAATGATATGTGTAAGTGCCAGGGTTGTAATATATCTAGGTACAAGTAACTGGAAATAGGTATCTAGGTACTTTTGTTGTACCTGAGGTACAAACCTAGGTAATTCATTTCTCGGTATCTGTATCTGTGTCTAAGTAACTTTTTACAGGTACTTTTTTATTCACTTCATCAAAATGGTAGAAGCTATAAATCCTGAGGTCCAGGATTTATAACTTCATCAAAATGGTGGAAGCTATAAATCCAACACACTACCATGTGCCGTGATAAATGTTGAGCTGGGTACGACCTGGGAGGCACTGACTTGATCTAACGATGTTTTAGCGAACGAAGCCCCGGCCATGATGTTTCATCGAACGACGCTTTAGCGAATGGCGGTGTTCATTTGAGCGATCGATAGATTAGCGATGCCGTTCAAGCGACACGAATTTATCGAGTCGAATCGGAACTACGTTTAGGGAAAATAGCGACCTGCTTCCCTCATCTCAAACCGAAATCGACTTCAATGCGTGTTTAAAGCTCCTCTGACAACTATACAGAAGAGATAACTTGAAAGATGTGCACAGCTTCTGTTGATTGTATCTTGTCTGGGTGGTGGCTCTCTTCTGCCATAAATGCAATATAAAATATAATTGAAAATTGATTATAATTACAACCGTAAATAAATGTAACGTAGCGTATATAATACAGTTTCCACTCAATAAATGGACTCAAATTTGGCGGTTATCAAAACGAAGAAAGTTCCGAAAAGAAAAAAGAAAAAAAGCTTATTTTTCTTCAAACTAGCGAAAGCAGAAAAACAAACGAAGAAGCTTGAAGCCTTTCGCTCGATGTCGCAAAGGTTAGGTGCATATGCTCTCGACTCATGCATTTCTTCATGCGGCCGACGTATTCTGAGCCCTTCAACGTCACCGCCGGCTCATGTGAATACGGTTTTTCTGATTTCTCGCATTGACACCAATAAAGCACTTTTATCGAACTAGTTTTTGTGTTAATCCTTAGGATAAAAAGCTTTACTTCCAATATATATTTACGAATTCGGGGAAAATAAAGTATCTTTAAAGTAACTGTACCTGTACCTAGGTACTTTTAAGCGCGTACCTAGTTACGTACCTAGGTCCCTTTTCGTATGAGTAACTGTAACTGTATCTTAGGTAAATTTTTGAAGTAACTTTTACAACCCTGGTAAGTGCACGCCTGTCCGCTTTCTCGTAATATTACTGAATACACGCACACTCACTTGAGATGTTTTTAGCTTCTTGCTTAAAACTATCCCACTGTGAAAAATGGAAAGTTCGGTATTACTACCACTGGCCATAAAACAGGTAATAAGCCGCGCATTAAAGGGCTTGACGTCACGGCGCTACGGCGGCGCTGCGATCGCGCTGGAGCCGGGGGGTGTGGGCAAAAGGGCGCACGTTTCGCATGGGCGTCATAGCATTTCAGCATTGCGCGAAGCTTGTTGCCGTTAATCTCACCGAAATGTACAAGACAAATAGCGGAGTGAGCTTCTACAAGTTCCCGGCAGACTCTGAAAGGCATAGAAGGTGGATAATATCCGTGGATCGAAAATTATGGACGCCTCGCGCGAACGACCGTTTGTGCGGCAAGCACTTTCTTGGAGGCAAGTGCGGATTCCATTTCAATCTTCGTCCCGAGGCTTGCTTAGGTGCAGGGAAAACGTCGACTGATCGAGGCCACCCGGATTTTGTTCCCACGGTGTTCGCGCACAAAGCACCGGCCAAGCGCTCGTCGGAGGCTCGCTACGCCCGTGCTACTCAGCAGAAGGGGATAGGCGACAGAACGGCAGTGTTGTATAGGCGTTACCGAAAAAAAGTAACGAAATACGTTACTCGTTACTTGCAAATAAAAGGTACTCGTTACTGAGCTACGTTGCCTAAAAATAAAAGGAACGCGTTACCGCTACCGATAAAACGTAACGCACGGTACTTCTGCGTTGCTTTTTAAGTTGTGATTTAACACGTTTTACGGTTTTGACTATACAGGGATGCATAAGCTCATATATCAAAAAACATTATGTTCATGCAGAAACTGAACATAATTTGTTTATCTCTTTTCACGGTTTCACCTAAATACCCACGAGATAAAACGCAAAGAAAAACATGGCCTGACGCCTAAAAACACGGAAAATTGAAGTGCATTGTAGTAATGAGTAACGTAACTACGTTACTTGAAATAGTAACTTAAGTTCGTTACCCGTTACTGTGTCGAAAAAGTAACGAGTAGGTTACTACGTTACTGGAAAAAGTGTCGCGTTCCTGATAACGCCGTTAGTTGTAACGTGTTACTGCCAACACTGCAGAACGGACAAAGCGTTACTGCTTGTCATGCCTTGTGGTCATGAAGGTAGGAAGAGTATCGCACCTTGACTTGAGGACGCTGTGTGTATTTAATCAATTAATAAATACACTCCCGCAGACCCACAGTCCGCGGATCCCGCCGGCAGTGCGGAAACCGACTCGAACTAATCGTAGGCTTCGAGAGACTTGTACGCCTGCACCGTGTCGGCCGTGAACTGGCTTGACGAAAAAACTAAATAAACGACGACGTAAGCCGTCGACTTCGGTGGCAGCAACTTCACGTCGGAAGTCCAGCAGGCCTTGTTTACGGCGTACGGATCCTCGTAGGCAACGCCGTCCACGCACAGTTTGTTTCGATACCGCCACCGTTCAGGATCGGGTAGCGAGCTCAAATAGTCGGGCATAGCACGCAACATACGTTGCCACGAAATGCGACTCACAAATAAAGCTAGAAGCGTTCCTATAACGTCAACAACGAGCGCACGCCACACAGCGCAATAGCGAAAACACGGAGAGCCGGGTAGCTTTTGCCCACATAGCTACCGCGCATGCGCAGCCTTCCGGCCGTGTTGATAAACAGAACCACTCCGCGTGTCAGTCTATAGAACACTGTTGTTTAACTTCCACTGTGCCCATTTGGGTCTAAACATTTCTTTACGTTTCTCACCCAGCCTGACAGTTAAAAAAACTATGGTCAGAGAAGGATACCCGTGTTACCTAATATTCAAATTTGTGTTCCAAAAGTCAACTCGACACGTATATCTTATCGATGCATTGGTGGCCAAAACTTCGCGAGTACGTGAAGCAACTGATAGACTTTCAAAAGGCACCGACGTCACTTAAGCAGTGTTGGCGCACGAGATTCTTGAGAGCAATGCTACTGCTGTCGGGTCTCAGATGATCATCGAGCGGTCATGGGCTTCGCATACACAGTTGAAGTCGCCAAACCGATCAACACATTCGTCGGTGTCAGGAAAAGCATCTAAATTTTGGCAAAATGAAAGCCGACTCGAACAGTCCTTTCGGCATGAACACAAATCAGCCACCAGAAAATACCCTCTAAGTAAATGTCACAACAGATAAAACGGCCTTCAGTGCCAACCGTGCACGAGAGCGAGGTCTTTGCGGACAAACAAGGCACAACCAGCCCATAGCCCCACAGCGTGGCTTACACAAACTTCACACCTGTGTAGAAAGGGCTTGAGCGCACTTGTTGTGGCCTTCTCCGACTCTATTTTTGTCTCCTAAATCGAAACAAAGTCCAGCCGCTCACGTTGCAAGAGCCGACAAAGTTGCACCTGTTTCGCACGAGATGTTAGACCTCAGACATTTAGTGTTGTGAAATTTAGAGGAATTTTATTAGCTCGCTATTCGTCCTCATATAGGCCCTCTTTCAGCGTCTTGAACGTCACTCATCACATTTTAGGTAACTCCTGGCTTCGCGTTCGGCTTGGCACGGGACCCCGATGATTTCTTTTTGGCGACGTCTCCGTCGCCAACACGGCTGCGCAGTGTTGAGGACTCACTTGAACACGAAGGTGCTTCTATATCAACCAGTGCCGATCGCTTAAGTGGTTGGCTGCTCAGCGACAGAGGCCGTACCTTCTTGTCACAAACAGTGCAAGAGGTCTTAGCTGCTTGTGCAGTCATCCACAAAACAACATCCGCTTATCACCCACAGACCAACGGGCTCACTGAACGCTTTCATCGTACCTTTGCGCACATGATCGCAACGTACGTATCATCAGATCATACCAACTGGGATGCAATTTTACCATTCGTAACATACGCATATAATACGGCCATTCAAAGTACAACTGGGTACTCGCCATTTGAGCTCGTCCACGCAAGACAACCGACATCACTGCTCGACACAGTACTCGAGTATACTCCAACTGAGCCCCATACAACTCTCCTCGATGACCTCGTGTCCCGTGCTGAAGACTCCCGTCAACTTGCGCGAGTTCGCACTGTTCAACACCAACAGGAACGGAAAACCCGACACGACTCCATCCACAAGAACGTCAGCTTTCAACCTGGAGACCTTGTTCTCGTCTCGTTGCCAACACGCAAGCCCGGCCTCTCTGAAAAGTTACTGCCTCATTACATCGGCCCCTACCGCGTCATCGCTCAAACAACTCCTGTCAACTTTCTCGTGGAACCAGTACAAACACCCACCGATCGCCGCTACCGCGGCCGCGAACAGATTCACGTCTCCCGACTGAAACCTTTCACTCCCCGCTCAACGGCACCCCTTCCTTCCCTCTGTGGCCAGGTGGCCACCTTTCCGCAACCGGGGGAAAACTGTGAGGGCGCTTCTGGTAGCACTGTCCAAGGACATCGTCGTCGTCACTTTTGGCTGTGTGTGGCGCGATCGGCATCGTCAGCTGATTAGTGGCACCTTTTTTAAAACGTTCTACAGCCATCAGACTCTGATAAAAAAACCGTCATCTGACCGACCTGTCTCTGTCTCACAATATATATATATATATATATATATACGGTAAGAAGGTTCAACGGGCCGGTTGGACGTAAAACGAAAGTGGAGGAGATCCAGGAGAGGCCTTTCTTTACTGCACCGACGTTTCAAGCGGGGACCGCTTTTCTTCAGGGTGAATGGTTGTGAAATGTCCTCTTCTTCTTGTTGATGTTCGTGTGGAAGAGGAAGAGTTACTATGAAGGGTATTAAAAATATTCAGAACAGGAGCAAAACAATTACCGTATATCTTTGAAATTAGTAATTATAAACAATGTTAATCCAATTCAATAAAACGAAATAAATTGATTTGTAGTATTTGGCACAGTCTTTGTTACAGCTCCTGAGCACAATCACCCCCGAGCAACCGGAGCGCACACAAAAGTAGCAATGAGGATGTGTTTGGGATTAGCACCGCTTCGGGAGCGGAGATCTAGACCACGCAAGGGTGCCGTGGCGGTTTTTTATGAAGTATTTATGTCATATTTGAATGATGCTTACGCGCCCAAGAATTTAACGCAGCGGAAGGATTACCACGGGACGCACGCTCACGAGGATGTTCACGAGAGGCGTGGAACGAGCTCACGATGGCAGGCGCCTTTGGTGCAACAATGTCATCGACACGCTGGGCTAGTACAGTCCGTGCAAAACCAAAATAATTGTGTGGCCTCGGCCCTACACACAGCGTGGCAGCCAAGTGAGCACGCCTGGACTTGCATTAATACCACATATATATATATATATATATATATATATATATATATATATATATATATATATATATATATATATATATATATATATAGTTCTCTCACAAATTCTCTACTACGGTATATCAAAAAATCTACATTATTCAAAGAGCTGCGCTCTAATCTCGCATTGCTAAAAGGCGTAAACATTTAAGTTTTTTTTTATGAACCGATTAGCTTCTATTTATCTTAAAAGTTAATAAACACAAATTTGTAACTCATATCTTTATATATGACGAACATAACTTGCAATTCAGTTACACGTAATAACGTTCGTTTCGTTAGATGCTTAATGTTTTCAGGCCTGTCAAACTTCGCTTAAGAATGTTCGCAAAATCTAATAATAATATTGACTCTGTGCACGTAGAGTTTTATAACAGAGGTTTCACCAAACATCGGCCAAAGCCTGCGTCTAAAAACATTCACACAGAAATAAAGATTGGTTAAATGCCATTCGTTGTCAGGTGGCCAATTCATTATGGCATGCAGGGGTTCGAATAATTAGGTTTTTAATTAAGTTTGCCAACTAAGTTTTTATTCATTTAAAACAAGCAGTGCTAACTATATTTCTGATGATGATCAGAAACCACTAAATCAGTAAATCTTATAAAGGTATGGAGTGCAGTTTTCGTCTCTCTGGGTCCCGACAATGCATCCTGCTTCAACGAATCGATAAAGTTTTTTTCGTATCTTGTAGTCTCTATTCTACAATTTTGTGGTATACGAGTTTTTTTTTTTTATATATAACGCTTGACAAGTTTTGAATTAAAGGGGCACTCAAGTGGTTTTTGAGTTCGTGTTTTGATGATGAGAACTGAATTTAGACGCCCTAAGTATCTCTAAAAACCTAAAAATATAGTCATCCGATGATTATTTCTTTAATAAAAATGTAATTGAAAGCCGTCAAACCTCGGATCCATCTGAAAACGAAACCACTCTCATTGGTCATCGCACGCATATCAAAACGATCTCGGGTTAATGGCGTTGAACGACGTTCCGTCGCGCAGCGATCATGAGGTAGCCGCACCGGTTGAACTTCTTTGTCATTCGAGCTTCGGTCATGGCGGAGTCAGAGTTCTCTACGCTCGAGGACGTGACGACGTTAGAGGTTGACATACTTCGGCAGAGAGCCGACCTGGGAATGATCTCCTATGACGCCACTCCGACGTGCGATGTGGACAATAGCAGCGCTTCTGAGTCGTATTCGGGTTTCGAGGACGACGAAACGCAGACCTTTCGGGCGTTCTTCGATTTGCGGTTGGGGCAAGCCGTAACCAAACCAACGTTCTGCATAGGTACGTGATGTCGAACGATGTCGCCACTTTGACTTTCGCTTCGGGAGGACGGGGAACGCTGGTTCAGACGTTTGCAACGAGCGCGTTACCTACGACTACGTCCGTTGCAACCAGTGTTGTACGGAACGGCGTTCCAAGGAACGGCGTTCCTGGAACGCGTTCCTTTTAGGAGGAACGAAGGAACGCCGCCGTTCCATTTTGCATCGCTGGAACTGGAACGGGAACGCGTTACATTTTTGCTGGAACGGAAAGAGTAACGGCGTTCCTTTTTTTCGTCCAGTGGGGTGATTTTTATTTTATTTCTAACAGGGAAAGTATGAAAGTACAAACACAATATCTTTACGAAGTGCAGGATCTCGTTAACTTTTTGGCTACTAATCTTATGGATTATTTTGTGTGGTCCTTGCTTGCTAACAGTTTCGGGTGCAGGAGAGCTGGTGGGAGTCGATATATTTTTGAGTGCCCGAAACTGCGGCACAACAAGCAAAACTTTTAGTCGTAGGAAAAGACAAAGAAAGAGGGTTGTTTCAAACTCAGCTACTTTCTTTGGTTCCACGAATCCTCATACACCCAGAAATTTTATTGCGACTACAGCCATTTTTGAACTTCAATAACGAGACCTACAATTACAACAAGATCACAGATTGCGAGATATCGGACTCACCCTTGTATCCCGAACATTATTCACTTAAAAGATACACAAAAAATAGCCTTTATTCCTTCTCTTGTCCCCCAGCTTCAAACTGAACAACAAATTCAACCTTCCCAACCAAGTATTTGTAGCTTTCAATACTGACTTACCAGAAGCTTTACCCTCTCCTTCACTCGCTTGTCTTGCGGACAGCAACAAGGAGAAGCAACTGTTGTCAAGTTCTAACACGGGACTCTGTTAAATTGAAGCGTGTGAGGTTGTTGTAAAATGCTAGTGCAACCTTGGGTAAAAGTACATTAAATTTAGCTCGTCTGAATTGTCCACTACAAACATGGACATGTTTAATAGCTGGGATTTTTAACATGCATATATCAACAAATAAAACCCTACTTCCGCGTGTTTTCTACTCCTGGTGCCCTTCCATCCCGACATGCAAACTCGTATGTTGACTATTAATGGGATACATAAAAAAACTCTGATTGATTTAACTAAATATGGTAATTAGCAAAAATACAAATGTAACGTATATGTAACGATACGTTCCATTTTTGAAACTGTAACGGGAACGAGTTCCTTTTTCACATATGAAACTTGTAACGGGAACGCGTTCCAAAAATCAGAAGGAACGAGGAACGAGCTTTCGTTCCTTTTTTTCAGGAACGTGTACAACACTGGTTGCAACCGGAACGACCGCTCTGCGCCGCGCGTACTGTTTTGACCGAGCGGGGTCCGTGGTGGTGGAGGGGCGACTCGAGCCAGGCACTGGGCTGGAGCTCAGCGGGAACAACGATGAGCCGCGATCTCTCTCGAAATGTACACTGTTTATTTACATGATGTACAGTTGGTTCAAGACCAGAGAAGATGTTTGCTTGTCAAAGTTCGCTCATTTTAAGCACTTGGTTCTCCCCAGGTCCCTAGGTAGGGACCCCTACATCGGCGGATAGTCGGCCAATCACAGAAAGGTGTCTAGTTCAAACACCGCCCCACATTCCACTATTACGCACACTGAGCCGCCGTAAACACTTCACCGTCGGTCTAGACGGCGCCGAGAGTCTCACCAAAACACCGGCTCGTTGGAATTCACGCAGCTGGTCAAAACACCGTCCGGGGCCGCGACGTGACGTGCCGACATTCGACTCTTCGTGTCTACGCGTTGAATGAAGGCGTCCTGATGATTTCATCGCCCCGGATCGTGCCCTGGTGGGAAACCTGAGACGTTGTTTTCCCTCTTCGGAGGCTATATCCAGACGCGTGTACACGGCAAAGTCTGGCTATATCACGGCGCCCGTCTGGTGCGTCCGCGGGGCAGGCGTGCTTCCGAAGCGATGCTTGCGCCAGGCTCGCTGAGTCAGATGACCTTGAACCCGCGGAAGGCGCTCGACGAAAACAAACGGCCAGATGTAGACATTGTGAACATGGTCCGGGGGCCGTTCATAACAGTACTTACACCCGCAACCACTGGAACAAGCGCAGCGGGTCGTCAGCACGGCGACCGCTTCTACGCCGCCATCAGCTGTTTCAGCGGCGCCTCTAAAAATGGGACGCACTGCCACTCAATGCCGTAACAGAATATAAACAGACAGTTTTCTATAGCCTAAAGCTTTATTTTTTTTTCATGGTAGGCTTGCAGAGTACAGTGGATGAAAAAATGAACAGAAAAAGATGCAGTACGCCGTCTTAGACGATCATGGCTCTAATACACGGCTTGGCCAATAGTACAAATATCGCCACACGCCCTTTCTACGATTATAAAAGACGATGTAATCTTAGCAGCAATATGGCAACGTAGAAATATGATATCGTGATCAGATAGACGTTGCGAGAATTCAGGATTGCTAACACTAATCACTTTTTTCCGGTGAAGAAAACGCGTGAAAACTCGCATCCTTTATACGGTACGCGCCAGTAATACCTTGAACTTGAGCACACGTATGAAATGCGCCAAATAAGAAATCCGGGCGATGTTCGAGGACACAAACGCTTAGAAAGCACCACTGTAGTCGAAGTAAACAAACACGACGGCACGGGCGTTTCTGCTGTATTGCGAGTGCCGCCACGACATCGCCGTACGAGTAGGTGGTCTTCCCTTCTACTACGTGCTGGGTTATCATAGCGACACACGACGAAAATTCACAGTCAAGGATAGCGCTTTTAAGCGGAACGATGAGCTTTCACCACGCCGTCCACGTCGACGATTACCACCGACGCCATGTTTGCAGTTCATAATACGTGCGCTTCCGCGCGCATCCCGAGGGAACAGGAAATTCACCCCCCGCGGAGGAAGGCGAGGAGAAAACGTAGCCCCTTGTATGGGAAACGATAATTGCAGTATTGCGTGTTCTAAACTAGAACTATTTTACGTCTTGTGAAATTACCATACACAACATATCTAATTGAACTGAAAATTGTTCCTTTAGCGAAACTTTACAAAGACCGCCAAAATTTTCAAATATACGATCATTTCATTGGTCGGCGCAGGAACAGAAAAGAGTCCGCACGTATTTTATTCCTGCCTGATTAATAGGCGGTTCTGCCTTCTAAAACTGAAGATACTCATTCACTGACACTTTTTAAACGCCATTGCACCAAAGAGTAGCTTCCCCCAAAACCACTTGAGTGCCCCTTTAAAACATAAAATTTCGTTTTGTTGCAACCAAAATGTGAATTAAGCAAAAAATTAAAAAAAGCGTTATTACTTCACACCTTTTGCACCGAATAAATCGACCTTTCTGCGGTAACTAATACGAGATTCATCGTTTTATGTGCTACAAGTTATTTTTCGCAAAAAACGTTTGGCCGTTGTTCGGTTAAACATTACGCATACAGGGTGTTCTTAAGCTTATACCAGATTTGTTTAAGAAAGCCGTGAAAGCTAGATTTATGCGGTTTGCGCAGGTGAGTTATAAAGCCGGGGTAACATGGTATAGGGGGCTAGTCGTAACGATCAGTGTGCTATTTAAATGCACTTTGTTAATTAACTTTTAGAGTGCAGCTCTTACGCGCCTGTTTCCGGCTTGAGCGGCGGCGTCGTCGCCCTCGGCGTAATCGTAAGGTCACGTGACCCCTCTAAAGTCACTTGACCTCCGTGAAGTCACGTAGCCCCGGTGGCGTCCCATGACTTCCTGAGGTCACGTGATCTCGCGGTTACGCCAACGGCGACGGCGATGGCGACGCCGCTCGGTGGGAGGAGTAGTAGGCAAGATGAGGAGGTGAGGAGGAGGGAGGAGGGGGTATGCAACGTTGGGGTATGCGCACCCCTCAGTACCCTTCCACCCTCCTCAAGTCCTGCGCTCTAATTCGGCGTTACAGGGAGTTGTAAACGGCTTTAATTTTTTAATTACTAAAAAAGTCACATGGTTCCAATTAGGAACTTGTTGAGCGTCATCCAAAACCACTAAATCAATATTTTTTAGAAATACTTTGAGCCCGAGCGCGTACCATTCGTGCAACAAGTACAAGGATGTGGCTATGATAAGTGACGAAAAGGTCGCGCGGACGCCTTATCGCATCTGCTGCACGAGTGGTAAATTTAGCACACTTCTGAGCTTCTCGAGCGCTCAGTCTTTCTGTAAATTACTTAGTGGTTTCTGGTGACGCGCAGCAAGTTTCTAATTGAAAACATATGTCTGTTCTTACTACTTAAAACGCTCATGAACATATTTTACTTAATTAGGCGATTGATCGCTAGAATTAGCGCCTTATAATATGTCCACCTGGCCGAATTGCTCAACGATAAGTGTAGCTCAACGATGAGCCGCACTAGTGTAGCTTTAACGGCTATTTTTAAACAAGTCTGCTAATCTAAAAAAGGAGCACCCTGTTTATTAAATAATAATGATGCATTTACGCACCTCGAGAACCACTGCCGTCAGACCGCAGCTATGCATTAACAAAAAATAAATTTAGGTAAATCCTATTTTTAGTTCTTAATGTGCTTCGTTACCTTTTGAAAACATTATTTATTTAATATAATACTTCAATACAAAGCAGTTTGAAGCATTACACCACATTTTGTTATTTTCTTTCAGATCAATGAAATACTACTCAACCAGGAAAAAAAGAATGTGCTTCATGTCCAATTTTATCTTGTAGATTCAAGTCTGTTTAGAGTAAGTGCGTTTTTTGTTCATGTGATATTTTTTTTTTTTAAGTTGTATATTTGCAGGACGCCTATAGAGCACTCGCTTCCGGTAAGAAGAATGTTCTGGACGCCGAGCTACTGGAGGCAGTACTCGGAGTTTTTATGAAAAGGTTTGAGAAAAAACTGAAAGGAAAGCATCATAGAAAAAACATTGATGCTCTGCTCTTTCTCACTACGTAAGTTTTTTTTTACTTTTTTGGTGTTCGTAAAACAAGGTCATAAGGAAGGAATTTTTGTTTAATATCCATAAGATATTTATGCTTTAGAGACAATGAAAACTTAACACTGGGTAAACTAGATCAATATAATAAGTTGTAGATTCTCCAGCCTATCAGGGTTTCAAGATGAAAGCCAAGCAATTTCTGTGAATATTAAAGTGTAAAATGTGTTCACTCAGTGCCAACGGACGGTGTCGACCTTCATGAATACCAGGGCGCAGCGGGGGTAACATTTTCTTTTAAAGAATTATTATTGCTACATCAACGATCTGTGCAGTTTCCGTGAAAGGGGGGGGGGGGGGGAGGGCAAATACGTTTATCCTAGGGGACACCATTTTTACATAATAGCCCAACTACAGCGTCAATATAAGACCCCTAACTACATATCATACATCGAAGGAAGTCACGTTGTTTTCTTGGAGAGTTAGAACTACATAATGCTGTATTCGTATAAACCATTTATTCGTACATTAATGCCATGCAGGGCCATGGCATTAGGCGGCTACAAGCTTTTCGTGATAAAGTTATTTTACTCAAGTAGAAATTTATCGCTATATTTACACCAGCCTAGTTGTAAGCAACATATTGCCACGCCCACCGGCGAGCGAGCGCGCGCGTGGCCGAGTGGTTACCGCACATGGCTCTCGTGCGGTAGCCCAGGGTTCGATTCCTGGGAGCGCCGCGTCTTTTATTTATTCTTTCAATTTAGATTCCTGCAAATTTCGAGAACCGTGTCGCTTCTTCTAGGTTAGAATGTTCTACGCGCCGAATCTTCTATGCACATTGTTCCAGAAGTCCACGCGGGTACAAAAGGGGCCCCGCGTGGCGAGCCGGAATCAGTTTCGCGCAAGCGTTCGACTCTGCTCTTACGCCGACTTCGACGCCCGCGACGCTCTGCTGTTATCTTCGGTTTCCTTTTTTTATTTTTGGGCACACGGTCGCCCTATTAAACGTTCGGTTTACTCAGTCATTTGCCGTTTTATCACCTGTCATTCGTGACAATATAGTAGGAATGGTTAAGGTTTTGTTAAAATCGAATTACTGCACCTTTTTCCCTGCAGGGAAAGTATTAAAAACGAAGAATCACAAAAGATGAATTTCGGTAAGCTGAAAACATTGAGGTGTTTTTGCTTGTGTTGGCGTGCCCAATATCGGATTTATTCCAGTGATGAACGCACTTGCTTATGAACAAAGTCTGTGCTTCCACGTGTTTATGGAAGAACAAGCTGCGACTTACGACACCGAGATAACGTCCTCGGTCGAAACGGTATCAGCCCAGACCTTATTTTTGCGGGGAGTCGTTTTTTAAACCTTGTTCTTATTTGTTATGCTTTATATAAAACACGATTATTAACAGTATCACTGCTCTGCAGAGGAAAGGCCTTGGACAAATTTGATAAGGAATGTCTTTATACTCAAGTAAATACCACAGTTTCTTTATATATAAACCAACAGTCGTTTAAAGAAACATGTGTGAAACATGCAAAGAAAGTACTTACTGAGCATATGAAAATGGGCAGCGAACTTTCTTTTTAAGTCCAATACAGCCCGAAATGCACTCTTCTGAAGGGATTGTTTATCTTTGTTTAGAAGATATTATTTTTTTTTTGCGGGGGGGGGGGGGGGGGGGGGGGGAGGGAGGAGTGATATCAGCCTACATATTTTTTTCTCCTCGCTGAACATATCATCACATCATCATCATCATTTATTATTCCTTGAAGGCCCAGGGGGCATTATAGAAAGGAGTGAACACTTAAAAAAAATAGCAACTATTTATCAACAAAAACATGCTGCTATCTAGTTATAGGTAATAAAAAAATAAGCGAACGGTTGCAGAAAATATCTTAGTGTCAGATAACGAAACAATTACGTCAGGCAGTAAGTTCCAGTCGTCAATGGCCAATGGTAAAGTAGACATTTGTTGAGTGACGGTTGACGATGAAAGTGGGGGGAGTTTAAAAGAATGATCGAGACGAGAGAAAATGCGGTAGGGGTTCGATAGCAAATTTTGTCTGAGATGACTGTTGTAATAAAATATCCGATCAAGAAGAGAAAGACGAGACACCCTGCGGCGGTGAGAAAAAGTATCAAGGTTAGTTGATTGGCAAAATCCTGATATGCCTGTGAAAGGGGAATACTCGGAATAAATAAAACGGAGGGCTCTACTTTGAACGGATTCCAGGTTATTAGTAAGGTATGCCTGACACGATGACCATATGGAAGAACCGAATTCTAGTTTAGTTCTGACCAAGGTAGTATAAGCTAGTTGTTCTACTAGGGATGTAGCTTGTCTGAGGTTACGGCGAAGAAATCCGAGAGTGCGGTTAGCATCGGCGATGACAGATGTTATGTGAGTGGTCCGTGACAGGTCAGATTCAGATGAATTCCTAGATATTTATACGATAAACAAGCAGTTACTAGGATGCTAGATAGGCGGTAAGAGGAGGAGAGAACATGTGAGCTGCGGGAAAACAATACCGATTTATATTTATTATAGTTTAAAGCCATTTGCCATTTATGACACTACTGAACTATAAGTTGTTGATCGTTCTGCAACATTAATTGATTGTGGCGTGAATGAATCGGTCTATAGATGACACAGTCATCGGCGAACAAACGTACTTCAGAATTGATGCCATGGTGGAGATGATCAATAATGTAGATTAAAAAAAAAGGTGGCCAAGAACGGTACCCTGAGCGACGCCAGACGTTACTGTGCTTGTAGTAGATTTCACATTGTTGATAGAAGTGTACTGAGTGCGATTAGCGAGGAATTCAGAAATCCAAATGACTACAGAGGGGTGACGATTAATATCTCTTAGTTTCAATAAAAGACGTTGATGAGGAACCTTGTCGAACGCTTTGGAGAAGTCAATGAAGATGGCGTCAGTTTGAACATTGGAATCGAAATTTGGGTAAACGTCAGTTAGAAATGCTGTTAGCTGAGTTCCGCATGAGTATGACTTGCGAAATCCATGCTGGTGCTTGAAAAGGAGGTTATGAGAGTCTAGAAGGTATATTACTTTAGAATAAAGAATATGCTCCAAGAGTTTGCATGAAACGCTGGTAAGCGAGATGGGACGATACTTGCTGATTAGCTGGCGGTCACCTGTCTTATGAACGGGTATGACGTTAGCAATTTTCCAATCGGATGGCACTTCAAAGAGTTTAAGAGATCGAAAGAATATGTCGCAGAGGAAAGTGGAAGAAATGTGTTTAGTTTTTATCAATACCTTAGAGTTAATTTGCTCATCTCCGGAGCTGGAGGACACCTTCAGTTGATCTATAGCCTTAAGTGCTCCGAAACTAAATTGGTTCAGAAGTCATGCGACGTCAATCTTCATGTAGATTTAGCGGGAAGACTGCATACATATATATATATATATATATATATATATATATATATATATTGATAGATATAGTCTTCCTGACGAAGGCCGGACTCCGGCCGAAACGTCGAAGATTAAATCGTCCGTTGTTGCTGTTTTTCACTAAGGGTATTTTCTTCTCAGTTTTATACCCACGCCTTCGGCCTCCCGCCACCATGCCCGTTATATATATATATATATATATATATATATATATATATATATATATATATATATATATATATATATATATATATATATATATATATATATATATGTATATATATATATATATATATATATGTCACATCGTACTAATGTCCCTACTGAATTGCGCGGAGATGAATTGGTTTATATGAGATTGGATAACAATCTATCCGCTAGATTTATTGGAAAAACATGTTGTATCGTACTTTCAGTTGGTATACTAAGGCCGTCCACTTTTATTGTGTTTGTCGCTAGTGTTCTTTACAAAAACATGCGTGGACATATAAAAATAGAGTCGCTCGACTGCAGACGCTTGCTTGTCACTTCTCCTTGGTTGCTATACCACACTGGCGACAAAAATTCGTAGTCTCCCCTGCGGCGTTACTTCGCCAGTAACGTCTCAGCATGAGTTTTTTTTTTTTTTTTGGCTCGCTCTTTTGTTGCCGTTTCTCCGGCCGCCGTGCGGTCCAGCCGTCGTTGTTTGAACACAGTACTTCGCCTCCGCGAGCAATGTCGTTGTCGAACGCCACCGGTTCCGTCGTGGCATCCAACAGCCCGGCGAGCCCGTCCTAAAGTATGATGCCGAACTACGAGAACTCGCGCCCCGTTGCACATTTGCCGCCCTCGAGGACTCTCTCCGTGACCAGTTTTTATAAGGCATCGTTTTCCAGCACCTTCGAGAATACTTTCTTCTCGAAGGTTTGGCACTCTCGTTTACACGTGCAGTGCTGTAAGCACAACAGCTTGAACAAGCTGATCAGGAAGTCCAAGAGTTCACTCCCAGCCCAGTTCAGCGTTTAACTTCAAACATCAATCAGCGTCGGGCTCTGTCAGCAAGGTCTCGCTCATCCTCTAGTTGGAGGCCATCCCCGCTAGCGAACCACCGCCAAACGCCACGCCGTGACTCAGCTTTCCAAGTGCCTTCCGCATCTCAGGGAAACGTCAACTATCTCATGATCACCGTCGCTCTGTCAGTCCAAAGCGCTCCCGTGGCTCGCACAATTCTCCGCCCTGCTTCCGCTGCACTTCCCGCCAGCACCGTGCTTCCTCATCGCGCTACCCGGCGCAAGATTAGCATTGCTTTCACTGTGGTCGGCGTGGCCATTTTTGCTCTGTCTGCAACAAGCAGCAACACTCGTCCGCGCTCGCCGTGGCTGAAGTAGGCTGCCACCATTCATCTGACGATGACGAAGTTTTGAGCGTCCTTTTTGTCCCTAACAGTGATCGCACCGGCATTTTTCTCGACGTTTATGTTGCTGACAGGACACTGACATTCCTTCTCGACTCTGGTTCGTCTGTCTCGATCTGGACGGACAACCAATTCATAAAGCATTTCGCTGCGGAATCGTTGCTTTCTGCCCCACGAGTGAAATTGTTTTAATACTCCAAGCAACCTCCCAGTACGCGGTTGCTTTTCAGCTCAAGTCATGCTCAAGAGACGCACTGAACGCCTCCTAGTCTACGTTATGTTGCAAGGCATATCTCTCCTCGGTATCGACGCCATCGAGGCTTTATACCTTCCCGTCGAAGGTTCTACACTTCGTTGCTCTGAAACAACGTCGGTGCCATCCTCATGTTAAACCGACCAGCCCTCCGCATTGCAGATTGTTCTTGCACCCCCTCGGTTTTCGATGTCCCTTTCTCGCGAGTTCGTATCTCTCTTTGCACAAAACTCGGAATTGCCATGGGTAATATTCTTCAAGTCAAAGTCCGTGCAACGGTACCACCTGTCGTATCGAAGCTTCGGCTTCTGCCGCTGTCCTTCCACCCTCAGGTGTCTCTAGAACTTCATCGCCTGGAAAGCTTGAATGATATAGAGCGCGTCAATGACTCGGAGTGGGTGTTTCCCATCGTCAACGGGAAAAAGAAGGGCGGCTGAATTTGACTCTGTGTTGATCTTCGGAAGCCCAACAAAGCTGCTGTCACGGACAGTTTCCCTCTTCCGCATGCAGAAAAGTTGTTCGACAGTTTAGCCAGTGCCACCCACTTCTCGAAGTTAAATCTCGAATCGTCCTATATTCTTTTTTACCTTACGATGGAGCGCAGCTGGCGCTACAGGCCATCCCAGCCTATCAAGCGCTGTGCACGTAGTACGTTACGCGCGCCAAGCGCGTCGGTGCGCATCTCTCGCAGGTCACGTATCATTAACACGGCACTGGATTGGTTGAGATTTCATGTAGCGTCCGTTGCGGTCCATCGTAAGATGAAACGGAGTATGCCACCGGATGCTTCCTAATACAGAGGGTCGTAACCTCACTTCCTTCATCACGCACAATGAACTTTTACATTTTAAGCGGATATGCTTCGGCCTGGGATCGGCTCCAGCTGCTTTCTAACAGACGATACCACGGATCCTTTAGGGATGTCATGGCGTTTTTCTCTACGTCGACGACATCATCGTGTTCGGCAAAAGTGAGCAAGAGCACCTGGCCAACCTGACCATTTTGTTCGGTGCATCAGGGCTGTATGTCTGAAGCTGAACGACAAGTGTGTGTTCTGAGTAAAAAAAACTATCCTTTTAGGACATAAGGTGACTGCGCAAGGCATCCCGTCATTGACAAACAAAAGTAGACACCATTCTGAACAGGCCTGCCCCTACCAACGCTGCTGAATTACGCTCGTTTATTGCCCTGTCGAGTACTATGCCAAATTCTTCACCTGCCTTGCTGACGTGTTAGAGCTAATAAGAGTCTTGCTGCGCAAGAACCAGCGCTTCATCTAAAGCGCCGTTGTCGACGCCAGTCTCCCCGTGATCGTGCTTCAGATGTTCGACGCCAGTCTCCCCGTGATCGTCTCCGCGGATGCGTCCGACATCGAGCTTGGCACTGGGTGATCACAGTTTGCGCAAAATCGCGTTTTGCACCCCGCACGCTTTCGCCAGCGAAGAGTAGTAAGCAGTCGGAGAACGTGAAGTAACCGCATAGGCTGTGCCTGCAAGCATTGGAACCAACGTAAAAGTATGTAAAGGGACGATCTTTGGGATCGTCCTTTTACGCTCCGTACGGACCACCAAGCCCTGGTTTCCCTTCGTCGTTTCATGGCTCTAGAGCTCAGAGGGCTCGGAGAACCAAGTGGCTGACGGACGCCCTGCCCTTTCTCGCCCTCCAGTTTCTTCTCTACTGGAAGACGGCTTATTCGACGAGGAAGTCATGGCCCTCGTTGCGCCGCTCTGCTTGACGAAGGAGCAGTTCGAGCAGTCGCTGGGCGAAGACGTTGATTTGAAGCACGTCAGTCTCTACTTTGCGCCATCATGGCCTTCCCTGAAGTCTCTCTCGGGTGAATTCGCATTTTGCGTTGCGCTGTGGCGCCATCTTACGGGTGCGACGAAAAACAATATGGTTGGCCTCCCATTGCAGACGGCTCTCGACTGAACCCTACGACCGACCACACTGGGTGTTGTTAGGGGCATTTTACCTTCCGTTGTGCTAAGATTTTTTTTTTTTTTTTTTTATATAGTTGTGGGGCAGAATGCGGCCCCCAGGGCAAGATTTTAATCCAGGAAACTTTTTTGCCGTGGCCAACGGCTGGACGGAAGTGCCGCGTTCGATTAAGCTGCCCACCTACTCGCAGCTGGCAAGTTTATGCAAAAAAGCGGAGCGCGCTTTCAACGCCAAAAGAAGGAACAACGAAGGTCGGCCTCTTATATCTAGAATGCGTCAGAATCTCGAAGATTCGCCGACGAAGGTTCGAGCGTCGCGCGCTTGGGGTGAGAATGAACATGCACTTTCTAGAATGATAGAGGCTACGTTTGGGGCAAGAATAAACGGGAACCTTCTAGAAGTCCGTGACCGAGCATTGCTTTCTCGGCCCTGCGCGCGGCAATATCATGCCAGATGTCATAATGTTCCAGTTCTCGCATGCGAGCAGGCTTAACGAACATGCACACAGTTCTACTGACACGGCGGCAGCACTGGCCTGCATAGAAGTACCTTCTAAGCTGGAACACGCTGGGCTATGTATTATTTAGATATGTACCTTCCACAAAATTAAATCCGCAGAGCCGGGACGACGATGACGGCAGCCGTGGACTCCCGTCTTCACACTGACGCCTCACAGCCCTTATCCGAGCTTCTCGGCGCTGCGTGTCACGTTTACCAACAAAAAAAGAAAAAAAAAGAAAAAAAACCTGCTTGGCGCCATATAAAACAATTATATGCGGCACACGACGTTGGCATTAGGCTTGAGAGAGAAACTTCGTTCGGCGCTCGTTCGTCTGCAACCTACGGTCTGCAGCCGAGGCCAACCAGGATGGTTCCGAAAACGGCCATTAGGGTTCGGCGCACGAGCAGTCGAATCTTGCGGAAGGCGGATTCCCGCAATTCTTTACCTACTGCGAAGAACTGTCCGTTGTCGACAACTTGTTTCTGCGCGGGGAACGACTCGTCGTTCCTCGGTCCCTCACTCAGCAGATCATCGCGAGAGCGCACGAGACCCACCCTGGTACAGTTCAGACCAAGGCGCGTCTCCGGGAACGCTCTTGGTGGCCAGGCATTAACCAGCAAAGTAGAAGAAGGTTTCCGAAATTGCAGCATCTGCCAAGACTGCAGCTACTCCGCTGCAACCGCGTCATCTACCAGAACGTCCATGGCAGAAAATCGCCAACGACATTGTTGGCTCCATGGAAAAAGTACCACAGGACTGAAAGTTCGCCATCACTTTAGTTGAATAGTTCTCCAAGTAGCCTAAAGTGCAGTTGTGTGGAGAGGTTCCCCCAAGCACGGTCACCAGTTTTCTGCATTCCGTTTTCGCCCGTGAGGGTTACAACGGGACCCTCACGGGACCCAGGTTTCGTCGCGTGAATTCAGGCAGTTCTTAAAGGACGGCGCCGTTTGCCTTGCCCGTTCTACAGTTTACTTGCCCCATGTGAATGGGCTGGTAGAACGCTTCAACAGCATGTTTAATAATATTGTCTAAGTCGCTCTGCTGGAGCATCGACCATTTCGGCAAGCGGTGGTCGACTACCTGCGCGTGTACCGCTCCATGCCACACGCTACGACGGGAGTTGCCCCGGCTCCGGCGCTCCGTGGAAGGTTGCCCTGAAAGCGCTTGGACGTCGTAGGCCACGTGTCACCATCCTTTTTCAATTATCTGGCAGTATAACTCGGGTGACTGCGCCAGCGCGTGAAGAGCACAACAGTAGCCGAAGCTACACAGACACTCGCCCTGCTGCCCGCAAGACCAAAGTCTCAATCGGCGTCTTCGTTTGAGTAAACAAACTTTCCGTTGCCTCCAAAGGGAATCCCCCTTCAGCCGTCGCCGAAATGTGGTTGGGCAGCGAGAATCGTCATCTTTCCGCCTAGGAGGTGGAAGAACATTGAACGCTTCGAAGTAGTCCAAGGTTCCTGCGGGTTCAAGAACTCTACAGCCAGGTGGAACCCGGGACCGTCAGCAAGGAGCCATGAGACCTCAGTTGCACATTGAGCACCTGATCTTCTTTGAGCTTCGACTACTTCCCCGCCTGCTCCCCTAGAGCACTATACCGTCCCGTACCCTTTCCTGACACAGAGACTCCCTCCTCGAGGAGCCAGCTACCGTCCACCCGGTGCCTACCACCGAGCCTACTTGTTGGGAGGATTCAGCTGCTCTCCGTCCAGGCTTCGATTCCGAGCCTGCACCACTGGTGGTTCCGACTGTCTCAGCAGCCGAGCAGCAAAAGGTTCCTGCTCGACGTGTTCAGCCACCAAGAGAAAGGCAGGCTCCAAACCACTACGGCGATTAAGTTTAAGAACTTTAAAGAAATAATGTTTCCACATACTTAATTGTTCAAACTGTTAACTTTGCAATGCGCTTGCAAATAAGTAAAGGGTTGTTTGTTTTAGTTTAAATTGTTTTCAGGTTTTACATTCTTTAATTTACAGAAGTAACGTACTAACGAGTTACTAACCTACTTTGTGATTTTTTAAGGAGGAGGATATATTGTATCGTAGTTTCGGTTATCTGTGCTAAGTCTGTCAACCTTGTATTGTCTTTGTCGCTAGTGTTGTTGTCAATATAAACATGCGCTGACATATTAAAAAGGAGTTGCAGTTGTTCGACCGCAGCCGCTTGGTTGTCACTTCGGCCGCGGTCACTACACCACAAAAGTGGATTGGTATTTTCGTCACCTGACACGAACTGCCACGTTATATTGTGCGCGGAAACTGAAATAAGGTATAGGTCATGTGACCTCAGTTCACGTGATGAGAAAATGCACGGACCGACGGACAGGCATTTTGGGGGGATGGGGGGTTCCTAGCAAAGCACTTTATGCTTTTAGAAAAGTAAATCTATAAAAATAAATATGCATTTTTTAATCAAATCTTTTACGATGATACAGCCATTAACTTCTGGTCGTAAACCAGTTTCTCATATTGTCCATGATTTTAGCGTTTGCAGGATTTCGAACCTATTAGGAGAAACACTATACAGGGTGTTTCAGGAAACGCAAGCCAAATCGCTCCTGAGAAAACAACTTATTGCAATAAAAAAAGGTTTGTGGCGTTTTGGTCATGGGCCAGGGGCCCATTTAGGAAAATTATTAATGTCCGGAATAATTAAGTTGTTAATTATTTTTGCGTAATTAACTTTTTAATATTGTGTTTAATGGCATAATTTAAATTAGAAAATTGCTCAGCATCATCGAAATACACTAAATCAACAAATTGCAGTACGATAGAATGCACGCGAAGCATTTTACGGCTTTCTGAAAAACCGCACGAATTCGACCGGTTTTTGAGTTTCTGTTTGCAATCGGAGCGCATCTCGGCCCCGGCGGCACCGCGCCCTGTGGAGTGATAGTGCAACCAGCCTCTGCTACGCTGTCATCGCGCGACGCAGCAGAGTCTCGTTGCATAATCTCTCCACGGGGCGCGGTGCCGCCGGGGCCCAGATGCGCGCCGATAGCAAACTGAAACTTTAAAACCGGTCGAATTTGTGGGGGTTTTCAGAAAGCCGTAAAATGCTTCGCGTGCCTTCTATCGTTCTGAAATTTGTTGATTTAGTGTTTCCTATGATACAGAGCAATTTTCTAATTTAAACTATGCCCTTAAACACAATATTAAAAAGTTAATTACGCAAAAATAATTAACAACTTAATTATTTCGGACTTTAATAATCTTTCTAAATTGGCCCCAGGCCAAGGACCAAAACGCCACAAGCCTTTTTTTTTGTTGCGATGAGTAGTTTTAGCAGGAGCGATTTGGCCTGCGTTCTCTTAAACACCCTGTATATCTCTATGACCTAAGTTTTTTTTTTTTTTTTTTAATTTTCCTGAATCGGAAAAATATATCTCTGACGCTAATAATACAATTTTCAGGCATAGAAGCACAGGTCGGAGCGATTTGTTTGACGGGCCACAACGTAGCGGCGGCGACAGATGATGCCAAGACATACAGCGGCGTCTATAGTGCTGCTCGCCAGCTATCGAGGCTGTAAGTTCGCGTACAACAATTGACAGTTTCAAAGTGTGCACACATATATTATAGGGTCAATCAAAATAAATGACAAGCAAATGAAACAAATCAATCAATCGGCTAATTTTGCAAGATCATAGCTCATAATTACGTCTTATTAAAATCTTTGTTATTTTATTTGAAACGTGCTGTAAACAAAATTAACTATTTTAAACTATTCGCATCCTCTGGAATAGTCTTCAAGTCCAAGTTCTTAAAAAATACCAAAATATATGACTAATCTTGTGAATGTATCCGGACAATCCTTGGAACAGGGCATTTTACCAGAGACGATCGGAGAGTAGCTAATGTGGTCTTGGTATACATAAGGGAGCTGATAAACAAAACCCACGTAGTCTTTACCCGGTTTCATTGACGTGTCCTATTTTAAATGCTCTAACATATCGTTTGTTTTAGTTCAATAAATTTCCTAAAATCGATTACTTTCTCCTGTTCTTCTCGGTCCTGTTTTTTTTTAAGCGTTAGCATGTGAAACGCAATTAGTATAATTCAGATATGACCTCCACTCTATATTGACTGTGTTCCCAAGTTTATTGTATTTTTAGACTTTCCGAAAGTCTTTGATAGTGTCCCAGACATCACTCTTATACAACCGTAATTAAGTAAACATTGACGCGAATGTACTCAGATGGATACTCAGTGTTAATTAACTTTGAAGAATTTGTCAGCATACAATTCATCAGCATTTAAATTTATAACCACCAGAATATCTCTAACGCCAAGGTGTGTCCAAAGATTCTGTTCTGCGTCCATTATTACTTCTCATTTATATTAGTTGCGATTATTGCGTTATCTATCAAAATACACAGATGTCTCCAGTGTCTCTGACTTATTAGCCAACAAAAAAAAATTTAAAGTTATATCAGCATAACGGTGTGCTCTATGTGAGGCCCTCTATACGCTGTGGAAAGTAAAAAAAACGAATACCGATCCTCGCGGTGTTCAAGCTCCGACTTCCCCACGCGCGCACTTGTCACCTGGTTGTCGGTCGTCTTCTCCTCCTTTTCGTTCCCCACGACGCTCAATAATTGGCCATTTGAAAATATTTCTGCACACAAGTACTTAGGTTTCAGTCTAACAAATTATGAAAAAGGAAAAACACAGTAACAACTGTACCAACAATGTTCATCGTATACTTCGCTTTCTCAAAATGATATTTTCAATAGGTCTCGGTCTTTTTATACATTCTTTGCAAAACCGTTGTGCGGCCCAAATTTGAATATACGTAATCTGTTTGGGACTTTGGTCAGTGTATATAACCGATTGAACTGTTAACACATAAAAGAGGCCTGCTAAATTTATATATTTCCCAATTACCATAAACAGTACATGTTACCACTATAAAAATAAATTTCTCTCTCCCCAACTATAAACCCGTAAAGCGTAATCCGACTAAGTTTGTTTTATAATACGTATTGCGTTCGAGCGACGGCAGAGCTACAAGCACGAACGTGTTGCTCTGAACGATGCTTACCCTGCACGAGACAGCTTGGCGGGGACGCCGAAAGCCCAATGCTTGCAGCCTCCCCGCCAAAGCGTATACAAAGCTTTAGCAGGAGGCAAAGAAGAAATACAACCTTCGGGCTGAAAGCCCAAAGCTTGTATCATCTGCTATGCCTCATCTCATAGCGAAAATAAGTACTCCTTGATAAACTGAAAGAGGAGAGCGGATGAGAGCAGGCGGCGACGACAGAGTGCCGAGCTCTCATTAAGAAAACGTTGCGTCTACTCGATCACTATCCTTCCAATCAGAGCTCAGATCTCCGAAGTAGCCGCACGCTTTCATCTCCTTTTCTTTCTAAGTTTCTGTTGGTATTGACTTTAGCATTCAAATAAAATTTTCACCTAATATGTCGTGCAACCCTTCCTCATACCATCTACGGTGTGTGAAAAGAACAACCTTCCTTCTTTCCTATAGTCTCGATCCCAGGTCCTGTGATCGACACGCTTTAGGTTGTGGCATCATCTAATATGCTTAATGTATTTTTCGATTTGTTATATTTGGGATTTCGTGTTTTCGGAATTTATTTTTTGTCAAACTCAGAGAGTTTTTTTCGGATTTTACTTTTTCCGTAAATTCGGAATTTATCGGAGTTTATTTTAGTTTGCATCCTTATTCTCCGAAATTCTGAATTGAAGCTCGCAGTGTTTCCTATTAAAAATAAATAAAACATAAATACTATTCTGGTGTACAGGTATGCTACAAAACAAAACAACAAAAAATAAAACGCGCTTGTATGCATTCCTATTTCTCAGCTGTATTTGGCGTTGGATAGGCGAAAACATTGTTTGGCTCTGACCACGCCATTGGAAGGTATCACGGTTTTAGTGTAAATGACATCGGCTTTTGTTTTGCCACACCTACAATTTTATTTTCCTTTCTCTGGCCAAAAACATTAAAAAGAACATTTTTCCTCCCCAAGCCTTTTCGCAAATTACGTGGCCAGGATAGACAGTAAACATTAAGGAAGATCGATTGGTTGACCTTAGGGAATGCACTAGCATGAACCTTCGGAACGCCCCTTTGGGAAACCCTAACGCTGATCCCTTCACTTTTCTATTTTGGGTTTCTCTTTCGTTTTCTGTTTCTCGTTGCCTCGTTTCGGTTTTGTTATGGCTTCAGTATCATAGCTTCCCACAGAGGGACGTACTTGTGTGATGTTTTCCAAGGGTCATGCTAATGCATTCTTAAGGATCCACCAATGGATTTCACTTGAATTTCTACTGCCTACTGGGACCAGCGCTAGTACTTGATTCACGCTCTATTCTCTCCAAGCCAGACGCACTCCGCACACCTGCAAGTTGAGACTCGCCCCAGCATCCGCGCGCGCATTGGCTTCCGCCCCGTGACGTCACCTACCTCCCGCCTTTGTCCATCATTACTCTTCTCTACGCGCCGCACTTTTCTCTTGTACTGTTTTGTCCACTGTTTCGGATTTCCCCTGTCATGTGGCTATTAGTGTTAATGCATTAATACAAACAATATTAATCACAACTACATACAGATAGTTACCGAATAATGCATTCAGAAACTCCACATGCTTTTAGATACTGAGCATATCAAACATTCTCGGACTCCAAGCACAGGTCCGTGGCAGAAGGAACGCAAAGTTGCAGAATTTTATATTTTGTGAAGAAATACTTAAGGGCTCACGCTCTCTAGCTTAATGCATAAGATTTGTTTTTTACGACGTCGGCATTATACGTTTGCGTTAGAGGTTTTGCTTGAGTTATTGATGGTGTGAATTCTTTAATATATTTCAATGTTTTCACCCCTTGGAGTCTATGCAATTATTACTGTGCCGTCTGTTAGGTACATACATTGTCTCTTTATGGCGCACAGATGAACTTTATTCAAATTCATGCAAGTGTGGAATGCTAAGTGCATTTTATGAGAAACACGTACACTTCTTTCTTATTTTTTAGCCTGGGTTCTGTGTACGACGGCGAGGACCCTCCACCAAAGCCCTTTGTACCAGGAAGCGATGGAGCTCGTTGGTGCAAGTACGAGAAGGGTCACCTTATGGGCCAGCCTCCAACGAACGAAAAAAACATTTTAAAAGTATCTGATTGCACTGCGCACCAGTACATTAATGGTCTAAGGTTCGCGCACTTTCATTGATGTTTCTTCCGTTTTATGCCTTTTATAATGCCTAGAACACGAATGTGCTTGATGTAAAATATATCACACCTTTTGGTGTGCCTATTCAATGTGAGACTGGGAGAGGTCACGCCCAAACAATTCACCTGTGCTTAGCAAGTGCCACTGAGGTTCAGGTGCCCCGGACATGCTAACATGGTGCCCACGTTTGAACAATTGAGTAGGAGGCCCAGCCGTCGCGTCCCTGGCGTCTTAACTGAGTACTAAACGTATGGGTGCAGCAACAACACGTCATATTTGTGTGTGCTTCTCACGCAGTGCTCAGCTGACGTAGTAGAACATTAGGTCAGCGTTTGGTTGAAGCTCTTGTTCAATCGAACACGAGTCCCGGTCGAACGCTTATGCAGCACTCGTGCCCAGCCCATACCGCCTGCAAGACAAGACCTGAGCATTGCGTCATCGTTAGTGGATCCCCGACCCACTCAAACAGACACACATGTGGAAGCTCGACGAGGATACGCTGCAAAGCGACTGACACATGCTTTTTGGCGTTGCCGTCTGCAAGCATAGCGCTCGTAGTGAGATGCTGCAAGACACATGTGCGGCGACGCTGATGCAATCTAGTCGGCGCTGCTTGGATTCACTACTGATTACGTTAAAGAGGGGGGGGGGGGGGGAGGGGGGCTTGTCTTCTAGTAGGTATTGGTACATCCCTTGCCCGCAATTGATAGAGGAAGATCACGTAGAAAATTTAAACCCCAGGCCTCGTGTCGGCTTAATCGCGAGCACGTACGGAAAACACGCTGGTCCAAGCGCACCATATAAAGTTCGATCTCCTCGGCAAGTGTCCCATTGTCGGTCGAATCGGGGCCACACCTGAGTTTTTAGCGGCACAGCTTTTTGACCCCTGAAAATAGATTGTAGTAATTACATGCCTTAGCCGTAATGGGAAGATTTGGTTCGGACGCCTGTAAGGTCATTATTGTCTTTCCGCGCCCTTTAGGGTTTACATTTGAATTTGCACAGCGTATTGTTTTAATTTTTTTTTTACTTTGGATTGCTTTATGAATATAAAATCTATCGATGAAATAAGGTTTTAGGTGGACTATATAAAACCGAGTAATTACCCATTAAGGACAACGAGCAAAAAAAACGATTTCGCAAATTAATGTTTATATGGATACGTCTCTGACTTATACCAGAATAAATTATTTAAATCATAACCACTAAGTCACATATTTCCTTTAAATGAAGAGTGCTGGACTGTTGTTCCTAATATTTACCCAATTTCAGACACCGTGGACCCGGCTGTTACGAATCTGACAAACCCAAGCAAATACAGTCAAGTAATGAGGTGAAATAATACTTGCAAGAAAGCGAACCAGCGAATCTTCGTCTTAAAAAAATAAATAAATAAACACTTGAGTCTACTATCTGTACACAACCGATAGCGAATCGCGGTGTTTTCCTATTGGTGCGTATTCCTATGCGTAGTGTTAATATATATATATAATCCACGAACCTTGAATCATTTTTTAAATGGTAATTCGATGCTCAACTTCATGCTCTAACACAAAACCAGTTGTATTTAAGTTGACTATAATTATGCTACCGTTATAAAAAAAATGGTGTGCAATAGTGCTCTAATCTAGGCTAGTATAAAAACAAAAGTATTAAGGATATGACTTCCTTTGATTAAAGCAATTGTAAAAAATTAGTAAAAGTCCCGTGGTCACGAGGAGATTGCTAAGCAGGAAATACTATAATTTCCAGAAGGAACTTTTCGTGCATATATTGTGGTTAAGGGTGCGATAAAAAGGTGTCTGCACTGGTATTTTTATGATGATAAAGTTTTTAAAGTATTCAACAAATCAACATAATATATAAGTGATAAAAATGCACAGTTTGCAAGCCTTTGTGGGTTTTCTATCACCGACTGAACCAATCACGCAGAGCACAACGATGCTGGGATGTTTCATTTTGCGTGATTGCTTGAGCCGCTGATAGAAAACTCACAAACACAACGAGATCCGTGACGGTGCACTTTTGACGGTGCCTGATTGGCCGTATGAGATCGTGGCCTCGACTACGGTCGGGCTTAAAGTGAAACGGAGTATAGACTTTCGTCGGGCGTGTACGCATATCTGAAATAAAGCACCCATACCAGGCATAGCACAACCCCAAAACTACACGAGACAAAAGACAACGAACAAGCACAACGTCTAACACAGCTGAAAGAGTTTCAGCTGAGTTAGAGAACGTTGGGAATGACACAACCCACTGGTTCAACAACACGTAGTCATTTAAGGCCACGGTCCCACTGAATGTGGCAGTTTAGGTACTTCTTGGCAGGTCATTACTAATCTCCTTTTAAATACTGTTTTGTGGGATTAATGTCATTCGAAAGGCAATGCAATCCTCTTTCATTTGACATTATGTATGTGTTGGTTTTTACTGTTCATGCGCGTTTGTAGCGTTGCGAATATGATGGCGCGGACCCTCACTTGCTCCGCTAGTTCATGTTTTATGAACGATCCATTAAAGATAGCACGGTTCCAATATAGCAGTTTTGTTAAGATGATGTCGGAGCAGAATGTAACGACACACTTTTTTGGTATTTGCACTTTGCTTTTTTCATCCCTCTAAATATTGCCCTAAAATTGACATTTTTCATCACAAATATGTTTTTAATGACAAGCGCTAGGGCAATGAAATTAGCTACAGATGTAGTGCTTATAATAGGTAATATGCAGAAAAAAATTTTATGTTGTGTAAAATTTTTTTTTGTTTAGATATTTTATATCAAACGTAGCACTTTTTTGTGCTTCGAGTCATGGTACTTCAAATGCCGCTGAGGAAATAATTAAGCTATGACAAAATCTTTTATAACATTCAGAGCTGCAATGATTGCCCAAGAGGTGGACGATGGCTTTTTTTCATTTTCGAAGTCATAACGCTCCAGGAGCCCTTCAAACTCACCTGTTTTGATGCATATCTTTTTTGGACATCAAACAGATTTATTGGCATCTAATAGCAGTACTGTTAGGAATAGATATACATTGCGATGTATTAAATTTTCACAGTGATCTTGCTTTGGTTTCTTAATAGGTGTAGAGCTTAGCTAATTTTAAAAACAATTAAAAACTTTTTGGGTGTTTCGTTGCGCTACCTGGCGGATGGCAGACAAACTGCTGATTTCTAGAGTTCAAAACATTTCCGAGGGCGGCGTTGGCGTCTGTATCATCATCAATCTCCGTGTCTTTTTACCTTCACATTTAAAAAATATACTGGAAGATTTACTATCGATAAATGAATGGTTTAAGTACTGGGTCCGATTGATAAATCTAAGACAAATAATTACACACTTGTAGCGTGATATAATGTGTTCATTATTCGAAGTGATTGAAATCAATAAACAATAAAGACGAAGAGGAAAATAATACACCCGTGTTCACTTCATGTCTAGAGTCACTAAATGAGCTTTAAAGTATCGGCATTCCGTTCCCCAAAATTGTTTTGGGCGCCGCCATTTTGGGTCTTGTTCAGAGCAAACGCAACTGCCGATCGTCATGATCCAAAAGTACGACTTCCTCAGCATTAGATGCGGTGCTAGGAAGCTGATGCAATATTGCAATGCTCTGTCGCGGGTTGTTTAAACATTTGTGGGGTACGGAAAAGCGTTTCCTGTGATTTTAGATAAAGCTTCAGGTAACTGGCAACCATGATTTTAAGTCACATTATGGCCAAGTGTCGTTACTGTGAACCGTGGTTAACTCAGCTTTAAGTGCTGTTACGTGGCACCACAGTTACCGCACTATACTCTCGGACAGCTATTTCAGAAGAAGGGGAGAGCGCTCGTGCACTGCTTCGATGTGTGCTCAAGATGTTTAAGCGCACGTTCGCCCATAGCTTTGACTGCATAGCCAAAGAATGTTGTCGGCCTGTGTTGTGCGCTAACTGTGGCTTAGCGTAACTGCAGTTAAGTGCGCTCGTGTAACAAGGGTATTACTGGCACAAGTGGGAACAATGAGGAAGAGGCAGGTGTCAAAAGGTAGTGGATTGTGAAATCCACGGGGCTCACGTCATGGCCCCTCCAGGTATTACAAGCCTCTTGAACAAGAGCATGAATAGTGTCATTAAATAAGCTACGCGTCAGAGTAGCGACACTAGGCCATATTATGGCTTAAAATCATGTTTGCCAGTTATTTGAGCTTTATCTGAAATCACAAGAAACGCTTTTCCGTCCTCAACTTTAAACAGGGTGCGACAAAGCAATGCAACATTGCATGAGCTTCCTAACACCAAATCTAATGCTAAGGATGTCGCACTTTTAAATCATGACGATCGACAGTTGCGCCTGCACTGCACAAGCACCAGAATGGCGGCGTTCACAACACTGACGGGGAAGAGAGTGCCGATACTCCAAGCGCAGCTCATTTATTTGCTCTAGTTCCCGCAAAACTCCTTCTCCCTGACTGAAACTGAAAGTAAATATGAATAATACACTATTATTATAGCTGATTTAGTTATAACCAACTACACATAATGAGAGGAGGAAGCGGCCGGGTAGGAGAAACGCGGGTTTTATGTGCGGCCGTTCTAACCGTCTCAAAAGAGAGAACGCGCGAGCTTGCGCTGGTTTAAAAAGAGGCATCCAAAGAAAGAGGCGGCACGCTGGGCTCTTTGTTATTATGCGTCTAATTGCAAATTGTTGTGTGTATGTTTATACAGCCGGAAGTTAGTCCGCCTTAGTGGGCGTCTGACTCTCAGTTGTAGATGAGCAATTTAGCCAGTGCGGTACAACCGCAAACCTGGCGTCTTTAACGTGCACCACGCAGTAGTGATACAAACGACCGCACGCCGGTACGCTGCTCTTCCAGATCGAAACGGGCAGGGGCGGGGTGGCTTCTGCAGCGCGAGCTTTCTCTCCAAGTGATCCGAGCTGGTGTGCGCTAGACCATGCACTCGGCCACCGACCCCCCCCCCCCCCCCCCCCCGACCCCCTTGTGCGCCTAATTTATATACAGGTATAAGTATTTGAAGATCGACGATGGACGTCGATTGTCTCGAGGTAATGTAACGTAATAACATTATATAAATAATAAACTTGTTAAAGGACTGAACAACTCAATTTTTCAATTCTTGGATTGTAATATGGCGATAGCCTATTGTACGTACTTACTGTTGATGAAGAGCAATATGAGGTGACGATGTAATGATTAAATGATGAAGCTCTATAAGGACGACGACATTTGTGGGTGTCGAACCACAACGTACAGTGCCAGACTTGTTTCAAGTATCGTGTACCCAAAGACTTTCTTCACCCGCAACAGAATATGGTAGAATCAATGAGGATGCTGCTTTACAACTGCACTGTGCAGAAGTGCGGCTTATTCGTTAAAAGGAGGGACGAATTTCTAGCAGAATTCCCTGATTGACTACTTGGAACAAATGGCCTCGTTGACGTAAAGTGTCCCCGTTCCAAAAGATTCTTGAAGCATACTTAAACCGCAAAGGAGTATAAGGCGAAAAATAAGAAAAAGGAGCCTGGTGCGAAAGGTACAAGTCACCACCATAGCTTCTACTATAAAATACAAGGGCAGTTACACAATACACAAAGAGAGTTTTGTGATTTAGTTATATTTACACTCAAGGGCATTGATATCCAACGTATTCAGAGAGATGACACCTTCTGGTCAACCAACATAGAGCCTTTTCTACTCAAGTTTTACATGGAAGGCCCGACTTTCGATGAAATTCCTTACGTAGACGAGTTGTCCGACCGAATAAACTGCCATTACTCCCGATCTGGGAATCTCTCGATCTTCGTTCATAAGCCATGGTATCATGAGATTGAGGGGTGTGGCTCTTCGTCCGCTGAATATTGCTTCGGCGGGGTTTTTTACCGTGTAAGATGAGACCGTCGCGTGCTGCTGGAACAACAACCTGGCGATTCTTCACTGAACTGCTTCTTTCGTAAGTTTCAAAAGGTTTTTTTTTTTTTGTTTGTTTCGCACACCATCTGTTTTGCATGCCCGTTGGTTGCAGGATGGTATGGTGCACTAATGTGATGCCTGATGCCGGTTTTTTTTTCTTCAAAAACTTGTTTATTTTGTTTGAAGCAAGATTTGTTGCGTTATCAGAGAAAAGTATTTTCGGTAGGGCAAAAGTAGGTAAAAGAGACCGTAGAACGCCAATGACGTGTTTGGACGTTGTGGCAGGCATCGTGTAAACTTCCAACCACTAAGAGTACGCATCGCCCATGACTCCGCAGATGCGCATACGTTTCGCCGCCCACCGATTGAATAGTGGATCGTTTTCAGTTACTGTTCATGATGGCGTTGGACTCAAGGAAGACTTCGAGTCTTTCCAGAAAGTTAGCCCAGGTGCCAGGACTTTTGTCGAAAGCGGTAAGTGTTCGAAGCGTCGACAACCTCGGTAGCCACGTGTTGTGCTTGACACTGGACACTTACCATTCGCTGAGAAGAAACTTGCTTGTTCGTCTGCCACGAGTCGTCCGATATCAGGTCATCACCGCAACCCCATCTCCCGATAAAAACGCATGTCCATAGTTAGCAATCACGTGAACTTATAAATTCCCGAACGCTCATAACTTGCCGTCGCTAAACGCCGTTCATTCATAGCGTCTTCATTGCAAATAAACGTATTCCTATTTCTTCTGATGGTTTTCATCATATTCCTCCTAAGCTGTACTTACAACATTATGTGTGTCGGTACTTCCGAAAATATTGCAACGGCGTTTGTTTTCTGGGAACCTATAATGTAACAACCTTTACAACATCTTCCGGACCCCGTGAAACACAGTATTTCGTGAAGTTATTTTAGTCGTCATTAAAATGTTGAGGTAAGCACCGTAAATCGCGACTTTACGTCCGCTTCCACTGGTGTCTTGGAAGATTGTGTCTACTGGGGGGCTAAGCTCGGCGCGGCGAGATCGAGGCGATTTCTCCGCCAAACTCGCCGACCGCCGCGATTAGTCGGCGCCGTGCATGACGACACGTGCCGACACTCCCTAGATCGTGACGTTAAACGGAGGGTTTGAGGCGGTCGGAGAGTTGCATATTCGGAACTCGCGGCGAGATGCGGTGACGTCATTGTGACGTGGCAGAAGCCGCCGCGGATGGGAAAAGCTTGCCGGCTCCGACCCAGGCGAGTTTGGACGAGTTGGGCGCGAGATCGGGGAGAAGTGTCCAAAATGGCAGCGTTTTCGTTTGTGTTTTGCCGTCGGCATAGGTATTTAAACCCCGCCAATGTGTTTGACATGGACGACGTTCATTTTCAACAACACTATCGCCTCTCGAAAGACGTGGAAAGGTGCGATGAACTGCGTGGCGAGCCGGGCTTGAGGCGATGGAGCCATGAATGGACCGTCGTCCCCGTCGTGAATCCTACATCCAAATTCTACAAAGTGAATCCTAGAAACAAATGTGTTTTTACGACAATCTGCAACCAGGAACGCAATTTACCATTAACTACAGGCTTTTACAATTATTTTGATGGGTTGCTGTGCTGCGTAGATGCAAGATAAACGCACTTGATAAAATTCAAACCAAAACAGATGATAGAAGAAAAGCAATATACATGAATGGCGCAGACTAACAACTGTGTAATTTCTTTCTCATCTTTTTTCTTCCACACCGTATTTTGACAAACAAATTGGCCGTTAGTTGTTTATACAGCAGGAGAACATGCCAGAACATTGCAACATTGTCACCTACTGTAGATAAGCAATTTAGCCAGTGCAGTATGACTGCTAGCCTAGGGTCTTTAACGTGCACCACGTAGTAGTGATACACGACCGCATGCCGGTACGATGCTCATTAACATCGAAAAGGGCAGGGGTGGGGGTGAATCCACGATCCTGGGTTCTGCAGCGCGAGCTGTCACTCCATTCTAAAAAAATAATAATAATAATAATAATAAAAATAATGTGGCTGTGTGGCGTTGTGTGTGTGTGTGGCGGGGGGGGGGGGGGGGGGGGAGATGAGAAAGAAATTACACAGTTAGTCCGCGCCATTCCTGTACGTTGTTTTCGTCAATACTCTGCTTTAGTTTATATCTTTATCAAGAGCGTTTTTCTTGCATCTACGTGGCGCAGCAAACCATCACAATGTCTAGTCAACTAGCCCACATCCAAGCAATGTTTGTATAATTGGCATCCCTACTGTTACCTATTTTTATTTATCATTTACGATTCAAATAAAAAAAAATTGGGCTGTATGTAGGTTGATACTGCCTAAAACTTGGTCTGCCTCAACGGGGAAGATTCTCCCAGCTGTAGATGAGAAATTTAGCCATGCAGTGCCGTACAACCGCTAGCCTGGGGTCTTTAACGTCCATCCCGCAGTAGTGTTACACGACTGCACGCCGGTGCGATGCTCATCAACATCGAAACGGGCAGGCGTTGGGGATTGAACCCAGCATCCTGGGTTCTGCAACAGACCTTTCGCTCGACGTGCTCCGTGCTGGTGTGCGCTAAAGTCACTGGATCCTGGGAAAGTAACGCCAAGCTCCCCGTGTGGTCGCCATCTTGGTCCGTGAAATGAGCAATTTCTCCTTGACCCCTTCGTTCTTCGTGAGCCGATCTAGATCCGCTGGTGACGGGTAGCTTTATGTAGAGGTTTTTTGTATACCGAGATTATGCTAACCAAACACCGGTGAAACAAGCGTTCACCGTCGTACCACCACCAGAAGCTGTGTCGGTGCCTGAAGGCACTGAAAAATAAGTTTACTGTATTTAAATACGCAAGAAGAACAATATAATTGTAAGAGATCCATGTAGAAGGGCATGAATAATAAGTTGACTGCATAAAAAGTGCTAAAGACTCTTATATTGGCGAGGAACGCCTCCAGTACGATGATGCTTCATGGTAATCTTGGCGCGACTGGTTTAGAACGACCCTCTGGAAGCTTCGAAGATTTCAATGGACCAAGATGGCGATTTCCATGGCAACGTAGGCCGTTTCGTCTACGTTGTCAGCGGCGCCATGACACCCGCATCGCCGGCCCAGCCTACGAAAGCATGTACGTTCGATGTTTCCTGCCCGCCCGGCGCGTCGGTGGATTCTATCTTCGACGCGGCGGCGGCCATTGTCGGCACTGCCGAATTGTTCTCCGTGCAGCATCTGGGAGGCAGCAACTTTCAGATGTCTGTTACATCGTCAACGGCCATGAGCCGAATCGTCAACGCCGGGGCTCTGACCATCGGCGGAACAAGCGTCCCCATCGTCCCGGTAGGCCCGCAAGTAACGTCCATTACGTGCCTCTACCTACCGATTTATGTGAGAAACGAAGCCCTCGCCGCCGCCCTGTCGCTTTACGGGAAGGTTCTGGATATTCGCTTCGGCGTCTACCAGGACCACCCGAACCTCCGGACGGGTACCCGCTACATCCGAATGGAGATGAAGGAGTCTACCCCGGTGCCGAACTTCCTCCGCGTCTCCGGTCATCGGGCCACCTTCGACTACCGCGGTCTCAAGAGAGTCTGCCGACGCTGCCAGCAGGAGGGCCACCTCAAGGTGGCCTGTAACGTGCCCTACTGTGCCCGCTGCGCCGCCTTCGGCCACGACACCGTCGGCTGCGCGGCCGGCTGCGGTCGCTGCGGAGCGGCCCACGCCACGGTGGACTGCACCCAGCGTCGCAGCTACTCAGCCGTAGCCGGCTGCGGCCAGGACGACTTCCCGGCCTTGACTCCGGCGTCCCAGACTCCGAAGTCCCAGGGCAGGCCTCATACCACCCCTACTCCCCCTCCTGCGGCGACGGCCGCCACCCAAGGGTCCGGTGACACGCCTGCCCCCGCCGAGCCTCCAGTGACGACCCCATCCGAGCTCGCCCCGACATCGCAACAGTCGAAGCCGGCAAGCGCCACCGACGCGAATTCGAACGCGTCACAGGACGCCGCCGAGGCCGCGCTTTCGAATGCGGTCCACACCGCATCTGTGCACGCGCCCACTCCTACCAGTCCCGCCTCAGAGGAAGTACTGGTGAAGGAGGAACGTCCGCGAACGCCGGAACTCTGCCCCAGCCCGCTTCCCAGCTGGAGCGACATTACGGAGGACTCTGCCTCATCGTCGGACGACCGCCTCGTCATCGACGAGGTTGCCCACGACAAAGACAGCTCTCTGCTGCGTGGCCGAGATCGTCGCCGCGGCACCTCCGAGGAACTCCGAAAAACCTGCAGCCGCAGTCGCAGCCCGCATGGCGGTGCCGAAGACGGGAAGCGAGATCTTTCCAGCAGCGGCGAATCAGGGTCCCCAGGATCCACTCCAGCATCGGCAGCGGCTCCCAAGCGGTTGCGGAAGGACCTCGTCGCGCTGTCTGACAGCTCGTGCATCACATCCGATACATCCACGGACTAGCAGTGAACACAACGACCCCCCCCCCCTCCATTCCCTTTTTGCGCACCTGCGAGTCATCACCCTGAACGTTCAGGGCTTCCGCAGCGTGACAAAACAGATCGAGGTCATCCAGTTCGCCCGAACCGCCCGTTGCGACCTCCTGTTCCTGCAAGAAATGAACTTCCACAGGCAGCGCGACGTGGACCTCTTCAAGCAGCGGTATGGGGTGGATTGTTTCTTTTCATACGCCACTACACGGAGCTCGGGGGTGGGGGTCATTATCTTTAACCGCTCGCTCCTCCGTCTCAGCGCGTGCTGCTTTGACCCCGACGGGCGGTACATCGCTTTTGATTTCTTCGTGGACGGCACGCGCTTTCGTGCTGTGGGCGTGTACGCTCCAGCCCAGCGTTCGCAATCCCCGGCTTTTTTCAAGAGCCTGGACGTCCATCTGCTCGACGCTCGCCACTGCCTGCTCCTCGGCGACTTCAACTGCGTCGTCGATTCCCGGCGCGATGTCAGGGGCCCAGGCTACGGACGCACCACGTGGAATGCCGGCGAGCTGATACGCCTGATGCGACACTTCGACCTAGTGGACTGCTGGACTCTGCTCCATGGCACCGCTTTCGAGCATACCTGGCAACGAGGAAACTCGAGCAGTCGCCTGGACAGGTGTTACATCTCCGAGTTTCTGAGCCCCTCTGTCACCGCCTGCTGCGCAATGAACTTCCCTCCCTCCATTACGTACATCTCCGACCACCGTCCGGTACTCGTAGAGCTCCGCTTCAGCAGCAAAGCCAGTTCTCAACGCACCTGGCGTCTCGACACCCGACTGCTGCGAGACAAAACAAGCCGCGACTGCCTGAGAGAAGCCTTGCGCCGGTCCCTCCATGGAGCGGCACCAGACCCCTTGACCTTTGACCGGCTTCAAGACAGCTGGCGGGTGGCGTGCGTGGCGGAGGGTCGCGCACTGCGTCGGCGGCACGCCGAGCAGCTCCGAGATACCTCTCTGCGAATTCGGATCGTGCGACGGGGCGGCGCGGGGACTCCGCTAATGCGGGGCTACCTGCAGCAGCTCCTCGACCGTTACCAGCGACAGCTACGACTTTGTACCAACGCAGCCACAGCCTACCACGGACGGGTCGGGCCCTCGGCTCACCCCGAGGTGCTGCGCTACGCCCACCGCACCGAAGTGCGGGAGCGACGCGTCCCTTCAGTGCCGACAACCCCAGGCGCGCCAGCAACACCAGGCCAACCGTCGGTCTCCGGTTTCAGCGCCCACTTCCGGGCCCTGGCAACCACCGAATCGGCGGTGGACCGTGCGACCCTCGTGGCGCACCCCTTCCTACGCGATCTCCCGCAAGTTCCCGAAGACCTAGCCGCACACCTGCACGAGCCCCCCAAACCCGAAGAGGTGCTCCTTGCCCTGTCAAGAATGAAAACTGGGTCCGCGCCGGGCCCAGATGGGTTTCCCGCCGAATTCTACCGTACCTTCTGGGACGTGCTGGGCAACTATATCTGTGCCGTGCTCCGGGAATTTTTCACGGAGCACCGCCTTCCAGAGTCGTTCCGCCGAGGCAGAATCATTCTTCTGCCTAAGGAGGGAGGAGACCCCAACGACCCGGGCGCGTGGCGTCCCATCACGCTACTCAACGCAAGCTACAAGCTGCTAGCGTCGATCATCACGCAGCGCCTCCACGGCATACTCCCGGACGTGGTGACACCCCACCAGACGTGCTCGATCGTCGGCCGCAGCATTCAGACCCTGACATCCCTGACGAAGGACGTGGTGCAGTACACGAACGCTCGCCAAGCCAGAGGCCTGATCGCCTCCCTCGACCAAGCGAAGGCTTTCGACCGGGTGGAGCACCCGTTCCTCCTGGCCGTGCTCACCGCTTTCGGTATTCCCCCTGAAGGGGTTCGACTCTTCGAGACGCTCTACAGTGACATGAAGAGCGACCTCTGTCTAAACGGCGGTGTGACGGCCAGCTTCCCCGTCACCCGGGGGGTCCGCCAGGGCTGCCCGCTCTCGCCGCTGCTCTTCGTCCTTACCCTGGAGCCCTTCCTAGCCAACGTCGAAAGGACCCCCCAGGTCCGCGGACTCTCCCTGCCCGGAAACGGCGAGGTGAAGGTGTCGGCATACGCCGACGACATTACACTGTACCTGCGGGACACCGACGACCTCGGAGCGGCTCTCCGGATCTTCGAGACCTACGGGTCTCTCTCCGGAGCGAGGTTGAATGAGCAGAAGAGCGCGGTGCTGTGGGTTAACCGACCGCCTGACCCCTCTTCACCGATCCCGGCAAAAACTTCGGTCACGATCCTTGGTGTCACCTACCGCTCGTCAGGAATCTCGGCGGACATGTGGACGCGCCTGGCGCGCGACATCGGGGAGAAAGTGGACTCTGCTCGCACCTACGCCCTTCCCCTGGCCGAGCGCAGGTACTTAGCCTACTCTGTCTTCTGTGGACGCCTCTGGTATCTGGCGCAAACGGCGCTCCCGACCTCACGTTTCATCCGACCGGTGAAAAGCGCGCTCTACAGCTTCTTCTGGTCGGAGAAGACGGAGCTGGTCACTCGGCCGGTTGTCTGCCTCCCGCGCGAGCGTGGAGGGTGGGGCTTTCCCTGTGTCGACATCGCACTCGCAGTACTCCAACTCAAGACCATGCTGAAGATATTGCGCGATGAGCACGGCCCAGCCCGATCCCTCGCGCTCTACTTCGTGGGGCATTGCCGCCAAGAACTGGGAGTCGAGTCGCCGAGCTCACCCGGCCCCTGTGCCGAAACCCCGCCGTCTGACTACCGAAGGGCAATACAGCTCTTCAAACGTCTCAAAGAGCGGGCACCCCAGCTGGACGTAGTGGAGACACCGACGGCTCGTCTCACAGAGGTCCTCCTGGAGCCGCAGATTTCGGCAACGCAGGTGGAGCTCGGAGACTCTTTCTCCTGGTCCCGCCTCACTTCTTCGTATCTCCCGGGGCATCTACGGGACTTCGAATGGCAGCACGGTTGGGGCGTCCTCCCCAGCGGAGACCGCTTGCTCCGCTGGGGCGTGTCGCGCACGGACCAGTGCCCTAACTGTGGGAATCGCGAAACGAATGTGCACGCGGTGAAGGAGTGCGTTGTGGCGCGGACGTTCTGGCGCGTCATCCGCACCAGCTTCCGCAGTTTGGGCGTAGGACTTTACCTGCTGCGCGGGAGATGCCCTCCGGGCGTCTTCGTCCGTCTCCTCCTCGCCGCGGCCGAGTACGTGCTGTGGAGGAACCGGTGCTGCGCGGTGAGACAGGCGCGTCGATCGCGTGCTCTTTGGCCCCTCCTGTGGCGGCTCCGGCGGGAGCTCGTGGGACACCTCGAGGAGCAACTGTTTTTCCTCGGAGAACAAGAGTTCCTCAGGCGCTGGTCCTGCCGGTACCTGAGCGTTCGCGACTCGCGGATTGAACTCCGCTTCAGGTACCTGGACAACCTCTAGGTCCCTGAGTTCAGAGCGGTGCCGTTGGGGGCGCGGGCGCGGGTGTGCGGCTCTGGGATGACGCTTCGGCCGCGTGAGTGATCGCGCGGACGGGGACACCTCGGGGTGTGCGCCTTCGAAATTGTGCGTGAGGCTCCGCGGCAAAGACCCGCCAACTGTACAGACACTGGTTCGAGCATATATGTGTACACAGTGTTCTTAACCTCTGCGCGTCTCTTACAAAATCCTGTCCACAGTGTTGCAAATAAATTTTCTAATTAGACCGATTAGCCAATAGCCTTTCTAGGTTTGGGTCGTCTGTATGTTAGTGCCCGTTTGTGTCCGGCTAGCAGGTAGGAAAGGCAATGGCGCTACTTTCCCAGTGTGCGCTAGCCCAGCCGGCCACCGATCCCCCGATTTAAATAAAATAAAAACCCTTCACTGCGGAGCGTAGGGAAAAATCGGAGCTACGCTGGGGAACTCGCCGCCGCCGGGGGGGTCGGAAATGTAAGAGGGGGAGTGGGAAACTCGCCGGGGCGGAGTCAAAAGAAGCTCCTCCCCTCCCTGGTGACGTGGCATCGGAGAGATTCCAGTCGGAGGCGAGCTTAGCCCCCCTCAGCGTGCATTACTGCAGAAGAAATTTTCATTGATAGAATATTAACACGTCAATCAACATTTGATTCCGTCTTGGTAAGATTTGTTGCGAAAGCCTGTTACAACCGCCGAACCGCATCTCCGCACACGTCCGTTTGCTGGGCCACGCTACTTGAGCTAGCTGAGCACAGCTGGCAGCGGCGCGAGCAAGGCCACGAGGGGAACGTGATGGTGCTCGAGCCATCCCACTGTGAACCAATGTTTCGGCCACCCCACTAAAGCCCCTCGATATGTTTTCGTTTGTTTTTGCAAGTAGCGCCAAATGCGCGAGCGCACGTGGCCCAGGTCTCAAGCGGCCCTTGGAAGCAAATGGCGGCGCAGCACTGAAATGAGCGGCCCTTGGAAGCGAATGGCGGCGGAGCACCCGCTCGTGGCACGTGTCTTGCGTATTACCACAACAATGGTTGGCGGTACTTGTGAAAACACCCTTATCAAGGGGCTTTACACCCCACGGGTGCGTGTCGCCATCTATTGGTTGAACTAAAGCCTTGTTCAAGATGGCTGCCGTGGGACCGCAGCCTTAACGTGTCGCGACCCAAAATCCTCCACGCACACTTCAGCACCGGCCTTTTATCAGTCACGGAGCTGCACTCTCTTGTCAGATTACACTTGGCCATCTCGCAGTGGATATGACTAGAGACGATTTAACATGCGGGCAGCATGGACCAACGCCTTCAATCAGCAGGTTGCACACAAACTGCGTGTGCGTGTGTGCGCGTGCGCGTGCGCGTGTGTGTATGCGCGTGTCCGTGTGCGCGTGTGCGCGTGCGTGCGTGCGTGTGCGTGCGTGTGCATGCGTCCGTGCGTGTGCGTGCGTGCGTGTGCTTGTGTGTGTGCGTGTCGTCTTTTGCTTACTGCACTCTCGGTGTTGTGTTATTCTAATCTTCACCATCTCGTTTGCGGCCTGATTTTTTGTCCACTCTTGCAGTCATTTGCCCTATAGAATAGTTAATTGCACGAGAATTAGGTTAGTTAGTCGAACATTACTGATTTTCACATTCGTCTTTGTGTTCGTTTTTGTGGTCGACATCACTCTCATCGTCAGTCATCAGGTTTGTCATCAATGTAGTTGTGAAGGTTGTAGTCGGCGTTGTCGCTGAAGTCATCGTCCGGGTCGTCCTTGGGTTTCTGTCGAAGTGGTCGCCAGGGTTGCCGTCGAGGTCGCAGCCGGGATCGTCGTCGATGTTGTCGTTCGATTTGTTGCCTGTGTGATCGTCAGTGTCGTCGTTAGTCTCGTCGTCAAGGTCAAAGAGACTGTTTGTTGTCAAGGCCGAAGTCGAGTTCGATGTTGGCGTCGTAGCCGGGGTTGGTCTTTGGAGTCGTTGACCGTTTCATCGTCGGCGTCGTCGTCGAAGTCGTCATCATGTTATCGTCGAGGTAGTAGCCAGGGGATTTGTGAATTTCGTCGACGGATTGGTTGTTGACGAGCGCATACGTCCGAGTCACGCAGTTGTCGTGTCCAATGCGTGAGCTAGGGTGTGCTGGCGTGTTTTGGAGTGAGCTGACGTGTTTTGGGTACCGTGGATGTAATGTAGTCAAAAGGCGGAGAGCTTTAAAAGAAAATAAGTACAAAATAGTCCGCTATATTTTCAAATGTTCGTACCGAAAAACTGGCTTTTAACTTTTTACCCTTTTTCTTTTGGCCCACTAAACGATATGCGATTAGTAATGTCCTAACCTGAAATCATTTATTCCAGCCCAGAATTAATTTCACGACCCCTTTAAAGATAAGTAGAACACGAATTTGTCAGTTGATTTGGTGAAATAACTGACGGCAAGGAGCTCATGATAGTTAGAAAATACGGCACTAACTTGGAAATTTATCTTTACTTTAGAGCTGAACAGCGAACCAGAGTTGGTATTTATTATCGCTGATACGGAAACATCCTGTGGTGACACACCTTCATCATAAAGATCGTGTGCTTCAACTGGTTCAAGTATGGAGCCATCAGACTCGCCTTTGAAGTGCCCAAAATCCGACGACGGAAAGCAAAAAAAGAGGAAGACAAATACTCAGCCTCCAATGAGAACAGCGCACATATCCGTTCGATAAAATTACCGAAAGCTTCGCGGCGAAAGTTATTGATGCTGTGGACGGTAATTTTGGAATAATAATGGCGGGCAACATGTAAAATTCAAACGACATACGCTTCATTCGATGTCACAACGAAGTGTTGAAACTACTTGAATGTCACTTATACAATCTCTGAATAAAACGCTATGTATTCTACTCCCCTTAAATCCTAATACTCTGCACGTAATAAACATGCTTACGAACAAAATTATTGATCTAAAAAAAAAACCCGCATCTCTACGTGGTGAATGATGTTGATTGGGGCGAAGCTCTGGTGGTGCTTGTCTGCGTAGACGCTGAGCCGCAGCATGCCGAGCCTTTCGTTCGTTTTCATCCATGTCACGCTGCGGTCAAATGCTCAAATGTGTATAATAACCACGTTCCATACCACACATTCTCTTTCTGGCATGGATGAAAACGAACGAAAGGCTCGGCATGCTGCGGCTCAGCGTCTACGCAGACAAGCACCACCAGAGCTTCGCCCCAATCAACATCATTCACCACGTGGAGATGCGGTTGTTCTTTTTTTTTTTTGCCCTACACGAGCACGGGAGCACGTATTCACGTGCTCGTGAGCACGTGAGCGCGTGAGCTCACGAGCAAGAGCACGAGCCCCCGACGCCGGACTACAGTGGCCGGACTACATGCAACTGTTTGAACCAGGCTTTACGTGGTTGGCCTGTGCTTGTCCTTCGCGTTTTATTCTTTCGATTTTAAGTATCATATTCAACTCCCTCGCTTTTACCAGTACTACAGTGTACTAGAATACTTGGGTAGTGTTGGGAACGGAGCGGCTCGCCTGAAGCGCGTGGTATTGATCGCGACAGGTGTCGACACCGGCGCATTATCCAGAAGGTGTGCGCGTGCGCGGCTGCACGCGCGAAAATATGAATCTTTGGTGGAGTGCACATTGGATTTCTGATACAGCTACGACCTGCCAGCGGTCATACCGCGGCATAAATTACGCTGCGGCACGATCGTTAGCAACATGATGCTTCACTGTATTGGACGGTACAAGCTACATTACCCTTCCTTTACATAAAAACAATTGCGACTTTAAAGAAGCGGATCGCAAGTTGTTTCTGCGTAGAATTAGCTGCGACTTTCGGTTTGTCGGATGGTGAGCATTTTAAATGAAATGCCCATTTGCTTGGTCGCAAAGGCCGAACATTAGATATTTGAAAGGGATATCTAAAACTCGGAAGCAGTTTTTTTTTTTTTTTTTTCTTATTTTATAATAGAACGAAACGGCACATACTAAAGTGCAAGATTGTTTTAGTATGTTTTTAATACCCCAGGTTAACTTCTCTGTCTTCTTTTCTGCCCGTCTTCTTTTTCTTGACCTTAATCAGCTCGCTTCACTTGTCACTCATTCTTGTGTTCATTTATGCGACGAACCACCCAAGCGACGGCCGCAAGGGGATGAAAATCTTTTATTTCTTCATGGCTGCCAGGACCATCCGAAGACCACCCGACGTTCGCTTGTAAGAAATGGCTTATAAGCCGTGACAAGGTGTTTTTGTTTTATTCTTTACAGAACTTTACATATTTTACAAAACAAGGATGTGGCAGATATGTGGATGCCGTCTTTCGTTATATCTGTAGGGCTCGGTGGACAATAAATGGGTGAATAATCGTTGCAATGTTTAATAATTAACCAAAATATGTTAGTTAACTTGTTTATTAACGGCCTAATTTGCCATGGTGCTATTGCAGTTTTAAAAGGAGTTATTATTAAAGGCAAACAGAATTTCGACAATTCGAGAAAAGGCAACGAGGCTCGCGAATTTTATCGTAAAAGTTTGCCTTTCTTCGCTTGATTCAGAAACTGCGTTATGAAAATAATACCTAGAATAGTGACTTGGTCGTCTTGACGTGTGGCGCCGGCGAGTCCACCGAAGACACGCTGTCGAGTTTGTGACGAGGGGACAGAAACAACTGCATCATTCTTCTACGCATCAATATCAGCACAACCGCATTCGCGCTTTCAGCGCACGGTTTTTTAATTAAGCATAGAAAGGCAAAATGTTAGCGATGAATATTTCAGGACAGAACGAGCGGCTTGGTAGAGATAATGAAGCTTGAGGAAGAAAACGAGAAGGGACGGACGAACATAACAAAAACGAGTGCCTTGTTGCTTTCGCTCAAAGCTCGTTGTTTGTTCGCGAACTTTCTAAATTGGGTTGGCCTTTAATAATGGCTCCTTTCAAAGCTGCAATTGCAACATGGCCCATTAAACCGTTCATTAACCCTTTGCATACCGCAAAAATTAAAAGAAAAACATTTAAGAATACCGATTTGTTTATATTTTTTTATGTGCCCTATACACTGTTTCACCTTGTGTTATACCGCAGGAAAGGCTACGAGCGCGAGCTCCTTGCTCTGGGGCACACCTCGGCGGCACAAGCTCCCGTGCATAAAGGGCAGCTGCCAACGCTATGAGCTCGCGCTTCTAGTCTTCGCTGCGGTAAAACATAAGGTGAAACGAAGTGTATAAAATCGGGGTACCGACACGTGCACCGCTAAAAGTAAAAGAAGAAAAAAGGGCGGGCTGCGCGATTTTTTCTGGATAACTCGACTACAGCGCCGCCTCGAACCGTCAATACACGCGCCCTCACGAGCTCCCGTTGCCGAGCCGCTTCGGTCCCAACACTACCCAAGTATTCTAGTACACTGTAGCCGGACATCGGACGGACATACGGACATGGCTAGCCCCTAAAGGGGTATTCACACGCGGGAGAAATCCCCGGGATTTCTCCCTCGTGTGAATACCCCTTTAAGGAGCTTCGCCCCTAAAAGTCAAGCAGCTTTCACGGCATTTTATTCTCAAACACATTGCACGTTTATTTTTCACTTAGCGTTTGCATGTTCTATTTATAACGTGATTCAATAAAAATAAAAATCCTTTAAAGCACGCACTTGAAATATTCCGATAAATCGAAACAGGAAGAGAAATCTAGGCGGATTAACCTTTCGCGAAATGAAAGGAATATCCCACGTATCAATACTTTTGCAATCTAAGAATGAATCCTCGATACTGCGTTTTGGTGTTACCGCTCAATATTGCATCTGAATATAGGAGTCTTGTACGTGTTACTGATAAAAAGTAACCTATTACAATTGCACTTACTTCATTGAAAAAGGTAACTGATCAAAGTAGTCAATTGTTGCGTCATAGAAGTAATTGAAAAATTGCCATAAAGTAATTTATTGCTTTTCACGTTACTTCCCTAACTTTTTATTACGAAATCAAATATGCCTGCATATTTTTAAGGTGATTACATTTTGTTGACGCCAAGGCCAGTCTAGGTCTTGTTCCTCCGTGACATGGACGATTAGACCGCTCCTGGCCCAATTTTCTGCCAGCTCTCTTTCCCTTTCCATAACTTTAATGCAGTAAATTCAATAATCACTTCCTCCCCTCTTCGTTCGCAATATATATATGGGTGATTTCATCTCAAATCGGGCAGGCTAAAAGGGTCTAATTTTTAATTTTCACGAAAAAAATATATGTTTTGGGGGTATTTCTAAAATGAAGGAAGGCGCAAACCGCATGTTCTTTCGATTTTTTGTTCTCGGGGTACGAGCAGTAGAAGCCGCAGTGGCAGAAACTAGTGTTTTTGCCTGCCGTCGCAGGTCGCGTGTTTGACACCCTCTGCTGACGTTATTGTTTTCTCTACCCCCTTTTAACTTTTCCCCCTCATTTAATAGGTATTATAAAGATACTTTGATGTATTCATATATTTTTAGTAATTTGATTGTTTTCTAAAACACATGTCAAACTCGTCACTCCGGTCGCTTTTCGGTTAAATTTGACAGGTCATTACTTTGTCTGTACTTATGGCAAATTTTCTTTCTTTGGCTCTACAGAAAGCCCAAAGCAAGCCCATTATAGATATAATAATATTATTATGATTTGTCGACTAGCCGCTTCGCTACCTTCACGTAAACGTTGTAAGAAATAACAAATGTTGAACGTTTGAGGTCGATTTTCTCAAAAACCCCATTTTTGTAAATTCTTATTTTTTAAATTCTTTCAAACATATTAGTCGACTACAAGAAAAAACAGTCTAGAAATGTAATATTTTGGTTGTATGTCCTCTGTTTGAGCCGCAATCGCGTGAAATGTGTGAACATTTGTTATTTTTCACAACGTTTACGTGAAAGTAGCGCAGCGGCTACTTGGCAGATAATAACGATATTATTATATCTATAATGGGCTTGCTTTGGGCTTTCTGTAGAGCCAAATAAAGAAAATTTACCTTAAGTACAGACAAAGTAATGACCTGTCAAATTTGACCGAAAAGCGACCGGAGTGACGAATTTGACATGATTTTAGAAAACAATCAAATTCCTAAAACTATTTGAATGCATCAAGGTATCTTTATAATACTTATTAAATGAGGGGAAAAGTTAAAAGGGTGTAGAGAAAACAATAGCGCCAGCAGAGGGTGTCAAACACGCGACCTCCGACGGCAGGCGAAAACACTAGTTTCTGCCACTGCGGCTTCTACGCTTCGTAACTGAAGAACAAGAAATCTGGGGAACATGCGCTTTGCGCCCTCCTTCATTTGAGAAATACCCCAAAAACATATATTTTTTTCGTGAAAATTAAAAATCAGACTTTTTTTATTCTGCCCGATTTGAGATGAAATTTCCCATATCGGGCAGGCTGAAAGGGTCCAGCTTTTAATGTTCACGAAAAAATATATGTTTTAGGGGCATTTCTCCATTGAATGAGAGCGCAAACCGCATGTTCTCCCGATTTTTTGTTCTTGAGTTACGAGCCGTAGAAGCCGCAGTGGCAGAAACTAGTGTTTTTGCCTGCCGTCGCAGGTCGCGTGTTTGACACCCTCTGCTGGCGTTATAGTTTTCTCTACACCCTTTTAACTTTTCCCCCTCATTTAATAGGTATTATAAAGATACCTTGATGTATTCAAATAGTTTTAGGAATTTCATTGTTTTCCAAAAAACATGTCAAACTCATCACTCCGGTCGCTTTTCGGTCAAATTTGACAGGTCATTACTTTGTCTGTACTTAAGGTAAAATTTCTTTATTTGACTCTACAGAAAGCCCAAAGCAAGCCCATTATAGATATAATAATATCATTATTATCTGCCGAGTAGCCGCTCCCCTACCTTCACGTAAACGTTGTGAAAATAACAAATGTTCACACATTTCACGCAATTGCGGCTCAAACAGAGGACATACAACCAAAATATTACATTTCTAGACTGTTTTTTCTTGTAGTCGACTAATATGTCTAAAATAATTTAAAAAATAAAAATTTACACAAATGGGGTTTTTGAGAAAATCGACCTCAAACTTTCAACATTTGTTATTTCTTACAACGTTCACGTGAAGGTAGCAGAGCGGCTAGTCGACAAATCATAATGATATTATTATATCTATAATGGGCTTGCTTTGGGCTTTCTGTAGAGCCAAAGAAAGAAAATTTACCTTAAGTACAGACAAAGTAATGACCTGTCAAATTTGACCGAAAAGCGACCGGAGTGGCGAGTTTGACATGTGTTTTAGAAAACAATCAAATTTCTAAAAATATTTGAATACATTAAGGTATCTCTATAATACCTATTAAATGAGGGGGAAAAGTTAAAAGGGTGTACAGAAAACAATAGCGTCAGCAGAGGGTGTCAAACACGCGACCTGCGACGGCAGGCAAAAACACTAGTTTCTGCCAATGCGGCTTGTACGGCTCGTAACTCGAGAACAAAAAATTGGGAGAACAAGCGGTTTGCGCCCTCCTTCATTTGAAAAATACCCCCAGAACATATATTTTTTCGTAAAAATTAAAAATTAGACACTTTTAGCCTGCCCGATTTGAGATGAAATCACCCATATATATACAGGGTGTTTTTTTTTTAAAGCTTAACAGATTTGTTTCCAAAAAGCCGTGAAAGTTACACTTATGCCGCCTGTGGAGGTGCGTTATACGGCCAGGGGGGCATATTATAGGGGGCTAATCATAACGATGAGTCGTCTAATTAATTAAAAAACTGTTAATTACCTTTTTAATTAATAAATATAGAGACATGGTTCCAATTAGAAACTTGCTCAGCGTCATCGAAAACCACTAAATCAGTCATTTTCAGAAAGACTTTGAACGCGTGAGAAGCGTAGTAGTGCACTAAAGTTACCACTCGTGGAGCAGGTACAAAGCTAGCGGTTGCGGTAAGGCGCCCGCGCGATTTTTCCGTCTCTTATCTTGCCCCAGCCTTGTACCTGCTCCACGAGTGGTAACTTTAGTACAATACTACGCTTCTCACGTACCGAAAGTCTCTCTGAAAATGACTGATTTAGTGGTTTTCGATGACGCTGAGCAAGTTTCTAATTGGAACCATGTGTCTATTTTATTAATTAAAAAGTTAATCAACAAATTTTAATTAATTAGACGACTGATCGTTCTGATTAGCCCCTATAATATGCCCCCCTAGCCGTATAACTCACCTCCTCAAGCGGCATAAGTGTAACTTTCACGGCTTTTTGGAAACAAATCTGTTAAGCTTAAAAAAAAAAAACTGTATATATATATATATCAGTGTGTCGAACCGAAAAAAATACGGGTTCGGTTACGGTCCAGGTTCAGGTAAATTTATTTTGTTCCGGTTCAGTTCCGGTTCGATTAATTCAATCCGCGAACCGGTTCGGGGCGCTGAACTGGTTCGCGAACCGGTTCGGAAATTATAAATGACAAATTGCAACATCAAAATAAATTACAAATAAAACATCTGAAATCAGCACATACGAAACGGGATACATCGTAGTGTAAGGCTCAGGGATTTCTACCAGGAATGGTTTCTTTATGTGCACTCAAAGGTTACCTCACTCGCTAACTATCCCGCCACCTCGGCGTGTAAGCAATTGAAGGAGCAGTCGGGAGAAAATACAGCTTTCTTTATTTGAACTAGCCTTCGGGAACTCAAATTAGACCCTTAAAGTTTTCATTAAACAAGATACGGAATATGAAAAACACTTCACCGAACGCAACGCCAGAAGGGCGTAATAAGATAAATATTAAAATATAAGAGTTCGCTGTCTCACAAATATGTTAGCTTCTAAGTGCCTATACGAAACCGGATGCATTATTATCAAACTCCACAGCCTTTTCTTTTCTCATTCCAATGGAAGCAAGCTTCAAGAACTCGCGCGTTCTAGAAACGTGTTATGAAATGAGCACACAGCAGCATTTAGGATTTACGAGATTGTAGGAAAATAAAATCCCGTGACGCGATTCTTTTTTTGCACAGCCTTCCAATTCTCTTTTTTCCGTGCAAGCCGCGACCAGCGCACAACTGGTTCCTATGTCAAGATTCATGGATGCAGCGTTTATATTCCTAAGACTGAGTGGAGAAGAAAAATTTGTAAGCGAGGTGTGTGTCAGTTGACGGCACTTAAAAAACAAATGGCATTGATAGCACATTCATTGTCAAAAGCGCGTGCCCGAACCGTTTTGACATGAGCCGGTAACCGTTATATTTTTTTTTCTGGTTCAGTTCCGGTTCGGGTTCATCGCGATAACAATATAACGGTTCGGGTTCGGGTTCAGTTCCGGAAAAAATACCGGTTCGGTTCCGGTTTTTGGTTCGGTTCGGTTCCGGTTCGACACCCTGATATATATATATATGTATATGTGTGTGTGTGTGTGTGGGGGTGTGTGTGTGTATATGTGTGTGTTTACACAAACAGGGTGTTTCACGAAAGGTACACAAATTCGATATTGCGGAAACTGCGCGTCGCAACAAAAAAAGGCTCGCGTCGTTTTGGTCCTGGCCCAGTGGCCTGTTTAGGAAAATTATTAAAGTCCGGGACAATCAGATTGTTACTTATTTTTGCGTAGTTAACTTTTTTAGTATTCTGTTTAAGGGCTTGGTTTCAATTAGAAAATTGCCCAGCATCGTCAAAAAACACTAGATGAACAGATTGCGGAACGATAGAAGACACGCGCAGCATTTTACGGTTGTATGAAAAACCGGACAAATTCGACGGGCTTTTAAGTTTCGGTTTGCAATCGGAGCGCATCTCGGCCCTGACGGCACCGCGGCCCGTGGAAACCAACCTCTGCTGCTTTTATATACAAGTCGATGTCGCAAGATGTCTCATATTTACGGAGTAGGTCCTCGCGACAGAAGAAGCCGCGTAAAAAGTACAGCAGAAGACTGCTGTGTTCTCAAACCGCTACATGTCTCCATATTAGACAGTTTTAGTGGACCGTACGCTATAGCTTTGCGTACGCAAGGAGATTGCGGGTCGTGAGTGCGCATGCGCAGAAAGGAATAGAAGGGCTAGCGTATTGCGTACGCACGCAACGCCGGGGATTTTGCGTCGCTGGCTAGCGGGCCTTGCGGGACGCTCTCGAGAGATCTCGGACCAAACGAGAGCGCCAGTTTCAAGATGGCGGTTGCCTCGACTGGCGCAGCAAGGGCGACGTGGTGTTTTTGAAGTTCTGCGTTACGTGAAATTGCGTGGTGTTCAGCTCGGCGATTCTTTCTGGGACCTACCGCGGTCGAATCATCGCCCTGCAGCTGAAGGAGTGCACGGTGGAAATGTTCGCCGCTCGCAGTGTGCGTCGACGCTGCGATCTGCTCAACGCTAAGCCTATTCCCACAGTTCATCGCCGACGGACGAACGACTCTAAAAAAATCGCCGAAGTTCTCGCTATGCACTGGACGTCAGGGTCATGAATTTCATTCCGCGATAGCATTGATAAACGGTGCCGTTTCCACTGGACGACTGACGGAGGCTCCGTGACCGAATTTGGCTACGCACTCGTACTCGTAGCCTCTGTACCCCACAGAAAAGCGCGCTTGACGAGGCAGCTGTGGCTTGGTTTCATCTGAAATAAAATGATAGGACACTTTTTCTTTTTCAATATTTCTTTCCAGGAGCATGGTTGCGCTATAAGCACGCGGAATTCTACGGCTCTAGCAAATTTAACCAAGGTCATGCGCGGTGTTCACTCGAAAACGCAACGCACAACTAAATTCGGTCTGAGCTGGTCATTTTTAGCGTACGCTATACTATTGCGTATTGCGTACGTAAGATCCAGCAACACTATACTAAAACTGTCTATTGTCTCGTCGGCTCCGAAGTCTTGGTTTATAACAGTGGCGACGAGCCAGGACAATGAAGACACCCAGAGCGAGGGGGATCCTTCGTCCATCCTAATGGCGAATTCGGGTGGTCAATCGCCGGCGAGCTCACGCCGGCGGCACAGGCAACGAAAACCGCGCCAGCGGCGCACCACGTGACCCTCTCCACCCGAACACAAAGCGCCTGCAACTGGCGTTTTCGTCTGCCTGGGTCGCTCGTGAACTTCGTTAACTTCTTCCTCGATTATTTTATGATACAATAGGCACGCTCTAGGCATCAGCAACATATATTCGGACTCTGAGATGTGGGTAAACAAATACTAATATATTTTGTTTAGATTCTCGAGGAACTGTTGCCATCTTACAAGGATCCTAGAAGGCTCACCAGCGTCGCCATTTTATATTCCATTTTCTTGTTATTACCTTTTTGCTGGAATCCTCAGCATTTTGATTTGACCCAGCCCTCTAAAATAGTAATGCGCGTTCAAGTGTCGAGCTGCAGCACTATCAATACATTTTTTACAGCGGTGTAATACACGCTGTGTCCCATAGGAAACTGATCTTGCGGAAGCTTCCTTTAAAATGTTTTATGTTTATCTCCGTTGTTTTTGCTGTCTTTCTCGGACCACAGAGGGGTGTCTGTCTCAGTGGCTTCGTTTTCTACTAGAACACGCTCTCGGCGACCATTGTTTCGTTTGGTTCCCTTTCCCGATTCGGATATGACGATACCGGATACAGTCTGGCAGACAAGCTGCCCGACCTCTTGGAGCTCGGGCAAAAATTGTGCCTGTAAATTGCCAGCACACGCCTGAGAACTGCCACCCGAACGGCGCGCACTCGCCAGCCTTTGACCACGCGAACGCCCTTGGCGGAGATATGGCAAAATATTTTGCCGGGAAATGACCACGCGAATTCGCCATAAGAGCGCACCAGCCTGCGGATTCTTTCAAAGATAAATCACCAGCTGCCAGAGTTTGACGAAGACAAGGACAAATTGAGTACGTACCTCATCAAGGTAGAGGCTTACTTCGAGAGCAGTGAGGTTGCAAATGACGCGAAGAGACGAGCATTGCTCGTAGCGGCACTAGGTACCAAAACAGTTCGAGTACTTTGTGCAAGAGTGGCTCCACAAAAACCTGATGCTCTAACGTATGCTGAGGTGGTGGCAGCTCTAGATGCGCACTACGATCCGAAGCCAGACGAAATATCTGAGAGCTTTAGGTTTTTCAATCGTTGCCAAGAAGAAGGAGAGTCGATTCACGAATTCATAGTCGAAAACCGCAGAACAGCAGATAACTGCAATTTTTCGGCGATGTTGGTCACAATGCTGAGAGACAGGATTGTCTGTGGCGTGCGGTCAAAGAGCGTGCTGTCAAAAAGGGAACTGACATTAGCAGATGCAGAAGCGCTAGCCGTAGCGGCTGAAGCTGCTGAATTTGACGTCAAAAGAATGACTCGAGATGAACCCTCGGAAGTCCTCAGGAGAAAGGTCCAAGGAAAGTGTTACGAAACCTTTCGCCCAAGACAACAACACACAAGGGTTTGTGAGCACTCTGGAAGCCGAGAGCACGAAGATAACCGCTCCCAGTACAAAGGAACGACATGTTTTCACTCATCCCCAGAAATCTGTATTGTTGTATTGTATTGTATTCTGCGGCGCAATCTCTTTGAAACGAGAGTCGAAGTTCGACACGCCAAAAAAGTTAAAAAAGAAAAAAAGGAAAGAAAAGAAAGAAAAAAAAGGGGGAGAGAAGGGGGGAGGTCGTCAGGGCCCACCATCTGTCGTCGATGACCCCCGGTGGGCGGAGGGTAACAGCTACACGATCACGGTGGTCCGATCGGTACGCGCTGACTTCTCGGGGCGCAAATCACCGTCGCACTTTCCACCACGCCTCCAGTCTTTGCCTAGAACAGGCCACGTGGTCATGTTCGTTCGTGAAGCCGAGTGCCTGCTCGATGCGGGAATCCCCAATGGGCGCTGGCAGGAGCTTCTGGCACGTGAGCAGCAAATGCTCGGTGGTCTCTTCGTCTTCTCCACAGGCGCTGCATGTCATGTCCGTCACGTTGCTGTCAAACTTTCGACGGTACTGTCTTGTGCGCAGGGCACCACCGCGGGCCTCGATGAGTAGGCGACTTCCCAGCGTGTTTTTGCAGAACGTTATTGGAGCGATCTCGGTCTTGAAAGATGCATACAAATGCATGCTAGTATGCTGTTGCATTCCCAATATCCAGCGCTCCCTTTCGACAGCCTTTATCTGCGTTCGCACTTTACGCACCCAATCTTTTTCAGCTTGAGGCTCATCACTCATGCAAAAGGCTCCAAACTTTGTGCCGAGGCGGGTGACACGATTCCTCCACGTCGAATGGATGTTCTTGAGGTGAATGTAGATGAAAAGTCGCCGTGCCCAGCGGTCTTCGTCCATATGCCGGAGTCTCGCGTAGTACTCTAGCTTGCTGCTGGCTTCTCGTGCCTCGAAAGATGACCATCCGACGTCTCCTTCAACAAGCTCGTTGGCCACTTGTCCATGGCATCCCAGCGCTTGACGTCCGACATCTCTTTGGCGTCGTTCAAGATATTCACGAAGCTCGCTGGGTATGCCAATGACAGAGTTTCCAAAAGTCAGCCCGGGTACCGCGACGGCCTTCCAAAGTTCCCTGGTAACGACGTATTGGTCGCAGCTCCAGAGGCACCGTCTTCGCAATATGTTTCGCTTACGCACTGAGGACGTCCTGAGGTTTTGGTGATGCTCAGCGAGGTAGTTTTCTGTAGCTGATAGTGTCACGCCAAGGTACCTGTACTTGGTGCAAACAGGGATCGCCGCACCCTGTAAGATGAATGGTACAATGTTCTCCTCCTCGCGGGAAAAAATAACTGTCGCTGACTTGTCAGCATTGAAGCGTAATTGGAGTTGATCCGCCTCGGTCTCACATGTGGCCAGCAGTTTCCTCATGTCACCCACACTGTCGGCCATCAAGACAAGGTCATCAGCGTATGCAAGTCCAGGTAGCCGCCATGTAATCACCTCCCCGTGTTGGAGATGCGTCAAAGAAAAACCGATGGCCGTTTTCTCCAGCGCCCTTTCCATGCTAGATGCATACAACATGTACAGTGTCGGCGACAATGGACAACCCTGTCGTAGTCCTTTTTCAACTATAACCTCGTCAGATTTCACACCGTTGAAAGATGCCGTCACAACATTTTTATCGTAGAGCCGCTGGATTAACGTCACCCAGGTTTCAGGCATATTAAGCTGTTTTAATCTTTTCAGAAGCATGGTATGAGGAATGCAATCATATGCTTTCGCTATATCAAGGAAGCAAGTAATCATTGGTCGCTTCTCCCTCCGTGCAATCTCGATGCATTGCGTCAACGTAAAAAGATTATCTTCCAAGCGTCGCCCACGTCTAAAACCGTTCTGCAACTCAGTCAGTATGCCGCTCTCCTCGGCCCACTGCGTTATACGCCCATTAATTATGGTCGCGAACACCCTGTAGGCAACCGGCGTGACCGTGAGTGGTCGGTAGTCGTGTAACAACTGCTTGTTGCCGCCTGTCTTTGGAATGAAGGAAACTCGACCACGTCTCCAGTCGCTGGGAATCGGGTCATCGCCGCAGCAGATTTGACTAAACAGGTGTGCCAGGTGCTCTCGTGCGTCGGGTCCTAAACCTTTGAGCACCTTGGCGGAGATTCCATCCAGCCCCTGTGCTGTGCTGCCGTTTAGCCGCGCCAGTGCACGTTCTACCTGAACACACCCCACGACTGTTGCATTTTGGTCGACTGTGGTACTCTGCGGGGCATCTTCTAAATGCGGGATTTCATCCCTCATGCCTTCATGATTGCAGTTCATTTGTTCCGTCCCAAAGAGAGTGTAGAGATATTCACCCAGAAGTTCTTTTATGTTATTTACCTCACTTCCATTGTCCGGATTCACCAGTTGGGGAGAGCAGTCTTTCCCATCTAGACTACCAATGTAGCGCCAGAACTTCTCTCCAGCTTTTTTTCCGCCCTTTCGTATGTCTGCCATCTCCTTGCAGTCATGTGCTTGTTTTTTCTTTTCAACAATAGCTTGTGTGAGTGCCTTGCGTCTTTGGTACTCCTCCCAGAGTTGCAACGTCTCTGGACCTTTTCCAAACAACTTTAGTGCTTGGCGATGTTCTCGGTTCGCGTCTTGTCGGTACCGAATCGCTCTCCCGATTTCAGCGTCCCACCACGGGACAAGCCGTCTTTTTCCTTGCGTACTCCTTGCCACCGAACGCTTGGCAACTGCCTGCCTAAGTTCCGTGGCGTATTCTTCATACGTTGCGGCCTTCATGCGTTGCTCACTTTCTTCGAAGTCTTGACATACAGCCTCGATATCCCCCTCGCGCAGCCGAAACGTCAATGCGCGCTTTGGGCGACTGCGATGCCGTTGGATTGCTCCGAAATGTAGTAGTATGGTACTATGATCGCTGCCAACGCTCCGTTCACCATCGTCGTCCACAACTATTTTTTGAAGGCGGTTTGACAGCCTCTTGGAGGCGAGGGCGTAATCAATGCAGGTTTTTTTGTCCCGCACCATCCATGTATACTTTCCTTCACACTCTTCTCTCAGGTTTAATATCTCCAAGTCCAAATCTTCCGCCAGTTGTCTCAACATGTGTCCATTCTTGTCTTCGCGGCTATCCAGCTCAACCAGGTGACCATTAAAGTCCCCCATCAGTAGCACGGAATGGCTTCGGTCCAAACTTTGGACGTCGTGTCGAACGCAGTCTAGAATGGCCTTGTTTTCATCTTGCCTGTTATTTCCCACCGAAAGATAAATGGCACATACAGCTGTCGGTGCGTTCCCGACTTGTCCTTCCACCCATATGTGTTCTCGGCACCTTTCAAATTTCCTGACCCATGCTTGTCCTTTCTGAGGCCATAGTAAGCCCACACCCCCTCCCCGTCGGTTGCCTTCCACCCTGTTACACCCAGCCCAGCACCATGAAGGGTCCACTGGGGGCTCTTCAGCGTCACGCAAGTGAGTCTCAGCAACCCCAAAACTGTGCCATCGCATGCTAGCGCCATCTCTTGGCGGATTATGGCAACGCTCCCATAGAAGCAATGCATTAAATATAGAAATACGGCAATATTTGCTCAACATCACATTTTTTCAGATTTGCCATGCCACCCGTCCAATCTCTGACACGATCCAATCCTTCCGCAAAAAAGTCAAGATTACAGCGCATAAACTGCAGGTTCCTCATTTGAGTAAATTATTTGATGCATAGCCACTATGGGTGGTATCAGGTTTGATCGGTTTTTAAAATATATCGTTAGGTGAGTGAAATAAATTTTAATTTTATATTATAAATACAACCCTCCCCCAATCATATGACAAAGTTTCGTGATTTGTATGATATTTTGTAATGCGTAGAAAAAACATCCTTCTGGGGCACCTCTCCCAAACGTGCCACACAAAGTGATTTTCAAACCTCCCTAATTTAAAAATACAGAAAGATACGAGATTTGCCATATAACTGCGACAAGGCAAAAACATCTAGGAAGCGTAGTGTACGCTCTGTCTTCTCTCAAACTTATTTGCTCGGGTTCCTGAGACCAGTTTGTCGAACCAGGCGCATAATCGATCAGCCAGCTGTTCAGAATCGTTTCCTGCATTCTGCTGCTGGGATCACTAAACTACCAAACAAAGAAAGCAACTATTTGTTTTTTCATTTAGAAATTTTATCACGGCTAAGAAAAGGTATAGAAATATTGTTATTAATCATTAAGAAATTATTGACCTTGGCGAAGCTACATTTAGGGCGAATAAAGTGGGAATATTGAGTGATTATTTGGCAAGGAAGCTGACTGTACTTGATGGTCTCTTCATGACACGTCAAGCACATAAATTCAAAATATCAAGTAAAAAACATGTCGGTCGATCCAGCGAGGAGAACATTGGAAAATGAGAACTACGTAACGTCCTCGCTCGAACGCCTTTCCCATTGAGGAGGTTTATTTTCAAGGATATGCAGTTGTACCATGATTGATTTGATGGACTTAAATTTTATCATTTTTCCCAGTTAAAGACCCGAATGTTCTAAACAAGTTCCTTGTGGATGAGCGGAGGCCCAAATTTGAAAAGTTGGACGAAGCCGTCAAAACGGAAAAACCAGGTCTAGTTTGAAGCGGTTTTTCTCAAGACAGATTTATTTCCAAGTATTTGCCATGGCACCAGCATGTAGTAGAGGAATGAAAATGATATATTTCGCCCAAAATGGGTGCATGAGCCGTGCTCCAAAAGTTCCCTGTGAAGGCGCGGGTGCTCAAACTTTAAAAATGGGACGAAACCGTCGAAACGGAAAAACCAGGTCCACTTCGGAGCGGTTTTTCCCAAGACAGACTTATTTCCAAGTATTTGCCATGGCACTAGCATGTAGTAGAGGGATGAAAATTATATATTTCGCCCAGAATGGGTGCATGAGCCGTTCTCCAAAAGTTCCCTGTGAAGGCGCGGGTGCTCAAACTTTAAAAATGGGACGAAACCGTCGAAACGGAAAAACCAGGTCCACTTCGGAGCGGTTTTCTCAAGACAGATTTATTTCCAAGTATTTGCCATGGCACTAGCATGTAGTAGAGGGATGAAAATGATATATTTCGCCCAAAATGGGTGCATTAGCCGTGCTCCAAAAGTCCCCTGTGAAGGCGCGGGTGCTCAAACTTTAAAAATGGGACGAAACCGTCGAAACGGAAAAACCAGGTCCACTTCGGAGCGGTTTTTCTCAAGACAGACTTATTTCCAAGTATTTGCCATGGCACTAGCATGTAGTAGAGGGATGAAAATTATATATTTCGCCCAGAATGGGTGCATGAGCTGTGCTCCAAAAGTTCCCTGTGAAGGCGCGGGTGCTCAAACTTTAAAAATGGGACGAAACCGTCGAAACGGAAAAACCAGGTCCACTTCGGAGCGGTTTTTCTCAAGACAGACTTATTTCCAAGTATTTGCCATGGCACTAGCATGAAGTAGAGGGATGAAAATTATATATTTCGCCCAGAATGGGTGCATGAGCCGTGCTCCAAAAGTTCCCTGTGAAGGCGCGGGTGCTCAAACTTTAAAAATGGGACGAAACCGTCGAAACGGAAAAACCAGGCCCACTTCGGAGCGGTTTTTCTCAAGACAGACTTATTTCCAAGTATTTGCCATGGCACTAGCATGTAGTAGAGGGATGAAAATTATATATTTCGCCCAGAATGGGTGCATGAGCTGTGCTCCAAAAGTTCCCTGTGAAGGCGCGGGTGCTCAAACTTTAAAAATGGGACGAAACCGTCGAAACGGAAAAACCAGGTCCACTTCGGAGCGGTTTTTCTCAAGACAGACTTATTTCCAAGTATTTGCCATGGCACTAGCATGTAGTAGAGGGATGACAATTATATATTTCGCCCAGAATGGGTGCATGAGCCGTGCTCCAAAAGTTCCATGTGAAGGCGCGGGTGCTCAAACTTTAAAAATGGGACGAAACCGTCGAAACGGAAAAACCAGGTCCACTTCGGAGCGGTTTTCTCAAGACAGATTTATTTCCAAGTATTTGCCATGGCACTAGCATGTAGTAGAGGGATGAAAATTATATATTTCGCCCAGAATGGGTGCATGAGCCGTGCTCCAAAAGTTCCCTGTGAAGGCGCGGGTGCCCAAACTTTAAAAATAGGACGAAACCGTCGAAACGGAAAAACCAGGTCCACTTCGGAGTGGTTTTTCTCAAGACAGATTTATTTCCAAGTATTTGCCATGGCACTAGCATGTAGTAGAGGGATGAAAATTATATATTTCGCCCAGAATGGGCGCCTGAGCCGTGCTCCAAAAGTTCCATGTGAAGGCGCGGGTGCTCAAACTTTAAAAATGGGACGAAACCGTCGAAACGGAAAAACCAGGTCCACTTCGGAGCGGTTTTCTCAAGACAGATTTATTTCCAAGTATTTGCCATGGCACTAGCATGTAGTAGAGGGATGAAAATTCTATATTTCGCCCAGAATGGGTGCATGAGCCGTGCTCCAAAAGTTCCCTGTGAAGGCGCGGGTGCTCAAACTTTAAAAATGGGACGAAACCGTCGAAACGGAAAAACCAGGTCCACTTCGGAGCGGTTTTCTCAAGACAGATTTATTTCCAAGTATTTGCCATGGCACTAGCATGTAGTAGAGGGATGAAAATTATATATTTCGCCCAGAATGGGCGCCTGAGCCGTGCTCCAAAAGTTCCCTGTGAAGGCGCGGGTGCTCAAACTTTAAAAATGGGACGAAACCGTCGAAACGGAAAAACCAGGTCCACTTCGGAGTGGTTTTTCTCAAGACAGATTTATTTCCAAGTATTTGCCATGGCACTAGCATGTAGTAGAGGGATGAAAAATATATATTTCGCCCAGAATGGGTGCATGAGCCGTGCTCCAAAAGTTCCCTGTGAAGGCGCGGGTGCTCAAACTTTAAAAATGGGACGAAACCGTCGAAACGGAAAAACCAGGTCCACTTCGGAGTGGTTTTTCTCAAGACAGATTTATTTCCAAGTATTTGCCAGGGCACTAGCATGTAGTAGAGGGATGAAAATTATATATTTCGCCCAGAATGGGCGCCTGAGCCGTGCTCCAAAAGTTCCCTGTGAAGGCGCGGGTGCTCAAACTTTAAAAATGGGACGAAACCGTCGAAACGGAAAAACCAGGTCCACTTCGGAGTGGTTTTTCTCAAGACAGATTTATTTCCAAGTATTTGCCATGGCACTAGCATGTAATAGAGGGATGAAAATTATATATTTCGCCCAGAATGGGCGCCTGAGCCGTGCTCCAAAAGTTCCATGTGAAGGCGCGGGTGCTCAAACTTTAAAAATGGGACGAAACCGTCGAAACGGAAAAACCAGGTCCACTTCGGAGCGGTTTTCTCAAGACAGATTTATTTCCAAGTATTTGCCATGGCACTAGCATGTAGTAGAGGGATGAAAATTATATATTTCGCCCAGAATGGGTGCATGAGCCGTGCTCCAAAAGTTCCTTGTGAAGGCGCGGGTGCCCAAACTTTAAAAATAGGACGAAACCGTCGAAACGGAAAAACCAGGTCCACTTCGGAGTGGTTTTTCTCAAGACAGATTTATTTCCAAGTATTTGCCATGGCACTAGCATGTAGTAGAGGGATGAAAATTATATATTCCGCCCAGAATGGGTGCATCAGCCGTGCTCCAAAAGTTCCCTGTGAAGGCGCGGGTGCTCAAACTTTAAAAATGGGACGAAACCGTCGAAACGGAAAAACCAGGTCCACTTCGGAGTGGTTTTTCTCAAGACAGATTTATTTCCAAGTATTTGCCATGGCACTAGCATGTAGTAGAGGGATGAAAATTATATATTTCGCCCAGAATGGGCGCCTGAGCCGTGCTCCAAAAGTTCCCTGTGAAGGCGCGGGTGCTCAAACTTTAAAAATGGGACGAAACCGTCGAAACGGAAAAACCAGGTCCACTTCGGAGTGGTTTTTCTCAAGACAGATTTATTTCCAAGTATTTGCCATGGCACTAGCATGTAATAGAGGGATGAAAATTATATATTTCGCCCAGAATGGGCGCCTGAGCCGTGCTCCAAAAGTTCCATGTGAAGGCGCGGGTGCTCAAACTTTAAAAATGGGACGAAACCGTCGAAACGGAAAAACCAGGTCCACTTCGGAGCGGTTTTCTCAAGACAGATTTATTTCCAAGTATTTGCCATGGCACTAGCATGTAGTAGAGGGATGAAATTATATATTTCGCCCAGAATGTGTGCATGAGCCGTGCTCCAAAAGTTCCCTGTGAAGGCGCGGGTGCCCAAACTTTAAAAATAGGACGAAACCGTCGAAACGGAAAAACCAGGTCCACTTCGGAGTGGTTTTTCTCAAGACAGATTTATTTCCAAGTATTTGCCATGGCACTAGCATGTAGTAGAGGGATGAAAATTATATATTTCGCCCAGAATGGGTGCATGAGCCGTGCTCCAAAAGTTCCATGTGAAGGCGCGGGTGCTCAAACTTTAAAAATGGGACGAAACCGTCGAAACGGAAAAACCAGGTCCACTTCGGAGCGGTTTTCTCAAGACAGATTTATTTCCAAGTATTTGCCATGGCACTAGCATGTAGTAGAGGGATGGAAATTATATATTTCGCCCAGAATGGGTGCATGAGCCGTGCTCCAAAAGTTCCCTGTGAAGGCGCGGGTGCCCAAACTTTAAAAATAGGACGAAACCGTCGAAACGGAAAAACCAGGTCCACTTCGGAGTGGTTTTTCTCAAGACAGATTTATTTCCAAGTATTTGCCATGGCACTAGCATGTAGTAGAGGGATGAAAAGTATATATTTCGCCCAGAATGGGTGCATGAGCCGTGCTCCAAAAGTTCCATGTGAAGGCGCGGGTGCTCAAACTTTAAAAATGGGACGAAACCGTCGAAACGGAAAAACCAGGTCCACTTCGGAGCGGTTTTCTCAAGACAGATTTATTTCCAAGTATTTGCCATGGCACTAGCATGTAGTAGAGGGATGAAAATTATATATTTCGCCCAGAATGGGCGCCTGAGCCGTGCTCCAAAAGTTCCCTGTGAAGGCGCGGGTGCTCAAACTTTAAAAATGGGACGAAACCGTCGAAACGGAAAAACCAGGTCCACTTCGGAGTGGTTTTTCTCAAGACAGATTTATTTCCAAGTATTTGCCATGGCACTAGCATGTAGTAGAGGGATGAAAATTATATATTTCGCCCAGAATGGGTGCATGAGCCGTGCTCCAAAAGTTCCCTGTGAAGGCGCGGGTGCTCAAACTTTAAAAATGGGACGAAACCGTCGAAACGGAAAAACCAGGTCCACTTCGGAGCGGTTTTCTCAAGACAGATTTATTTCCAAGTATTTGCCATGGCACTAGCATGTAGTAGAGGGATGAAAATTATATATTTCGCCCAGAATGGGCGCCTGAGCCGTGCTCCAAAAGTTCCCTGTGAAGGCGCGGGTGCCCAAACTTTAAAAATAGGACGAAACCGTCGAAACGGAAAAACCAGGTCCACTTCGGAGCGGTTTTCTCAAGACAGATTTATTTCCAAGTATTTGCCATGGCACTAGCATGTAGTAGAGGGATTAAAATTATATATTTCGCCCAGAATGGGCGCCTGAGCCGTGCTCCAAAAGTTCCCTGTGAAGGCGCGGGTGCTCAAACTTTAAAAATGGGACGAAACCGTCGAAACGGAAAAACCAGGTCCACTTCGGAGCGGTTTTCTCAAGACAGATTTATTTCCAAGTATTTGCCATGGCACTAGCATGTAGTAGAGGGATGAAAATTATATATTTCGCCCAGAATGGGTGCATGAGCCGTGCTCCAAAAGTTCCCTGTGAAGGCGCGGGTGCTCAAACTTTAAAAATGGGACGAAACCGTCGAAACGGAAAAACCAGGTCCACTTCGGAGCGGTTTTCTCAAGACAGATTTATTTCCAAGTATTTGCCATGGCACTAGCATGTAGTAGAGGGATGAAAATTATATATTTCGCCCAGAATGGGCGCCTGAGCCGTGCTCCAAAAGTTCCCTGTGAAGGCGCGGGTGCCCAAACTTTAAAAATAGGACGAAACCGTCGAAACGGAAAAACCAGGTCCACTTCGGAGCGGTTTTCTCAAGACAGATTTATTTCCAAGTATTTGCCATGGCACTAGCATGTAGTAGAGGGATGAAAATTATATATTTCGCCCAGAATGGGCGCCTGAGCCGTGCTCCCAAAGTTCCCTGTGAAGGCGCGGGTGCCCAAACTTTAAAAATAGGACGAAACCGTCGAAACGGAAAAACCAGGTCCACTTCGGAGCGGTTTTCTCAAGACAGATTTATTTCCAAGTATTTGCCATGGCACTAGCATGTAGTAGAGGGATGAAAATTATATATTTCGCCCAGAATGGGCGCCTGAGCCGTGCTCCCAAAGTTCCCTGTGAAGGCGCGGGTGCCCAAACTTTAAAAATAGGACGAAACCGTCGAAACGGAAAAACCAGGTCCACTTCGGAGCGGTTTTCTCAAGACAGATTTATTTCCAAGTATTTGCCATGGCACCAGCATGTAGTAGAGGGATGAAAATTATATATTTCGCCCAGAATGGGTGCATGAGCCGTGCTCCAAAAGTTCCATGTGAAGGCGCGGGTGCTCAAACTTTAAAAATGGGACGAAACCGTCGAAACGGAAAAACCAGGTCCACTTCGGAGCGGTTTTCTCAAGACAGATTTATTTCCAAGTATTGTCCATGGCACTAGCATGTAGTAGAGGGATGAAAATTATATATTTCGCCCAGAATGGGCGCCTGAGCCGTGCTCCAAAAGTTCCCTGCGAAGGCGCGGGTGCCCAAACTTTAAAAATAGGACGAAACCGTCGAAACGGAAAAACCAGGTCCACTTCGGAGTGGTTTTTCTCAAGACAGATTTATTTCCAAGTATTTGCCATGGCACTAGCATGTAGTAGAGGGATGAAAATTATATATTTCGCCCAGAATGGGTGCATGAGCCGTGCTCCAAAAGTTCCCTGTGAAGGCGCGGGTGCTCAAACTTTAAAAATGGGACGAAACCGTCGAAACGGAAAAACCAGGTCCACTTCGGAGCGGTTTTCTCAAGACAGATTTATTTCCAAGTATTTGCCATGGCACTAGCATGTAGTAGAGGGATGAAAATTATATATTTCGCCCAGAATGGGCGCCTGAGCCGTGCTCCAAAAGTTCCCTGTGAAGGCGCGGGTGCCCAAACTTTAAAAATAGGACGAAACCGTCGAAACGGAAAAACCAGGTCCACTTCGGAGTGGTTTTTCTCAAGACAGATTTATTTCCAAGTATTTGCCATGGCACTAGCATGTAGTAGAGGGATGAAAATTATATATTTCGCCCAGAATGGGTGCATGAGCCGTGCTCTAAAAAGTTCCATGTGAAGGCGCGGGTGCTCAAACTTTAAAAATGGGACGAAACCGTCGAAACGGAAAAACCAGGTCCACTTCGGAGCGGTTTTCTCAAGACAGATTTATTTCCAAGTATTTGCCATGGCACTAGCATGTAGTAGAGGGATGAAAATTATATATTTCGCCCAGAATGGGCGCCTGAGCCGTGCTCCAAAAGTTCCCTGTGAAGGCGCGGGTGCTCAAACTTTAAAAATGGGACGAAACCGTCGAAACGGAAAAACCAGGTCCACTTCGGAGTGGTTTTTCTCAAGACAGATTTATTTCCAAGTATTTGCCATGGCACTAGCATGTAGTAGAGGGATGAAAATTATATATTTCGCCCAGAATGGGTGCATGAGCCGTGCTCCAAAAGTTCCCTGTGAAGGCGCGGGTGCTCAAACTTTAAAAATGGGACGAAACCGTCGAAACGGAAAAACCAGGTCCACTTCGGAGCGGTTTTCTCAAGACAGATTTATTTCCAAGTATTTGCCATGGCACTAGCATGTAGTAGAGGGATGAAAATTATATATTTCGCCCAGAATGGGCGCCTGAGCCGTGCTCCAAAAGTTCCCTGTGAAGGCGCAGGTGCCCAAACTTTAAAAATAGGACGAAACCGTCGAAACGGAAAAACCAGGTCCACTTCGGAGCGGTTTTCTCAAGACAGATTTATTTCCAAGTATTTGCCATGGCACTAGCATGTAGTAGAGGGATGAAAATTATATATTTCGCCCAGAATGGGCGCCTGAGCCGTGCTCCAAAAGTTCCCTGTGAAGGCGCGGGTGCCCAAACTTTAAAAATAGGACGAAACCGTCGAAACGGAAAAACCAGGTCCACTTCGGAGTGGTTTTTCTCAAGACAGATTTATTTCCAAGTATTTGCCATGGCACTAGCATGTAGTAGAGGGATGAAAATTATATATTTCGCCCAGAATGGGTGCATGAGCCGTGCTCCAAAAGTTCCCTGTGAAGGCGCGGGTGCTCAAACTTTAAAAATGGGACGAAACCGTCGAAACGGAAAAACCAGGTCCACTTCGGAGCGGTTTTCTCAAGACAGATTTATTTCCAAGTATTTGCCATGGCACTAGCATGTAGTAGAGGGATGAAAATTATATATTTCGCCCAGAATGGGCGCCTGAGCCGTACTCCAAAAGTTCCCTGTGAAGGCGCGGGTGCTCAAACTTTAAAAATGGGACGAAACCGTCGAAACGGAAAAACCAGGTCCACTTCGGAGCGGTTTTCTCAAGACAGATTTATTTCCAAGTATTTGCCGTGGCACTAGCATGTAGTAGAGGGATGAAAATTATATATTTCGCCCAGAATGGGCGCCTGAGCCGTGCTCCAAAAGTTCCCTGTGAAGGCGCGGGTGCCCAAACTTTAAAAATAGGACGAAACCGTCGAAACGGAAAAACCAGGTCCACTTCGGAGTGGTTTTTCTCAAGACAGATTTATTTCCAAGTATTTGCCATGGCACTAGCATGTAGTAGAGGGATGAAAATTATATATTTCGCCCAGAATGGGCGCCTGAGCCGTGCTCCAAAAGTTCCCTGTGAAGGCGCGGGTGCTCAAACTTTAAAAATGGGACGAAACCGTCGAAACGGAAAAACCAGGTCCACTTCGGAGCGGTTTTCTCAAGACAGATTTATTTCCAAGTATTTGCCATGGCACTAGCATGTAGTAGAGGGATGAAAATTATATATTTCGCCCAGAATGGGCGCCTGAGCCGTGCTCCAAAAGTTCCCTGTGAAGGCGCGGGTGCTCAAACTTTAAAAATGGGACGAAACCGTCGAAACGGAAAAACCAGGTCCACTTCGGAGCGGTTTTCTCAAGACAGATTTATTTCCAAGTATTTGCCGTGGCACTAGCATGTAGTAGAGGGATGAAAATTATATATTTCGCCCAGAATGGGCGCCTGAGCCGTGCTCCAAAAGTTCCCTGTGAAGGCGCGGGTGCCCAAACTTTAAAAATAGGACGAAACCGTCGAAACGGAAAAACCAGGTCCACTTCGGAGTGGTTTTTCTCAAGACAGATTTATTTCCAAGTATTTGCCGTGGCACTAGCATGTAGTAGAGGGATGAAAATTATATATTTCGCCCAGAATGGGCGCCTGAGCCGTGCTCCAAAAGTTCCCTGTGAAGGCGCGGGTGCTCAAACTTTAAAAATGGGACGAAACCGTCGAAACGGAAAAACCAGGTCCACTTCGGAGCGGTTTTCTCAAGACAGATTTATTTCCAAGTATTTGCCATGGCACTAGCATGTAGTAGAGGGATGAAAATTATATATTTCGCCCAGAATGGGCGCCTGAGCCGTGCTCCAAAAGTTCCCTGTGAAGGCGCGGGTGCTCAAACTTTAAAAATGGGACGAAACCGTCGAAACGGAAAAACCAGGTCCACTTCGGAGTGGTTTTTCTCAAGACAGATTTATTTCCAAGTATTTGCCATGGCACTAGCATGTAGTAGAGGGATGAAAATTATATATTTCGCCCAGAATGGGCGCCTGAGCCGTGCTCCAAAAGTTCCCTGTGAAGGCGCGGGTGCCCAAACTTTAAAAATAGGACGAAACCGTCGAAACGGAAAAACCAGGTCCACTTCGGAGTGGTTTTTCTCAAGACAGATTTATTTCCAAGTATTTGCCATGGCACTAGCATGTAGTAGAGGGATGAAAATTATATATTTCGCCCAGAATGGGCGCCTGAGCCGTGCTCCAAAAGTTCCCTGTGAAGGCGCGGGTGCCCAAACTTTAAAAATAGGACGAAACCGTCGAAACGGAAAAACCAGGTCCACTTCGGAGTGGTTTTTCTCAAGACAGATTTATTTCCAAGTATTTGCCATGGCACTAGCATGTAGTAGAGGGATGAAAATTATATATTTCGCCCAGAATGGGTGCATGAGCCGTGCTCCAAAAGTTCCATGTGAAGGCGCGGGTGCTCAAACTTTAAAAATGGGACGAAACCGTCGAAACGGAAAAACCAGGTCCACTTCGGAGCGGTTTTCTCAAGACAGATTTATTTCCAAGTATTTGCCATGGCACTAGCATGTAGTAGAGGGATGAAAATTATATATTTCGCCCAGAATGGGCGCCTGAGCCGTGCTCCAAAAGTTCCCTGTGAAGGCGCGGGTGCTCAAACTTTAAAAATGGGACGAAACCGTCGAAACGGAAAAACCAGGTCCACTTCGGAGCGGTTTTCTCAAGACAGATTTATTTCCAAGTATTGGCCGTGGCACTAGCATGTAGTAGAGGGATGAAAATTATATATTTCGCCCAGAATGGGCGCCTGAGCCGTGCTCCAAAAGTTCCCTGTGAAGGCGCGGGTGCCCAAACTTTAAAAATAGGACGAAACCGTCGAAACGGAAAAACCAGGTCCACTTTGGAGTGGTTTTTCTCAAGACAGATTTATTTCCAAGTATTTGCCATGGCACTAGCATGTAGTAGAGGGATGAAAATTATATATTTCACCCAGAATGGGTGCATGAGCCGTGCTCCAAAAGTTCCATGTGAAGGCGCGGGTGCTCAAACTTTAAAAATGGGACGAAACCGTCGAAACGGAAAAACCAGGTCCACTTCGGAGCGGTTTTCTCAAGACAGATTTATTTCCAAGTATTTGCCGTGGGACTAGCATGTAGTAGAGGGATGACAATTATATATTTCGCCCAGAATGGGCGCCTGAGCCGTGCTCCAAAAGTTCCCTGTGAAGGCGCGGGTGCTCAAACTTTAAAAATGGGACGAAACCGTCGAAACGGAAAAACCAGGTCCACTTCGGAGCGGTTTTTCTCAAGACAGATTTATTTCCAAGTATTTGCCATGGCACTAGCATGTAATAGAGGGATGAAAATTATATATTTCGCCCAGAATGGGTGCATGAGCCGTGCTCCAAAAGTTCCCTGTGAAGGCGCGTGTGCTCAAATTTGAAAAGTAGGGCGAAACCGTCAGTACTGAAAAACCTGGTCCACTTTGAAGCGTTTTTTTTTTTTTTTTTTCAAAATAAAGGTATTTTCAAGTATTTGCCATGATACCAGCATGTAGTAGAGGGATGAAAGTTATATATTTCGCGTCGTCTACCACTTGAGTATAGAGAGACCAAGGTTCGAGGAGATATCCAAGAAACAACATCTGAGCGGATGAACACTGAAACCTTTCAGACTCGCCAAACTGCTTGGCCCATGGACAACACGACAACGCCCAACGAGCCTTCAAAGCAATTCTAAAAGCGCAACGTGCGCGCGTGCGTGCATCGTGTATGCGGACGCGAAGTGATAAGCTAAGCTATGTTTTTTCTTTAACACTAACTTTGATCTCCCCTTTCCTAACAAAGTAGCCAGACCCTCAGTCTTTGTTCAATAAAACGGTGGCCGGAAGCGTACTGCTGTAGAAAATTATGTTAGCCCTGGAATAAAGAGCATTGAGAAAGAAACGGGTTTTACTCTGTCTCAGTCACAAATGAACAGAAAGGTACTTCACGAACCTCGGAACCAAACCAACACAGAAAGTGCGCCACGTGATCAGACGGTATTGCGCAGCAGTGCGAAAAATGTAAAGTCATGTGGCACGCTCACCGGGCTGGGTTGGCTGGGATGAATCGTAACGTTTGCTGCGGTTCATTGAAGAGAAAAATTAGATATAGCTATAAATAAGAAATTATAAACCAAATCGTGTAGGAGATTCTCATGGAACTCGCAGCATTTTGCACCGTCTTTTATGGCGTAAACGCTTCTTCGTTAAAGGGGTCTGGAACTGTTATGGAACCTCCATGAATCTTTGTCGACTTCCGTGAGGTCCTTTATATGGCTTCTTCCGTGAGTGCTTTTTTGGAATTCTGAAGATGCTCCGGAAGAGTACTGCGGGGGGATCACGTAGTGGTCGACGGTCTCGCGTGACCCCACGGATCATGGGCACTTGACCGTGCGACCAGCAGGTTCGTTATTTCTAGTGTGGCTACGTGGTGGACGAAAACCGATGGGCCATGGTCACGTGACCCCCACCCACAAACAAACGACGCTTACGCATGAACATGTGGCCAGCAAAAGTGCGCTATTATCAGTATTGTCAGGTTGCTTCCGACTCAGTCACGTGACCATGTGTGGCCATCAAAGGTGCGCTATTTCTTATGTGGTCACGTGGTGGACGGGACCCCATGGACTATGGTCACGTGACCTCAGTGACGATGGACAGGTGATCCCTTATGATCATGATCACGTGTCCGTGCGACCGCCGAAGGTGCGATATCTTATGTGGTTGCAACCACCACCCCCTCGACAGACCGACCGACGTGAAAACTGAGAAAGGTTTTTTAACTTTATGATGTGTGAGGGCAGACATTAACATAAGCTCACGACGTTTTCGTTAGAGTATTTGAAGGCCTTGAGGAACACAGGCTCTAATCACTGTAGTGAGGTCATGCTATATGATCAAATTTTAACGACTGTGTCTGTTTAAAGCAATTAACGGAATAGGACCAAAGAATTGCATACTTCAGGAATATATCGCATATTTACTCGAATTAGTTTTATACTAGACCTCGGCGTTTGGACAAAATCAAAGATTCGGGAGTTCCGCTCGTTTCAGCTGAATTTACTGTGGAGTTATAAAGTCGTTCCTAAATCCTCCGATTTCCTCTTCTTACTAGCACGAACCAATCTCGCTCGGTGGCCGCTGTGTCAGCGGAGTAGTACTCACACATTAGAATAAGAACGGCGTTGCATTGCACTTTTGGAACTACCTTTCTGATAGGAGTATCAGAAAGTTACGCTGGAATTATGCGGAAGTGAAAAAGGCAATATCATTCATGTTGTTGACAGAACAACATTTGTATTTTTCCACACGTACGTGTTTTTGATTATATACAACGCACATGCGCAGCAGCCTGTTTCTTGAAATGTGAATAATCTTCACAATCTCGGTGCAGCAGTCCTCACTACTGCTCCTATGTCATGCTCCAAAAACGTGGTGGCGTGTGCAAATTTCTGTAAGTACTAAGAACTCCTGATATGGTCATAACGCCGTTTTGAGCTGAATTGTGTGAGTTTGTCACGTGGGCCTGAAAGCTGAGGTGAGGTATTACATAGCGAGCGAACGTCAAAACAAACGAAGTGTCTGGTTACTCGAAAAGGCAATCTCGAGTCCTCGGCCACATATTTGTGCGAACTTCTCCCCGCCATTTAAATATTAATACCACAAGGCGAACTGTATGTAATAAATAAACAAAAATAATAATGCCCCAAGGGCGAACTGTAGGTAATAAATAAACAAAAATGAACAATAAACAAATGTATTTAATGCATTTCCTGACTTTCTCACGGAAAGCGTAGCCACAACTTTATTTATTCTTGAGCGCTGAAAACGTCTGCCGCGGAAGAGGTATGTAGCACTAATGTAAAAAGTGATGACATGTGAATAAGCCCAATAGTGACACACCAAAAACAAAGATACAGTTTAAAATATTCCTTCGACGGCAGACGAACGTTTTGTGATAATCGGAATAAACGTGCTTTGATAAGTAAGCCCTTGGGAGCAAGAACACAATGTAAGGGTTACAATAGCTCAACAACAGAAGAAAAAACTCAGTTTGTTGAGTGCCAGCCTGGTGGAAAGAAACTGTTAACCAGTGCACCGCGCAACTTTTTGCGATCTGATAGGGTGTCAATTATTGTCGGAAAGATCGTTTGAGTTCTGGATGGCACGAGGAAGTGCTGAGGTTTTAAAAGGATGGATGCTGAACGAAATATTCGCTGGAAGCTTTCGCTGCTTTTTACGAAAAGAATCCGGTGGTTCCTAATAAAATAGAAAGAAAGAGAGGCAGAGAGAGAGAGACAGACAGACAGAAAGAGGGGGAGAGCAACGCTATAAAAAATATCAGGACGGACTTAGCCTTGCCGTTGGAGCTGGCATTGCCCCGCTTGGCAGTGGTTCCAAAAGAGGTGAACTGGACTGACCGAAGTTTTGAAGGAACCGATGAAGTAAGCAAAAGAGCGAGATTAGTCGACGAGTTTGGAGAGGATGAATGAACTTACATTGCCTAAGATCTGACACGCTAATAAATCGAGAATGAGACTATATGAATAGCGCGGTACAGTTTTAGACGGGTTCTGAATGCGTAATTCTGTACGTTTGGTGATATCATTAAGTATTGTAGACTAAGAAAAAGAAGGTGCAAGCTTCCGGAGACTAAATAGACACGGAAGAAACTAAGAAAGAGGAAGGAGAGAGCGCTCGCGCACTGAAAGGATCGAGATGACGGTCAGGTACAGTTCAACGATACCTCCAAAATAAATAATTCATTATTTCCTTCTATTTTAACACAGTTCGCATAATTAAACCGGCCTTTTATTTTTATTGTCACCGTGGAGATCCTTCCTCCATTTACTTAATAAAGGCTTCTAAATATATTAGGCGTATTCCGGTTTCTGGGGCGGACGTGAGTACTATAAGTATGCTTCTGTGTTTTCGAACAAATTCGATAAAATCGAAAAAATACTTCCGGTAAAATATTTTAATATTTATATTTACCCAAAAAACTCAGATTTTTCAGGACCGCCAACTGCTATGAATCCTACTGGTCTTAATATTTTCCAGGGATCTTCGAACAAGTTTTGCTCTACTTCTCTATACCTAATATTTATTTATTTATTTGAAAAACTGCAGGCCTTTTTCAGGCCCTCGCAGTATCAACTTTAATTTGTATGATCACAAAGAACTTCCGTTTAGCTTCTATTTTAAAAAAGGGGGAATCGTCGAACACGTTTCTCATTGAAAAGGATACTTTTACTAAATTCACAAACTGCTGTTTTACAACCTTTCGTTCACTTCACCGAAAAAGCCGAAAAACTCTGTACGATGAAAGAAAGCTCCAAAGAACTCCGAATTTATGGTAAAAAATAAGCACTAAACAACACTCCGCGATTTTAAGCAGAAATAAACTCCGAAAACGCAGAATCCTAATTATAAGCTGGATTTCGTATATGTTGGTGCAGCTTTTAGATTTCGTTATAACTTATAGGTAGGGTTCCGTATTTTTGTGTATTCTTTTTTAAATTTAAGGGTGTCTATGGGTGTTCATTTTTTCAAAGTTCTCTGTTTTCGGTATCTATTTCTGGTGTCGACCAGAAATCAGGGTTTATCAGGGCTTACGTCGTAAAAGCTATTGCACATCTATCGCGTTTTTACAACACACAATGCTATTCGCGCCAGTTATCACTAAGTGGCCCATGTAGAACCAATAATTGCAGCAGAAGGAAGCAGCCTCGCGGAAAAGGGCGGTTTGTTTTCGGGGTCAACAGAAATAAAGCAATTTTTCCAGTTAAGCTGGGGTTTCATTTAATTCAAAAATTTCAGTTCGGAGCTTTTCAGTTTGACCAATTTCAAGAAAAATCCCAAGAAAAAAGGAAGCCAGACATCAGCACAGCGAGTAGTCATACCAAAGAGAATATTTCGCTCCTGATGACTTCAGCGGAGGCAGTGTAGCGATACGATGGTTGTGGAGTTCATGAAAGCCTAATTTAGGCAACACAAAATATGGATCCTTTTTGTTGTAGTTTACTCGACACACTCGCCAATCTGCAAACAACTTTCCAAAAATATCGCATATGTATTGTCGGGTAGTTTTTTGAATACTTGTTCGGAATTCTTCCGCAGATCTGACTTTTTTGCTTCCATATCGCTAGATATGAAAACGCGGAATAATAGTGTTATCGACTTCTTGCAACCGGGAGGCGCTGATACGGCGTGCTCGTCCGCTCTTTGCGCCCGTCTTGCGTTTGTTTGCCTCAAAATGCGCTCACAGGCTGCTTTTACACTCTCCCCCACCACACGCACACACACACGCGCGCGCGTTCACACGCACACGCGCACGCACGGACGCACGCACACACTGACACACAAACAGCGCGTCTCGTCGAATTAACCACACACACTGGCGCGGGTTTTACTGCCGCGTCAGCACGCTCTCTGCGTGTTCTTTGTGCTGTCCATCAATTGATCTTCCCCCTTTCTGTAGTACTGTTTGAGAAGCTCTGATAACGTAGCTCTATTTTCTATTTTTCACAATTTTATTCATTGCACGCGGAACGCATTTCGGTTTGGCGGGAATTTGCACACGACGCAAAAGTTAAAGGTGAATACGCCACGTGTCGGTAAATAAGTGAGCTAGAACAGCTTGTCACAAATTTCTGGCCATGGCGGAAAATGTGGTCACTGGGTCCGGAACTGTTAACATCCTGGGCAACAGAGGTCATATTCCAGGCCGCATGTACAAGCCAAAGCACTAGAAGCAGCAGGGAGTTCGTGGGAGGAAACGGAAACCGAAGACGTGCAGATATGAAGCTTGAAGATCAAAACCGTGGATCTGGTTCCAGCAGTGCGACGCAAGTTCTGTTGGATCGGAGTCGATCTGCTGATGGAAGTAGACACTGGATCACCCGTCTGTGTCATCTCGCGGGAGGTTTATACTCAGCGCCGTGAACGCTGGCCTAAGCTTCAAGCATCGCAGCTGAAACTGTCCTGCCACCTAAGAAGAATACCCGTGCTGGTTGAGCAGCACTTGCAAGTCTCGTACCGAGGCACTCTAATAGAGTGCAGTTTAACTGTGTTGAACTGGTGCGGTCCATGTTTGTGTGGACGTGATTTAATTTTCAAGCTGAACAAGGCCGGCACCTCTGTGTTAAGCCTTAAAGGCAATGTCGTGTCGTTGAGTAGCAGACCAGCCAACGTGGAAGATCTGGAGGCAGTTCTCTGCGAGTTTCAAGGTATGTTTACTCGGGGCATCGGGCTCATCACGGGACCACCTGCTCGACTGCACCTAAAAGAGGGTACCACACCAAGTTTTGCAAGGCAAGACCGCTTCCTTATGGTCTGAAAGACAAGGTTTCAGCAGAACTTGACCGATTGTTGGAAGTCGGAATTATTTCGCCGGTCACACACTCAGAGTGGGCTACACCAATCGTCCCGGTGCTGAAGAGGGACGGCTCAGTGCGCATCTGCGGGAACTTCAAGGGGACCCTAAATACTGCGTGTGAAGTCGAGCAGTACCCCCTGCCACGCATCGAGGATCTGTTCGCATGTCTGAACGGCGGCGATCGTTTTAGCAACTTGAATCTATGGGATGCGTACAACCGAGTAGCCCTTGACGACGCATAGAAGAAGATGGCTGTGATCAACACACACCGTGGGCTCTTCTGCTACAACCGCTTACCTTTCGGAATATCATCGGCACCGGCGATATTTCAGCGGACGATGGAGACCATGCTCCGAGGTCTAAAAGGCGTGCAGGAATACCTGGACGACGTGATATTGTCCGAACGAGCTGGTGACAATGCCTTACAGTTGAGAACACTTCTACAACGTTTCAGGGATCCCGGCGTGAAACCCCGGAAAGAAAAGTGCAGGTTTAAAAATCAGGAGGTTACGTACCTTGGACACCGTATTGACGGACAGGGCCTCCATCCGCTAGAAACTAAAGTTGAAGCCATCGTGCAAGCACCGCGGCCCAAGATTGTAAGCCAGCTGCGGTCTTTTTTGGGAATGCTGACGTTTTAAGCTAGATTTGTTCCCAATGTGTCAACCTTGTTGACAAGCCTCTACAAATTGCTGGAAAAGGGAGCTCGCTGGATGTGGGTGAAGCACAGGATGCGGTGTTCCAGAAAGCAAAAGAAACCCTCAGCTCGGCAAAGGTGCTAACGCATTTCGATCCAGCGAAAAAATTGCGACTAAAGTGCGACGCCTCACCGTACGGCATCGGAGCAGTTCTTTTTCACCGAGAAAGTGGAGAAGACAAACACATCTGGTTTCGATCAGAACTCTGTCAGTCGCCGAAAGAAATTATTTTCAATTAGAGCGAGAGGCTTTCACTCTGGTTTTCGGCGTAACGAAGTTTAGAAACTACGTATTTGGACAAAAGTTCACCCTGCTCACGGATCATCAGCCGCTCCTGGGGTTGCCGAGATCCGAAAGCCCGACTCCCGCTATGGCTACGGCGCGAATTCAACGATGGGCGCTGCTTTTGAGAAGCTACCGCGACAAGCTACAATGCAAGCCTGGCCAAGAGAGGCTGAATGCGGATGCCGTGAGCAGGCTACCGCTACCGGCAGTAGCAACAACAGGAACGGAAGCAGCTGCTGAAGGTGAGCTTCCCGAATATGCGCTTGCTAAGGAGCAGTTAGAGGAGGGTGTCGTGACAACCAGGGAGTTGAAACAAATGACAGCTACAGACTCAGTGTTAGCGCACGTCAAGAACTACATCATAAATGGACGACCAAAATATGAGAAGAGCCTAGACTCGAACCTTCAACCGCTTTACGGAAGGAAACTAGAACTGTCGGTGGCACACGACCTGGTACACTGGGGTCACCGCGTCATTGTGCCTAGGGAGGCTAGAGGGCGCCTCCTACAACTCTTTTACGGGAGTCATCAGGGAGCGTCGGCTATGAAAGCGATAGCAAGATCTCAATTTTGGTGGCCTGGACAGGACAGGGAAATAGAGCACGCGTCAGCTACGTGTGACTCCTGTGTCAAAATGTTGCCCAGGCCAGCGTCAAAGGCCCGAAAGACACGGAAACTGGTCCAGAGTACATGCTGATTTTCTAGGCCCTTTTAGAGAAAAAATTATCTTTGTAGTGTCGACGCACACAGTAAGTGGATCGAGGCCGTTCCTAAGAAACAGGCCACAAACTCAAATACTTTGTCGTGTTTGCGAGATGTGTTTAGCCACTTCGGGGATACCCCGCACTTTGGTCTCGGATAAAGGTACACCTTTCAGCAGTGCCGAGCTTTTGAAGTTCATGTCGAAAAACAACATAACGCACATCAGGACCGCACCATTTTACCAACAGTCAAATGGCCTGGCGGAACGCCCGGTAAAACTATAAAAGTTGTATAGAAAAAAATACAAAACGACGACATTACAACCAGCCTGGCAAGGCTTCTTTTTAATTATGGACGGACACCATCAAGCTCGGGAAAGTCACAATCTGAACTGCTGCTAGGATATCAAATTCGCTCGCGACTTGACACATGTTTCCCATCACACTCCACAGCATCTGCACAAGACACGGACTGGACGATCCAACCTGGGGACTCGGTGTATGCCAGACACTATGGTACAGGAAACACGCGGATTCCTGGAGAGCACGCATGGAAACCGTCGAAACTCCGTCCAAAGCGATAACACGCCATGCGGACCAACTACGTATATGGTCGCCAGACAACGAGGTCATGCCGGCTCCCACACGGTCGTCACCAGGCCCATCAACCAAGTCGAAGGTTCATGGTGATTGCAGCCCACCACAACCACCGGAGACCTCCAGTGAAGTCTGTGAAAGTGCACCCCAACGACGCTTAGATTCCCGAGTGGAAGCCGGTACAGCACTTTCAATGTTAAGGGGAAAGGAATGTTATGTACTAGTCGATGTCACGAGATCTTTCATATTTACGGAGTGGGTCCTCGTGACAGAACGAGCCGCGTGAAAAAAACTGCTACACGTCTCCCTATTGTCTCGTCAGCTCCGAAGTATTGGCTTATAACAGCTGCGTTGCGCGAGGAGAGCGCAGCAGTTCAGTTCTCCCTTCGTTTTCGTCCTTGTTGTTTGGGGCATTACACCTTGATGCAAAACCAACTAGCCCAACTAGCCATCTTTATCTTATCGCACCGCTTGGCCGAGCGAATAAGTGTGCTCACCTTGTTCCGAATTCCACTGAATTCAGATAATAAGCTCGAGTTATGAGGCGACCGACGGCACCGTTTCAAGGCTATTTCTTTATGTTTATTACCAGAGAGAATGTCATCATTTAACCAGCGTTTACTAGATTTTCTTTGTTTAATTACGATTCTTTTCTTTGAGGCTTCAGAGAACTGCTTGAACAGCTCAACAAAGCGAGGATAGAGGTTAGATGGTGTTGTCGATCTTTGAAAAATATGCCAATCATATGCTGAAATACAGTTGTCGAACCTCTGGCGACCAACTATTTCAAGCCTACGCCCTTTGTTTCAATCTACTAAAGGCCGGTCAGCAGGAAATAATAAGTGACAAGCCACAAAGTAGTGGTCTGAAATCTTTTGCGATATAACTGCCGTTTTTGTTGCTGCTGATCGGGCTCTTAAATTTATATGTTCAATTGTCGAAATCGCAAGAATGTCTCATACGTTTTCCTCCCTTGTAACGGCCTGAATTTCAGGTTCGATTTCAAGATCTGCCAAAGTGGTTAGGTACTCGCACACCTGTGCCCTCGATAGCTTCAGAGGGACGATGTTGAAGTCTCCAATTAGGCAAATGAAAGCGCTATCCGGCAACGAGTGCAATTATTCATGAAGGCCAAGAAGGAAGTCAGAAAGTTTTTCAGAAGGCGGTCTCCATACTGCGAGCAAATAGAAGCCATAAGTAAAAGTGAGTATTCGCAGTGCGACTGACTCCAATGAGCAAACCGGAAACGGCACTTCCTAAAAAAATAAGCTTTCTCTTAAGAAAACAGCGATACCGCCACCGCACTTGTTGTCCCGAGTAAAGAAGGTGCTTTTGAAGCCTGCTAGTGACAAGAGGCATACATAGTTATTAATCTCGCTCAGAACAAATCCGTCCGTTGAAGAAAGTACAGGGTTAATGACCAGCTGAAATTCATCCCAGTGTGCTCCGTGTGTTGACATAAAACAAGGTAAAGGAAGTGCCACCGTTTGTTGTGAAACTTTTTAAGCAACATTGTAAATTTTTGAGCTAGAAAAAATTAGTCATCAACACCTAAACTATTTGCTTCAGTGCATCAGAGCTAGTAATGCGGAGGAGTGGAGAGCTCTGGGTTGGTTTAGCAAACGTTTTCCCGTGTCGTACTCATACACATTTGAACCCCTTTTCCTTCCCTCTGGTTCGTGCCATCCAAAAACGCTTCCTGTTGATTTCTCTCAAGTTGTCGTTAAAATAGGTTTTAGGGTGGGAGTCCTCCCGTCTAAGGGTGCCCAGCCGTCCAAGACACGACATCTAGCGTTCTTTCAGAGCGACTAACGAGAGCCAAATCAGTAAAGGAGGCACTGTACAAAGCCAAGCGGGAAGGCGATGGGCAGCCACAACGTCCGCAAGCTGAAAGCTCTCCATGTTCAGGTTATCTGCGAGACCGGTCATAAGATCGACAAGATTCTCTCATGACGAAGAGGGAATCCCGTGTATCTCCATGTTGCAGAGACGGCTGGCTTGATCGGTGTTTTTTTATCAGCCTTGAGTTTCTGGATTTCACGGGCCTGATCTGATAAGATAGATCCCAAAGTGATCGTTTCGCTTTGAAGCTCTTTGATAGCTTTCTCTTGAGATGCAGGTGCCTTTACCAGAATGTTGTATTCCGAGGAAAAAAACGTAAGACTCCTGCATCATGCCTATGGTGTCGCGCATAGTGTCGACTGTCTGCTGCAACGACAACAAAGTGTCAACCTTTGGGTGTAGTTCTTTAAGAGACAACAATTTTTTCAAAGAAAAAAGAAGGTCAAGTTTTTGATGAACCATCGAGAGCTGTGCCAAGAAATCGCTGGGCTCAACTTGGTATGATGTGGCAGACTCAAGTTTAAAGCTTGCCTTCGGCACGCCTCCACGAGAAGCTAGACAACGCCATTTTTCCCAAGTGATATGCATGTGTGCATATCACACATGAATATCACTATATGCGGGGAGACGGTCCTGGGGATGGCGAACGGCGGAGGTATTCGTCGATGTCCCTAGGTCGCTCTCCGTAGCGTGGTCGCGGGTCGTCGGGGTGGAAGCCTCGTAACCCCAGCTGCCGGTACGGGCAACGGCGGCAGACATGATCGGCTTCCCCGCAATGTTAACAAAGCGGTCGTCGGTCGGCCATTCGGCACACGTCGGTCTTCCTGGGCGCCCGTTGTTCTCGCCGGACGTACTGAGGTCGATCGTCGAGACGTCGGGGGTACGGTGGTGCTGGTACGTTTTGTCGTTGCGGCGCAGGAGGTTGACGGGCAGCAGGTGGCGGTCGTCGGGCCATGGCGGCGTAGCTCACCGTCGGTTGTTCCGGTGGTGGCAGGTCGACGGGAGCCTCCTGCGGGAAGACTCGCTGCACCTCCTCTTGCACTACTTCCGCCATAGAAAGCGAGGCAGGGCGATCGGCAGTGGACAGAACCTTCCTGATTTCTTCCCGAACGACGTCGCGGATTATCTGGCAAAGGTTGTCGACACCAAGGCTGCCTAAGTCAAGTGGCGACGATGCAATCGCGGAAGCAGCATGGGAGCCGGCGAGTCGATTGTAGTGGCTTGATCGTGCTTGCAAGGACCGCTCCATGTTTGTGGCTTCAGCGACGAATTCAGCTACTGTCGTCGGGGGATGACGAACAAGGCCGCCGAAGATTTCGCTCTTCACGCCCCTCATCAAGACGCACAGCTTCTTTTCCTCGCTGGCCATAGGGTCGGCGCGGGCACTGAGGCGTAGCATGTCCTCAACGAAGCTGGTGACGCTTTCGTTGTGGCCTTGGTTCCTTGTGTGCAGAGCGTCCTCCGCCCGCAGTCGTCGATGATGGCTTGCGAATGTTCGCTTAAGTTCAGCAATGCAGGTATCCCACGATGCAAGAGAAGCCTCATGGTTCTCATGCCAGTCCCTCGCTGTGCCCTCCAGCGAAAAATAGAGGTTCTGGAGGCACTGTTCCGTAGTCCATCCGTTATGTCGGGCGACAGGTTGGTAGTCCTGGATCCAGTCTTCCACGTCCTCGGAGACCTCGCCGTGGAAGAGAGTCGGAGTTCGTGGAATGATGGACAGGTAAACAACGGCGGGTGCTGCTGTGGGCTGCGTCGTCGGTGAAGCCATCGTCGTTATCGTTTCCCTTGTTCTCGCCGGGAGTGGTCCGAGTTCAGGAGGTTGCCCCCGAAGTCGGCGGCTGGCACGATGCTCCGGGTCTTCAACGGAAGGTCGTCGGGAAATGGGGCTTGCTGATCGAGTTCTTGTAGGGGTACGCTGCACGGGTTTCATACCCCGCACCTCCACCAGAAATGTCACGAATTAAGGCGACGAGAAGACGAAGAGTGAACTGAAAGATAAAGGTTTAATTGGCGAACTTGCGCCAAACAAAAATAAGTAACGGAAGAGCGTCGAGGCATCAGAAAAGTGGGCGGCAATTCGGCGGCACTACAGAGCGCTAGCGAGACTGGGACTGACTCGACAAGGTCGCGGGCAGCTGCTTATCTACCGTGCGTCACTATCTCGAAAGTTCGGCAAAGAAGGTTCGAGCGTCGCGCGCTCGGGGCGAGGATGAACTGGCACTTTCGAGAATAACAAAGCAGAGGGAAAGTTACGTCTGCTGCGAGAATGACCGGGAATCTTCTAGAAGACCGTGACCAAGCGTTGCCTTCTCGGCTCTGCGGGCGGCAATATGCATGTGTGCAATCAGTGCAGGTCATGAAACGACCGTCAGTTGGTAGTGGGTCGGAACAAAGAACACACAGAGTGGGTAGGGCCATGGCACCTAGTTCGCGACGACGACGAAGTTGAAGGTAAAAGTGGAAGCTTAAGATCAAACCAAACGCTAGAAAAAGAAACAAATCGAGGCTCACCCGCAAAGAAAAATCAATAGTATCGGCGTGCACGCGACTGGCAGTCAAGATTCGTTGCTTCCAATGGTAACGGGGTGAAGCCGGAGGCGGGCTCGATGCCATCGGAAGGTTTAGAAGATGCTTGCTCGAACAATCAGCAAAATCATATGCGGTTGCGCTTACTGAGTCAACAGAAAGCGAGGGTAGCAGGGAGAGCTCGCAGAGCCAAGGCGGGAATGGCCAGATGTCTTCGCCCGGGGGGATATCCAAGATAGAGACTGATCCTTGCCCGGCGGCCGGTGGTCGCTTAAAGGGGATGCCAGGTTTTTCTTGGAGGACCGTTTATTGGAAGGCTCATGGCTGCTCCAGAAGGGACCGAGGTGCCAAGACCAGTTCTTGACAGTCCAGTATGCCCGTTAACGACGGATTTCAAAATTATATATTACTTACTGCGAGAGCTGAGATGGAGGGGTCCTTGCTCTGGAAACTTCCTCTTCCTTCATAATAATAATAAAACTTGTGGCGGTGCTACTGTCGCATTTGTAGTCTGAAGAAGAAAAGGATCGAATAAAGGTTGTTCTTCACCGGTACTGGAGCAGGGCAGTCGACTTCAGCTGTTGGCTGAAGGCTACAGGGCGATCGCTGGCCGAGTGGGCTGAATGAAGCGCACACCCAGCTCAACGCGCGTGGAGCGAAAGCTCGCGCTGCAGAACCCAGGGATCCTGGGTTCGAGCCCCACCCCTGCCCGTTCCGATCTGGATGAGCATCGTACCGGCGTACGGTCGTGTATCACTACTGCGTGGTGCACGTTAAAGACCCCAGACTAGCGTTCTGGCTAAATTGCTCACCTACAGCGTGTGACTCGTCGCAACTTTAATGGCAGACCAACTACACGCTGTATAAATATCCCCACAAACCCCCTGAAGGCTACAACAGAGACGCCTGTAATCAAAGGACTTTCTAGGCAGCAAAAAGTTTTTATAAACAAAGTCATCGCGAACGCGGCCTACACACCACATATAGTCAGTAAGTGGCAGCCGCCAACTGTACCAGCCGCACCACCAAGATGTAGCCACTGTCTCCAACAGTGTCGCGCAGATCTGTGGCAACTCATAAAGTACTGTCCTGCATTCGCACATGGTCAAGACCGCATTGACGACCTACAAGTGACCTCTCTTGCAGCCCTTACTGCTATTCTACTAACAGATAATGACGCCCAAAAGGCGGTCGCAGATTATGGAAAAATCAGTGGCTTATACCGAGCGGTGTAGGGCGAGTAGACTGCTCTAGTACCTTGCCCGACATGTTGAAATGACCAAACCCCCTTCACTACCCCCCTCCTTTTTTTTCCCCCATTGCGGCCTCGAGCCATCCTTGTCATTAAAAAACTTAAATGAATCAATCAGCTGCCACGGCAGCATACAACAGATTGACGACGAGTGATGTACCGACAAGCATGAGCCTAACGGTGCCGCCTCCTTTCCTTTTCGTTCCCGAGAGACCTGCTATCTGTAGTGTGCTGTAAATAATCTAGATGGCGTTTTCAGCTGCATTTGAGTAGGGTGCCTACATGTCTGTCTGTCTCAGGGTGAAGACATCCATTGTTGCCCTGAAAGTGCCAGCGCGTGACGTTCTCGCGCACTCGGTGCGTGACTTGGACGGTAAAATGGCGTCTATGCATTAGCCAAAGCTACGCGCTCGAGCTGAGTGACACCGGATTGCGCGCAGTTCAAAATGCATAAAAAAAACGATTGGGCGGAAAAATGGCTGAGATGTCACCACTCAAGCAAAAGCGCGCGTGTGTATGAAGGCACTCTACATTTGAGATGGTGCCGCGCGCCGCGTGCTTGACAGTGGCACGCGCTGATTGATGTAGATATTGTAAATAAGAACAGTCTTCACAAAAACCCCGAGCTGGTGTGACGTCTCTTCCTTTCGTCGGGGTTCCCGCCTTGGGCCCCGCACCTCGGCACCCCGCTGCCCACGCGCCGGCAATGTAAGCCTTTCCAGCATCTCTACAGGCCTTTCGGGGCGCTGTCTTTATCCTAGCTTTCCCTGCCTCTTTCCACCCATTTGTAATGGCCCCATGCGACCATAACATCTTGGCGACGAGGTCTTTTCTTGCATTTTTTTCCATTTCCGCCCTCGTGAGTTTTTTTATGTGAGACTCCGTGCCGGAGATGAGTGGTGGCAGCACCGGCACGTATAGTTTTCTTTTGTGTGTTAGGAAATATTTGAACGTTCGAAATGTAAGGAGGTCCTTTTGAATATTCCCATCCACCACATCTTTTGCATATGTAGTACATGAAAATACTGTCGATGCATAGCGACATTTAACGTTCCGTTTCGAGCGGCAATGGTTCATTCCGAACGCCAGTAGGGTTAGGCGTAACGCCATCCTTTGTTCTTTTTTTTTTTCGAACGCCGTAACGGCCGTTCGAATGGTTCTTTTTCTTTCATGCAAGTAGTGCGCACCGCACGGAAGCGTCGTTCTTAATTTTCCGACACTCGGAGAAACTTTCTCGTTTCCATTTCGGTGAAATTTTTTCGGATTTTCACCTTCGTTTTCAACTTTTGTCTCCCAACCATAGCCATAGTAGACGATAGCATCGCTATGTTTCATGTCCATGTAGTACATCCCAAGTGACTTTAAAAGGCGAAGTGAATAGATATAATAGATATTTTGTCCATCAAATATGCGTATGTAGCCATTGGCTTCACTCATTCATAAGTTCCAAAAAAATGGCAACAGCTTCTTTCCCGACACCTCCACCATTTCTTCCCACGCCAGGTGCCCCTGTGCAGCCTTGGTTAAATTGGAAAGCGTCGTTTTTAAATTATCTTGTACTCCTAGAGGCTGATGAAAGCTCGCCGAAGCGTAAGCGCGCGTTGTTGTGGTCCTTGCTTGGTCTCGAAGGCCAAAGAATAGTTTCAACGTTTCCATCCACGGCCCTCACACATAGCGAGACCGTTTCCGAATTTGACGTTCTTATGACGTCGCTTGATCAGCACTTCGCTGCCAAAAAGAATGTTGTTGTCGAACGGAGGTTATTCCTTACCCGCGTCCAGTCGCAGGGAGAAAGTGTCCTTGAGTACCTTGGTGCCCTACGGCACCTCGGCTCTTTTTGTGATTTTGGGGAGTCTCTTGAAACCCGCATCGCGGAAGTTTTTTTGGCTGGATTATCATCATCGGAGGTACAAGATCGGGTAATCCGAGAGTCTGCGGAAGCTGGACTACCCAGCCTCGAACGTATCGTGCTTCTGGCACAACAGTTCGAACGGGCTGCTCGAGATTGCGATCGTTACCGCCAAATTTCATCATGTCTTCCGCGTTCCGAGTCGACACAGGCCGTTGAGGCAGTACAAAGGGTTCCCGTTCGGCGTGGACAAGATGGCCGCCAATTGAGGTGAAATTCGAACATGCAACGTCAAAATGGAGGGAGGCCTCCTGCCGTTTCCTCCTCCCCCGCAAATGTTTCCTCCTCATCTTCCAAGGTTTCCTTCTCGCCGCGCCACCAATCGCGTGGACTCACCCGTGTTTTTGCAAGCCGAGTGCCTCGGGATGCTCCTCCGGGCGCGCGCGCTCTTGGGTGCGGGGCGGAATCGTGCCACTTTTGCGGTCGCCGACCCCATCCGCGTGAGGAGTGTCCAGCGTCCGGAATGACTTGTTTGTCTTGTGGCAAGATAGGCCACTTTTCAAATGTTTGCCGAAGTTCGTCTTCGTCGTCTGAAGTCATCGACCCCCGTCGCCTGGCGTTTCCGCCGGGACGAGGCCGCGCCGCCGGTCGCCGGTACGAGAGGCTTGGACCTGGCCGTAACCAGACGCCGATCCATGGAGTCGTGACGTTTCCCGACGACGACGAGGGGGAACAACATCCAAACAACGTCTTCACCGTCGGATCCCCGGAGGTCCTCCCTGAAGGACATGCGGACCGTCGCCCACGGAATTTCACCACTGATGTTCAGGTGAATGGATTTACATTACACTTACTCATTGATACTGGCTCCGAAGTGTCAATACCTTCCGAGAGCATGTTTAACAAGATCAACTTCAAGCAGCAAATCCGGCTAAGGAAACCGCCGCGCACTCTTGTGCACTACCTCCGAGGGTCGATTCCAGTCATGGGATGTTTCCAGAGCAAAGTCAGCTTCAAAGAACGCTCCGCCGACATTCTTTTTTACATCGTTCGCAATGGCCGATCCCTGCTTGGGACAGATGCCGTGCATGGACTGCGTCTAATTTTATCGGGCGCGCCACTCAAGTGCTTCCATGTCAATGCAGCTGATCCTCGCTCGGCCATCCCGGGACATGTAAAGTCGGCTGGAGTCCCGCAGCCCCCATGTACGGTGGAGCCCAGTCCTCCACCGCGTCATTCAAGTGCTCCCTGCAAGTACCCTTCATCAATGTCCTCTGTTCACGGCACTCAGCCATCCACATCGTCTGAATACTACTCCAGTAGAGGCGTCTTCGGAGACCAGCCTTCAAGGGATCCGTCGACGTCGGGACCATCTTTGCAACCTTCATCGGTGAGCGATGCATCTAAGTTACCTTCTGGCTTTGAAGAGTTTGAGGATCTCTTTTCTCCTGAGTTAGGGTTAGTTAAAAACCAAACTCACACAATCACTGTCCGTCACCATGTCCCGCCGGTACAGGCTAAACTTCGCCGCTTACCCATCACGTTGCGTGATGCCGTCAGTGCGGAAATTCAGAAGCTCGAGCGCCAAGGCGTTATCGAGCGCGTAAACGCGTCGGAATGGGTGTCCCCCATTGTAGTAGTTAAGAAGAAAGACGGTGGAATTCGTATGTGTGTCGATCTGCGGGCGCCAAATCAGGCAGTCGTCATTGATTCTTTTCCGCTTCCGCACATTGAGGAGCTTCTGAACTCCCTCAGTGGAGCTTCCCATTTTTCTAAGTTAGACCTTGCGTCTGCTTATCATCAGGTCCGTCTCGACCCCAAGAGTCGCGACTTAACAGCATTCATTACCCATGAAGGGCTTTTTGTTTCAAACGAGTTTGTTTCGGGCTGGCGTCTGCACCAGCGGCCTTCCAACAGGTCATGTCCAAGATATTAAAACATTGTCCAGGAGTCCAGTTTTATCTGGACGACATCATTGTCTATGGCTCCTCCCAGAAGGAACATGATAATAATCTCAGACAAGTCCTCAAATGTATTAGAGAGGCCGGCATGAAACTAAATAGAAAAGCCGTTTTCAATGTTTCTGAACTGTCATTCCTTGGTCATCGTCTGTCTGCGGAGGGTCTAGCACCCCTTCCGTCGAAGATAGACGCGGTCCTAAATTTTCCAGTTCCATCGGAACCTTCGCAGTTGAAGGCCTTCCTAGGTCTAGTAGAATATTACAGTAAGTTTTTCCCCCATTGTGCTACTCTGGTAGAACCCCTCCGAAGGCTTCTGCGTAAGGGCGCATCTTTTGTCTGGTCGACCGACGTAGAGGCCAGTTTTCAAAGTGTCAAGTCCTGCCTTCAGCAGGCTCCCATTCTTGCAATGTTCGATCCAAATCTTCCAGTTGTCGTCTCCACAGACGCATCCGATTACGGACTAGGTGCTGTTCTCCAGCAGCAGCATGGGAAGCAACTAAAGACTGTTGCTTTCGCTTCCCGCTCTCTCTCCGAAGCAGAGCGGAAGTACTCAGCAGGAGAGAAAGAAGCTCTCGCAATCCTCTGGGCTTGCGAGAGGTGGCACGTTTATCTTTGGGGTCGACATTTTGAAATTCAGACAGATCATCAAGCCCTTGTCACACTAATGTCCACTCAAGGGACAGTTCCAAGGGACAGTGTTCGTCCACGACGCATCAGTCGTTGGACTGCTAGACTTTTCAACTATAATTTCACAATGAAGTATCGTAAAGGCAGCGACAACGTAGTTGCCGACGCTCTGTCTCGCCTTCCGGTCCCAGATACCGAAGAAGAGGTCGTTTCAATTGTCTGTGCATGTCTCACACAGAAGGAGTTCAAGAAAGAAACTCTAAAAGATCCAGTATTACCAATTATTATGACACACCTTTCAAACACATGGCCCTCAGAGGAAAAGTTGCCTCCAGAATTCAAGCCGTATTTCGTTGTAAGAGACCAGCTCTCAGTCACCGATGCCTTGTTGTTCCAAGGAGAGAAAATAGTGGTTCCGTCCACTCTCCGCGATCAAGTGATTGATGTAGCTCACGAAACCCATCAAGGTATCTCGCGCACCACCAGTATCATCAAGGAGCTTTACTGGTGGCCGCATTTAAGTCAACAAAGTTCAGAGCTGTTCGGTATGCCAGTCGACAGACAAGCCTGCAAAGGCATCTCCAGCACCTCTTCAACCAGTTGAATTCCCCAACCGTCCATGGGTAAAACTGGGCATGGATATAGTAGGTCCCTTTGAACGAGCCCCAGCTCAAGAGAGGTTTTTTATTACACTGGTAGATTACCACAGTAAGTGGCCTGAAGTGGCACCAGCCCACAACGTCACGACTGCTACAGTCATAAAGTTCTTGAAGTCTATCTTTGCCCGCGAAGGTTTGCCGCAGGAGATCACGACAGATAACGGCCCTCAATTCATTTCGAAGGAATTCAGCGATTTCTTGAAGATGCATGGCATCAAACATGTGAAGTCATCCCTTTACCATCTTTACCATCCCCAAGCTAATGGACAGGTAGAGAGATTCCATAGAGTCCTTAAGTCTGTTATTCAGTTGGCTCTCGTCCAACATCGTCCGCTTTCCGAAGCCATTACAGAATATCTCGGGGTATACCGGAGTACGCGCCATGCCGCGACTGGAGAAACGCCAGCTTTTCTTTTACACGGTCGCACCCACCGGACCCGACTGCATCTTCAAGGGCGAGGGACCCCAGAGTCCGCCGTCCCTCCGCAGGTCGTTCAGGAAGAGCTTGATAAAGTCAAGGCATATCAAACGAAGATGAAACAGTATTCCGATGCCAGGCGAGCAGTCAAGCACCCTGTTTTTGCTCCTGGGCAAGCAGTAAAGGTTTCCAAACCTAACACCAGAGGGAAAATGCGCAACAAATATGCTCCACCGCAACATATACATGAACAAGTTGGGCCAGCCACATATAGATTAGATGATGGAACCATATGGAATGCAGACAAAATGACACGTACAACATTGAAACCACCCCAACGTCAGCCGTGGTGCCTTATGGATGATGACATATTACCTACTTCAACTAATGCGGCTCCAGCTATAAGCCTGGGCCATGTGCCACCTGAAAGTCCGGCACCTCCAACTTTGCGTGCTGCGGCCCCCAGCGTCACTCCTGTCCGTGCGGCCCCTGTTGCCGTTCCTGCTTTTGCGGCCCCTGTTGCCGTTCCCGCTTTTGCGGCCCCTGTTGCCGTTCCTGTTTTTGCGGCCCCTGCTGCCGTTCCTGCTTTTGCTGCCCCTGCTGCCGTTCCTGTCCATGCGGCCCCTGCTGCCGTTCCTGCCCCTGCGGCCGGTCCTGTTTTTGCGGCCCCTGATGCCGGTCCTGTTCCGACGGCCCTAAGAGGTCGTCCATGCCACTGCGGCCCCTGTGGCCGCCCATGCTACTGCGGCACCCGGCCCTGGCCATATTGCTGTGGTGCCTGGTGCCTATAGTCAAGCGACCCCTGGAGCTGCCCATGATCCTGCTGTGCCAGGCGTCGTTCCTCATCATACGGCTCCTGCAGCCCATGTAGCTGTGGTCCCTGGTGCTGCCCATGTACCGGTAGTACCCGGTGCCCTTCCTGTTCCTGGTGTACCCGGCACCAGTTCCGTGGTACCCTGTACCGTGCAAGATGCGGTGGTTTTCGGTGGCCTTCCCGCCACCGCAGTCCCCGGTGCCGTTCCTGATTCCGGTCTCCAAGCGGCCTTCCGCGCTGCTGTACCAGTCCAAGCCAGCAGCCAGCCACCAGTCCCGCCGGCTGCCCCGGCTGCAGTCTTCCAAGAGGCCTCCAGGCTCGCTTTCCAAGAGGGTCCTGAACCTTCCGTTCCTACAAGCGGTGCGATATTGAGCACCGCATCAAGTTCATCTCAACTGGGACTCGGGTATTGGAGCGAGCTGCCGTCATCTAGCTCCGCAACGGTCTCAGCGGAGTCCCTGCACTCCGTTGGGCCAAAGACCTCCATGCTTTCCGAGCCTTCAGTGGCTCCTGGTTTAGCAGAAGACCTGGAATCAAGTCCAGAGGCAACCCAAGAATCGACTTCTACATCAGGTGACGGTGGTGCAGACACACCACCAAGGACATATCATACTCCACCACAATCCCCATCGGACACTCCACCACAACGCCCCACGCGGCGTAGACGACTTCCCGAAAAATTTCGTGACTTTCAAGTGGATATGTGCTCCAAAGACGCTCCTTAAAAACTCTGGGACTTAAGTCATAGTGGTTTGCAATTTCATAGTGTGCACTGTATTTTTATGGGATAGATGTGAACTGATAGTTATGCTTGCATTGTTTTTTTCATTTTCACATTTTCATGTGTTCAAATGTAGAAATTTTCATGTCATGGACATGGAAGTTTTGGATGAACTGCCTTAGGTATACTTTCATGTTTCCATGTTATGTACATCGAGGTTATGGTCAAAGTGTTAATCTTTGTTTCAAATGACTCGTCAAACCGTGAGCTTTTTAAAAGTGTTATTTGTTACGTTTCTAAGGTCTAGTCATTCATTTCACTCGCAGAGGTGAAAGTGTTATTCGTGTTTCAAAGGACTCGCCAGTGACTTTTTTCGTTGCAGTGAAGAGAGCACTTTTCAGTCTGACTGAAAAGTGCTCGACATAGTACAAAGTGTATCATTTATGATTGTATCTTTCCAATGTATTTCTTTATCCTTATTTTCTCCGACCACTTCACAATTATTTTTTCTGTAGTGATTGATTGGTAAGAATGTTGTGTGTGCGTGAACTTTGTATTTTCTTTAAGGAGTAAGCTGTTTCCTTCTCTTCCCTAATAAATTATCCAACATTTATTTTTCTATTAAGGGAGGAGATGATGTAGTGTGCTGTAAATAATCTAGATGGCGTTTTCAGCTGCATTTGAGATGGTGCCGCGCGCCGCGTGCTTGACAGCGGCACGCGCTGATTGATGTAGATACGAGGGGGGACCCAAAAGAAACCGAACTAATTCTTTTTTAAGCAGAGCTTTTGCAGTACCACGTTTTGCCGCCAGGAGTTGATAGAGCGAACATTGCTGAGTCATTAGGCCTAATTCCGTCCTCAAAGAAGGTTAGGACTAGTTGCGGCTGGGTTTATAGTGACAAGTGTTTCGTGTGGGCGTCGTTTTTGCAATGTCTGATTTCTGTGAACAGCGTGCGGCGGTTATTAAACTCTGTTTTTTGCTCGGAAAAAGTGGAACTGAAACTATTGAACTGTTAAAAACGGCGTACAAGGACGATTCCATGGGGAAAACTCTGAGTGGTTTTCCCGTTTCAAGAATGGCGACATGTCAGTTGATGACAAACCTCGTTCCGGTCGTCCTTCCACGGCACGAACACATGAAAACGTTGAAAAGGTTCGTGCAATCATCAACGAAGATCGACGACGGACCATTGACGAAATTGTGGAGCTGTCGGGAGTGAGTTGGAGTTCATTGCAGCGAATTCTGACAGAAGATTTGGGAATGAAAAGGGTGGCTGTCAAATTCGTGCCACGACTGCTGACTGCTGAACAAAAGCAAGGTCGCGTGGAAGCATGCTGTGCTTTGGAAGAAGAGTCCTGAAGTGACCCAAACTTTTTTTCAAAAGTTATTACAGGTGACGAAAGTTGGTGCTATGGTTACGATCCTGAATCAAAGCAACAATGAAGCCAGTGGAAGACTTCAGGTTCGCCTCGCCCCAAGAAAGCTCGTCAGGTGAAATCAAACATCAAAACAATGCTGATTAGTTTTTTGGATGTGAAAGGAGTCGTCCATTCAGAGTTTGTTCCGCAGGGTCAGGCAGTTAACCAGGCTTTCTACTTTGAGGTTTTGAAAAGATTGCGCAACAGTGTGCGGCGGAAGCGGCCCGATTTGTGGAAGTCGGGTGACTGGTTTTTCCATCATGACAATGCCCCGGCTCACACTGCCTTGTCTGTACGACACTTCTTGACCAAAAATGGTATGACCCCTGTTCCTCACCCCCCATACTCACCCGACCTTGCCCCGTGCGACTTTTTTTTGTTTCCTAGAATGAAAAAAGAAATGAAAGGAAAGCGTTTTGCTGACGTTGCTGAGGTGAAAAAAAAAACGACGGAGGCGCTGTCAAGCATCACAAAAGATGAATTTAAACAATGTTTCGACACATGGATTAAAAGATTAGACAAGTGTATTAGTGCAAGTGGACAGTACTTTGAAGGAGATTGAACGTTTGTACATGAAATGGGAATAAATAAGTGCAAAAAAATTTAGTTCGGTTTCTTTTGGGTCCCCCCTCGTATTGTAAATAAGAACAGTCTTCACAAAAACTCCGAGCTGGTGTGACGTCTCTTCCTTTCGTCGGGGTTCCCACCTCGGCACCCCGCTGCCCACGCGCCGGCAATGTAAGCCTTTCCAGCATCTCTACAGGCCTTTCGGGGCGCTGTCTTTATCCTAGCTTTCCCTGTCTCTTTCCACCCATTCGTAATGGCCCCATGCGACCATAACACTATCCCATGGAAACAGTGGCGGCGGGTGTTCCAAAATTACCTGCTAGCTTCGGGGGGCGACGTTCATGGACCTGCTCGGCGGAAGGCCTTACCTTGCCTTGGTGTTCAAGGACAGAGAGTCTTCTACACACTTCCGGAGACGCATCCTCCGCTACCACTGAAGCAAACAACTACCGGCATGAAGACACCGACTGCGCCGGACGAGTACGATGTCGCGTTGGCGGCCGTGGAGACCTATTTCACGGAAGCTTCGAACGTGGTCGTTGCACGACTCCGCTTCAGGCAGCGAGCGCAGCTACCGGAGGAATCTGTGAAAGTATTCGTTGCCGAGCTGCGAGACCTGTCGGCGGACTGCGAGTTCGGACTCTTGGCGGACGAGTTCATCCGAAATCAGCAGGTCGCGAAGACTACGAGCCAGCAGTTATGAGAGCGCCTACTCCTGGAAGGAAGTAGTCTAACCCTGGACCGGGCGTTGTCCATCGGCCGACTGGTCGATGAAGCGATCCGGTACTGCAGAGAGCTCGTATCGTCTTCGTCGGTGCAGAAGGTGGACGTTGAGTCTCCAAACGCCGAGTGACCACAGCGTACACAGAGAGAGCCTTCATCCTCCATTTCAAAGAAATGTTACCCTGCGGGTCGTCGGAACATCTCGCGAATTCCGCTACGTGCAAAGCAAGAGGGAAAAAGTGTGCTGGGTGCGGGAAAGTTGGATATTTTCGTGTTGTCTGCAAGACCGCCGCCAGTCACACTAGCAAGAGGGGGTACTGTCAGAGAAGTCACGTGCTTGAATGGCTCTGACGAGGACGTTCTTAGTATTCTTCACGTGCACGATAAACTGAAGAGCGGTATCTAAATTCCAGTTCAAGTCAAAGGAACGCCCTTATCATTCTTGTTTTCATAATCTCGGAAGATACGTACAAGAGAAACTTCAGTTCTGCTTACCAGCTGCAAGGTACGTCCGCAAGTTTGTTCAATTTTTCGCAGCAGAAGATCGCCATAGCAGGCTGCTTTGTTGCTGCTGTCGGTTACAAGAAGCGCAACGCTTCTGTACGCTTTTACGTTGTCCCGAACGGTACGGACAAGCTCGGCATCGACGCCATCGCTTGATTATCCTTTGAGATCAGCGGTAGCGCGTTGAAATGTTTCAACACGTGCGTACCATCTGGACTCCCTCGAAACTTGGTAGATGACTTCGCGCACCTTTTTGACGGCACCCTCAGTACCGCGAAGGGGTTCGCTCACAAGGTGAAGACGCGTCATGGAGTTCAGCCCGTTTCTGCCAAGCTGCGAAGACTTCCTTTTTCTGTCAGCGACGAAGTCTCCGAAGAGCTCCAGCGACTTCTACAGGCAGGTGTCATCGAGAGGTTTGATGCGTCCGAATGGGTTTCGCCGATCGTGGCAGTGAAGAAGAAGAACGGGAAAGTTCGATTATATGTTGATTTAAGATAAGTAAACAAGGCCGTCATAATTGAGAGCTTTCCGTTGCCTCCCACTGAGGAATTGCTACAGGCACTGGTCGGAGCTAAGTACTTCTCACGTATGGATCTATGAGCGAGTACCATCAGATCCTTTTGTGCCCGGAAAAACGAGGCCTGAGGGTCATAACCCACGATGGACCTTTCAGGTTTACCAAGGTTTGTTTTGGATTAGCCCACTGATCTCTATGTCTATTTGCTGGATCGCATTTGACCAGCACCGCCTATGGACGGGAATGCGGCCACGGTCGGCCATCTTTTTGGTAGAGTTATCTATTACACTGTACCGTGGGTGATATTTCGTGCTTCATTAAAGTTGTTCGACGAAGCAGACTCTTGAAACCCAGCGTGAACGGTAGCCTCATCTTTGCGTATTGTGCGAAAGTTCTACAAAACCGCAGCACTGGGGGAAAGCAGCGCAGCTCACAACGAAAGCAGACTCCCTACCGGCGTCTGCTTTCGATGCTTCTTTCGATGCGACTTTCGATGCGCGCTGTGCTGCTTTTCCCCGGTGCTGCTATTTCGTGAAACTTTCACCGGGTCCTCAAAGATCGGGCTTCCGTTCGCACCGGGTTTCAAAAATATGTTTCGTCAAACAATTTCAATCAAGCACGAAATATAACCCACGCTATATTGATGGCAGCCTGCCACCATAACTGCCACAACGCTGTCTGCCATGAATGAATGATAGTGGCTGCAGTTGGCTAGAGGTAATATAACTGTACCAAAAAGTTGGCCGCCAGTGGCCAAACTCGTGGAGCGGGCAAACGCGATCCAGCAATTGTCATTGAGATCAGTGGATTGGCCTCGGCTCCTGCTGCATTCAGGAAAATGATGACTACAATATTGAAGGGATGTCAACAAGTGTAATGCTACTTAGAGGACATCATTGTTTTTCGAACAGCCGAATAGGAACACATCAAGAATCTGCATGACGTTCTCCGTCGCATCAGCGAAGCGAGCCTGAGGCTGAACGACAAGTGCATCGTTAATGTTAGGGAACTGTCATTCTTGGGTCATGTCGTCAGCGAGCGGGGAGTGTCATCCATGCAAAGCAATGTTGACGCGATTGTCAAGGCTCAAGCACCTACACACGTCACCAAGCTACGTTCGTGTCTGGGCATGGTCGGCTACTACGCCAAGTTCATCCCTCGGTACGCAGAGCTGGCAGAACCACTACGTGAGCCACTACGCAAGGGTGAACCTCTCCGCAGGACGGCTGCTCGGGAAGACAATTTTCAGAGACTGAAGTCCTTACTTTCCTGTGAGCCTCTCCAAACGTTCGTCCCTAAGCTGCCCGTGGTCGTGACAACTAACGCCTCAGCATACGACCTTGGAGCTGTTCTACAGCAGAAAGAAAAATGGAGACCTTGTGACCGTCTCCTTTGCTTCTCGAACTCTAACGCTACAGGAGCGGAAGTACTCCGCTGGAGAGCGTGAGGCGTTGGCCTGTATGTGGGCGTGCGAGCACTGGCGCGTTTTCTTGTGGGGTCGGCATTTTACGCTGCAGACCGACCACCAGTCACTGTTGACACTGTGGGGCTCACAATGGACTGGCCAACGACCATTCAGAATTGCAAGATGGTATGCTCATTTCCTCGCATACAGCTTCATCATGGTTTTCAACACGGGAGAAGACAATTTTGTGGCAGATGCTCTTTCGCGCATGCCTCTTGATGCGCCCGTGGAAACCCGGGAAGACGAGGTTGTGCCATTTCTTTATGTGTATCGCAGCAAGAGTTAGTTGAAGAGACTCGGCAGGACAGGCGCCTGCAACGAGTGATTGCTTTGACAACCGGCACCTGGCCTCCAAGAAGGAGCTGCATCCTGACCTGGCACCCTTTCACCAAGTAAAATAAGAAATTTCTACGAGTGGAGACCTGCTGTTTCGGGGGGATCGGGTTGTTGTTCCTACCGCTCTTAGTGCGAAGATTGTGGAACTAGTCCACGAAGCTCACCCTGGAATATCAAGAACTAAGCAGCGGGCTCGAGACACGTATTGGTGGCCTGGAATGGGCAGACATATTGAAACTGCTCTTAGGTCCTGCGGTGTTTGTCAAGCAGTTCACAGTCTGCAAAACCCGTGGTCCCTCCTTTATATCCAGTTGCATTTCCGTCTGCTCCTTGGGAAAAAGTGGGAGTCGACATTATTGGGCTCTTTTCCAGTGCTCCAAGCGACTGCCGGTACGCTGTAAAACTAATAGATCATTTCAGAAAATGGCCCAAAGTGTGTCTGATGGCACTAGTAACGTCAAGATAGATAATCTCGATTTTATGGGCAGTGTTTAGCCGGGAAGGCTACGCTACTGAACTTGTCAGCGATCATGGTTCTCAGTTCGTTTCTGTTGAGTTTGAAGCATTTTTGACAGAACGGGGAGTGCGACACACCGTCTCTGCGGTGTACCATCCCCAAAGTAATGGACAGATCTAACGTTTCAACCGTGTGTTCAAGGACTTTGTGCAAGTCAGTGTCCAGGAGCAGCGTTCCTAAAGGAAGCGGTGGTGGAGTACCTGAGAGTCTACCGTTGCACTACTCAGGCTGCCACAGGTGAGAAGCCGGCGTTCCTCTTGCATGCACGCCAATCAAGGACGAGGCTGGAGATCATGGGGGCCCGTCCAAGGATTTTTTTGATGAACCAACAAATAGTCTGGGAGAGCTGCGTCAACGAGTGACTCAGTACCAGCAGAAGTTTAAGAAGTATACGGATGCTCGTCGGGGAGCCAGAGTCAACGTGTTCAAACCTGGGGATAGAGTACAGGTCAAGCTAACAGGACACATTCCAAAAGGAAGCCTCAGCTATTCTGTGCCCCTCAAGGTGATGAATTACCTGGGGAAGAATGCCTACCGTATAGACGACGGGAAAGTGTGGAACAGGAAGCGGCTCGTCGTCATACCACCAAGCACGAAGCCACCTTCTCAAGGTACTCTGGGCCACATCGCATCGTTCTCAACACCATCAGCAACCCCATTATCAACCGCATTTCCGCCTTCTATGGTCGCGCAACCAGAATCACCTCCCGCGACATTGTTGGAGACTGTGTTCCCGGCATCATCATCGAAATCGCCGGCACCAGGATGTCCCCTCATCAGTTCGCCCAGTTCAGTGGCCATGGAACTAAGACGGTCTGCCAGACCGACCTCCAGACCACAAAGATTGCGAGATTTTGTTATATATTAGTGTTCTTGTTTCTAATGTTGTACATAGCATTTTCTTTTTATTCTTGAAGAGGGGAACTGTTGTGGCGGCGCTGCTGTCGCATTTGTAGTCTGAAGAAAAAGAGGATCGAATAAAGGTTGTTCTTCACCGGTACTGGAGCAGGGCAGTCGACTTCAGCTGCCACCGGCAGCATACAACAAAACTGATACTTTATTTACTGCCATCCTCTTCACCCTATTCCCCTCTCTCCCTAGTTATGGCCATGTTCCAATTACTACATCTTGCTAAGGGATTATGGCCGCGCCCAAGCGCACGCCAGAAGAGCAAGATGGTCCGGCGCCCTGGGGCAGTACTTGCAAACGTTTATACTGTTAGCCTGCAAGCTCACCGGCGCAAGTTACCCCGCAGGGGCACCTGTGAAAGTAGGTGTTTGGAGAGTGGCGTCTCCACGGACCCCGAGCCCCGCAGGGGGCGCCTGCACTTTAGGTGCTAGGTGCTTGGTGAGTAGCGTCACCACGGACCCCAGCCACGTGGGCCACCATACCCGCACGCGGGGGCGACCTACTTTGGTAGTTGCTTGGTGAGTGGCGTCACTACGAACCCCGAGCCATGTGGGTTCGCGCACCCACATCTGGCTGTGCGTGGCTTAACCCGTGTCTGGGGAAAAGGGGACCCTGATGGTTGAGCTGAGCCTGACGTATGTTTGGACCCTTCGGGGCCTCCGGGCAAGGCAATACACCGCTTCGACCCCTGCTTCTCGTAGACGGGTGTCCTGACTTGGCCCGACCAGGTTGATTCAGTCAGTCGCCCTCTTCTGCCCTCTTCTTCCTTCTTTCACTTTTCCTCCCACCTCTTTTTCTTTTCTTCTACACCCTCATCCTTCCTTTTTCACCTTCTTAGGCGGCAAGGGCCAACCTTGAGTGGAAACAGGTCCTGTCCTTGCAACCAGACTAGGGTATAGTGCCCGGGCAGCACTGGTAGAGTAATTGTGTCAGCCAGGCCCATCTTGCTATGGCACATTACCTACCCCCTTGTTGGGCTCCGTGGTGGGCGGTGCACCCGGGCACTGAACCTTCCTCCCCATGTTATGGGTTCTCGCGCTAAAACCTCCCTCGATCGGCCCCTGAAAATGGTCCGCACCGAAGTCCAAGCCACAATGAAGACACCACCTACACCTACCAGATTCCCGAAGTTCTTGGTTCTTCACTCTGAAAGTGAGAATCAGATGTCGAAATTATCTCCATTCCTAGTCGCAAAAACACTCGAAGGTGTTGTCGGAAAGAAATTTAAAGCCAAGAAAATGCCATCGGGTGACCTACTCGTCGAAATCGAATCAAGTGAGCAGAGTGCTGCTCTCCTTGCCTTGACGACTGTAGCTGATCACGAAGTAACGGTCACACTTCACCGCACCTTAAACTCCATCCAAGGAGTTAGCTCCGAGGATGACCTTCTTGAGACCAGTGACACCGAAATAGTTGAGGACCTTTCTGATCAAAGAGTTATTGCTGCAAGGCGCATCTCTTTGCGTCGTGATGGCTAGAACGTAAAACCAAGCACATAGTTTTAACTTTCCAATCCACCACACTTCCTGACGCGGTGAAGGCTGGGTACCTGCACTGCAGGGTTCGGCCTTATATTCCAAACCCTCGGAGATGTTTCAACTGCCAGCGGTTTGGCCACGGCTCTCAGAACTGCCGTGGTAGGGCCACTTGTGCCAAGTGTGGGAAAAATGACCACGCTGCAGATACTTGCTCTAATGAAGCCCATTGTGTAAATTGTAGTGACCCACACCCCGCGTATTCTAGATCTTGCAAGACATGGAAAGAAGAAAAAGACATACTTACCTTGAAGGTCAAAGAAAACCTCTCCTACCCGGAAGCGCGCCGTCGCTTTGCGTTCTTGCGCAAGGGTGGCTATGCACAGGTGCTGCAGCGGGGACCTGCACCACTGAAGGTTCCAGTGGCAACCCAGACGTCCTTTCTGGACTATGGGAAGCCACGGCAGTCCCCCACGCCCCAGCTGAAGATTCAGCTTCCAGGGCGTGCAATCTCGGCTGGTGGGTCTGCTAGCCCTCCCAGCCAGAGCGCAAACATTCGCGCTCCTGCGGGAAAACAGCCTCAGCCCTCTCACATAGAAAGTACGCAGGCTGCTTCCCAAGCTCAGGATGGGCCGGCGGCTGCGGCAACCGTCCCTCCTCTGCGATCTCCCACTCTCGCCCACACCCCCTGGAGAGAGTATCATCGAGGGAGCGGCATGGCACTCGTGCCGCTCCTGCAGCACCTAAGGGGCAGGAACAGGTGCACTTGGGCGATTCCCCGCCCAGCACCTCCTCAGCCCATTTGACTGGGGCTGGTCGGGGACGGGACATGGCGCACCATCCTCCGAGCCTGCCCAAACCAGCACCAAAGGCCTCGCCTGAAGAAGTAGAGGCAATGGATGAGGGCACTGAAGTCTCCATTCATGCGTCTGACCAAGACGACATGGACTGGCAGACTCCTAAGAGTAAACAGAAGAACAAAAAACCTGTCATCCCACCAAAGTGATGATGTCGGTCTATTGTTGCCATGAGCAGCAGATTTGTAAGTTTTTATGTATTCCCTTCTAGTGTTACAAGGTCAACAACGTTTTAACGTTTTAATTTAATTTTTCTTTTATTATTTTGTTTTAGAGACATGACTAAATTTCATTTTATGCCAGTGGAACTGCCGCAGTCTTTTACGTAATATTGACGATGTTAATTTTTTTATGGACAATTTACGTCCTATTGCTCTCTCTTTAGAGGAGACACACCTCAGTGATCATCGTAAGTCAATATTGCGCCGCCATCAAGTTTTTAGAAAAGATCGTTCTGCATCTAATTTATCTGGTGGAGTAGCTGTGATTGTCCAGAATGGAGTCGCCTGCTCTCAGGTTCGTCTGGCTACGCCTCTTGAGGCTGTGGCTGTACGACTTCTTTTGGACCGCCTTATTACTGTCGTTTCTATTTATATTCCACCTAACACTTCACTGCATCTTCATGATCTTCAACGGCTGGTTACAGAGCTTCCTCATTCATTTTTACTGTGAGGAGATTTTAATGCTCACCACCCCCTGTGTGGTAGCGCCCGTCAGGACTCGCGTGGTGGGGTAATTGAGCAATTTTTTTATCTTCTGGGCTGTGCCTTATGAATACGAGAGATCCAAACTTTTTTAGCGTTGCTCACAACTCATTTACATCTATTGACCTTTCAATTTCATCCCCCTTACTGTTTTCTATGTTTACTTGGGAAGTTTTAAATAACCCCTTTGGGAGCGACCACTTTCCAGTCGTTTTGGAGAGTCGGGTATCTATTCCAAGCATCATGAAACGCAGTCCACGTTGGAAACTGGAAAAGGCAGACTGGCGTCTTTTTAGCCTAAACTCGGAGCTCAAACCTTGCATGTTCTTGCCATTAACACATGATGAAGCCACCACATACATTACAGATCAGATCATAAATGCTGCCTTTCGCTCCATCCCTCAGACTTCATGTAACATTGCAAAAAAATGTAAGCCATGGTGGAGTAAAGAATGTTCCGCTACTAAGAAAAAACAGGATAAGGCTTGGGGTATATTTCGGAGATATCCAACATCTGTGAATTTGTTAGAGTTTCAGAGAAATAGAGCTCAAGCTCGTTCAACCAGGAAGCAGGCAAAGAGGAAGTCTTGGAAAGGTTATCTGACGTCTATCAGCAGCTACGTCCCAGCGAAGGAAGCGTGGGAACGACTTCACAAGGTCGAAGGCAAATACCGTTGCTTTACAGTTCCTCTTTTTCCTTCAGTGGATTCGTTGCACGACCAGGCTAATGTGTTGGGCGAACATTTTGCAGCCATTTCCAACTCCTCCTATTACTCTTCAGTGTTTTTGAAGTTTAAGACAAATGCAGAAAAAAACGACAGCTTGGCAGGAGGAGCTTCTGCACCTTACAATCAACCGTTTACGATGGTCGAGCTCCAAATGGCACTTAATGTCCGGGAAAACTCGTCTCCTAGTCCTGACCGAATACATTATGAGATGATCGGACACTTGTCGAAGGAATCACTCGCTGCCCTTCTCGTTTACTTCAATGGTCTGTGGAAAGACTCACATTTCCCTTCCGAATAAAAGCGGGCAGAGGTTATTCCACTGCTGAAGCCTGGAAAAGACCCTTCCTTTCCTGCCAGTTACAGGCCAATAGCACTGACGAGTTGCTTGGGGAAAACTTTTGAAAAGTTAGTTAATAAACGGCTTGTTTATTTCCTCGAACAACACAATATTTTGGACATAAATCAGTGCGGCTGTCGACCTAGACGCTCCACGACCGACCATTTAGCTCGGCTGGCGACAGTTGTCCGGGAGGCATTCGTGAATAAGCAGCATTGTGTTTCTGTCTTTTTTTACTTGGAAAAGGCTTATGATACAACTTGAAAACATGGCATCCTGCGTGACCTATTTATGTATGGAGTACGTTGCCGATTGCTTCATTGTATAAAGAACTTCCTGTGTGGACACACTTTCCGTGTCCGGTAAGGCACTACATTATCTGATTCGTATGTTCAAGAAAACGGTGTTCCTCAGGGCGGAGTCCTGAGTGTAACTCTCTTCGCCGTAAAAATTAATTCTCTTTGTCAGGTCACACCTTCTTCCGTGTCGTACTCCCTGTATGTGGATGATATTCAGATCTCTGTGGCATCTTGTAATATGTCTAGCTGTGAAAGCAGCTGCAGCTAACCATAAATAAAATGACTAGATGCGCAAATAAAAATGGTTTTAAGTTCTCTTCATAAAAAACAATCTGTGTAACCTTTTCTCTGCGGCGTGGGCTTTTGTTAGATCCGATTCTCAATTTAAATGCAAATAGCATTGCAGTAAGACCAGAGCATAAGTTCCTAGGAGTGATTTTCGACCGTAAACTTAGCTTTGTACCTCACCTCAAGTGGCTGAAGCAAAAGTGTATGCAGACTATGAATATCCTAAAAGTTCTTTCTCACAAGTCTTGGTGCTCCGATAAAAGGTATCTGCTTCGTCTCTATTCCTCTCTCGTACGATCACGTCTTGATTATGGCGCTATTGTGTATGCATCTGCTCGGCCATCTGCATTGAAGATGCTTGATCCAGTGCACCATCTTGGGTTGCGTATAGCAAGTGGTGCTTTTCGAACATCCCCTATCCCATGCTTGTATGTTGACTCTAATGAAATGTCACTCGAGAAAAGGCGGCAGCTCCTTAGTCTAGTCTATGTTTACAAAGTTTTATCGGATTCTAGTCATCCAGCTCACACTTATTTCCGAGAGTCGAGATTTTACCGTACCTTTGACCACAAGCCAACTGTTGTTCGACCCCTGAGTCTTCGTTTTGAGAACCTTTGTCTCTCTCTCGGCCTGCCTCGTGAAAATGTCTACCTCATAGAAAGTGCATGTCATATTGCCCCATGGGATATCAAACCTATAGCTTGTGATTGATACTTCACAAAATTTAATAAACATAATGTCTCTCCACTCATTTTACAATAGGAATTTCTTGCACTGCAAGAAAAGTACAAGAATTATCATCAATTTTACACTGACGGAGCCAAGTCCTCAACGTATGTAGGCTCTGCTGTTCATTCTTATTCGTTTATACATGTGACACGGCTAAATAATGTTGCTAGCGTTTTTACTGCCGAGCTATATGGTGTGCTGTCAGCATTTGACTATATTATCCGGAGCAAAGTAATGAAAGTCTTTTTGTGGACTCTCGGGGCGTTGTTACTGCAGCGTGTTCACTTAATTCAACCAAGAACAAGCTGACTCAACTTGTACGTGCTAAAGTTCAACTGGGCCTCGGAGATGGGAAGGATATTAGGCTTTGTTGGATTCCGAGCCATGTGGGCATTGCAGGCAACGAGGCTGCAGATAGGCTGGCCGCCTCGTCGCGTAACCTCTTACCATCACGCGCACGCATACCATACCAAGACCTAACAAGGCCCATACGGCTTTCACTTTTAAAACTGTGGCAGTCCAAGTGGGATTTGGCCGATAACAACAAACTTTACATCATCAAGCCAAGCATCGGTACCTGGGAAAGCTCCTATAACAGGAGCCGTTTCCGTGAGGTTCTTCTGTGCCAGTTGAAGATCGGCCACACCTTCCTTACCCATCGTTACCTACTTGTTGGTGAGGAGCCACCAGTGTGCGACCACTGTGGAGACACCTTGTCCGTTCTACATGTTTTTCTTTGCCCTGGTCTTCTACAACAACAGTTCTTCTTTCCTAAACTTTTCAAGTACTGTATTCCTTTCCATCCTACTCTATTCCTAGGAGAGCAGCCTCTAATATCAATTGACCGTCTTTTAGCTTTACTAGAAAATGTAGCGATTTCGCACAAACTATAGCCGAAATACTTTCTTGGTACATTGTTTCTAGTTAATCTTAGTTTACCTAGTTTGGCGCAGTATGGCCATCGTAGCTCTTGCGCCATAAAACTCGCAAACAAAAACAACAACAACCGGCGCAAGTTATAGACCCACCGGGGCTCCAACTTTATATATAGTCCTTATATAAAACTTTAACGTGTGTAGCGCTCCCAGCGTGTCACTCGTTCATGACGATTTTTTTTTCTTGAAAAATTACTCGTAAAACAGATTCTATGCTCAAATTAATTTCCTTTCTCTTCGTGTCATTAAAGTAATGGTTGGGCTAGTGCATTTTGAATAGTTTTGGTTAGAACTATGGAGGGTATCATCTCAAGCTAAAAATAGTAAAAATTATTTATTGTTTGAAACAGGCAAACAGATATGTTCCACACAAAAAATTACTCTCTCATATGTTCGAAGCCCTCGTCTGATATGCCAAGGCGTCACATAATTATTCTCAAAACCGGGTCATCTATTTGTTGAAACAGCCAATAAAGCCAAAAATAAAAACGGAGAACAAACACGGAGACAGCGACGTCAGCGAGTAAAATGCTTTTACGTTACATTTTCTTTTTTTTATGTTACGTGAGTAGTGTTTTTTTTTTTTAAAGCGCTTAGAGATGTTTTGTTTTAGAACAATGTAGAAGTTTCTCCCCCCCCCCCCCCAAAAAAAAAAAAAATGTGTACAGTTGTATTCAAACTTAACTGAAAGGCTCAGCGGCGCGCCCTTTACCACGGGGCGCTAGCCTTGCGGCAGCAGGTAGTACCTATTAGTCACATGGCGGCGGACCCATCGGAGAACGCGGTACATTCTTATATCATATACTTTAACAAAATGGCATGCACCCCTTGTTTATTTTCTATTTCTGACTTGTATCTTTATTCTGCACCTTGCAGTGCACAGCTCATTTCCGAGCACAAAATATAAGAAGATAAACAAAACCGTTTTGATCATTGAGTGTTTTTGATACAGCTTGTTTAACGTCACCTCATGCGAAACTCGCCCGCGCTCGGTGCCTACCATGAACATGACGGGCCACTACCCGAATGCTTCTCGAGCTAGTAAGTATCATGAGCCCGAATCGAGTGCCCACGCAATGCTCAGGTCCAATCTAAGAACAGCATTCAAATATCGTCATATGGGTGTACTGCGATGCCCACTTTACGTCATCAGACGTCATCAAATCTTGCAAAGGAGAGATTGAATGAAAATGATCGCTTTTGTCGCTGAAATTACACCGCAACAAAGGAGTTTCTTGGCCAGTGGCGTTGCGTGCGAGTAACCTTGAGTTCCACTAGTGCCAGTAAGCTCGTGTAAAGTTCAAAAACATTCCAATTGAATATCGTTGCACCGCCCCTTTAATTGAGTCAAATAACACCTTACTAAACTGGCTCAGAACAGTGTGTGGAATACAAAAACGTTTTCTCCTGTATTAAAAACCGTTCAATCTCAAAAAGTGTCCACTGAGAAGACAGATACTAATACAATAACTATTTGCTGTTAAAATCCTTCAGTAATATTCTAGTTAATATTCTTCTCACCATGACACCCCACAGCACCCTGCCAACAATCTCACTTTGGCGCTTGTTAATATACCTCTCAAGACTGCAAACATTTTTACTCTTCACTGTGAATAAAGTTGAGTGGTAAAACAAAATAAACAATAAGTGGAATTGTTTCAAAACCATAAACGCGCGTCTGTGGTTTCTGCAGCAATCTATCTTTCTCTATGTCAGCATATTTCATAACCTTATTACGTTAAAATTTAACCATCAAGACATATTTTAACGACCCATTCGACCGCCAAGGAGTTTCTGCTTGAGACTCCACAACGTATGCTTCAAGGTGTTGTAATCAGAGAAATTTTGTAATATTTTATAAGAAAGGAGGTATTCGCGTGCCGAGCTTTAAAAGATATGCTAAACCCGGTGCTCTCGCAACTTTACTGCATTGTCACAGAACGTTTTCCCCGTATATCTGCTTCCCGTGTTTATTATAGCATCTATCCAGTCAACCGCAACTCAATTGCTTTTTAGTCAGTATAAACAGACACCACGCATCTAGTAAACAATGCTTTAACTAAAGGAATTTCTTACTTTTACAATCCTTAGTTTGAATTTCATTGAGACTCCTAGCGTCCACATTCGGATTTGCACCCATAAATGTTCCTGAAAGAACAAGAAGCCAGTGCATCTCTTAAAAAAAAATATTTTCGTTGGGGCGCAAAGTTTATTGTAAAGCGCTGAAGTGTGAATATTTTTTGCAAGATTTCAGAACCAGTTTATAACTTGGAGGATTATAAATGTATTTCAGTCATCTAGCATCAACGATATTCTACAAATATTTATTGGAACGTGATTCATTGTTCCGTTCGCTTTAATCTAGCATGGGCGAACGTTGAGAAAAAGATTTTGTACACAAAATATAGATGGTTTGGTGCTTTTCCTCGGCGCTTGGTGCGGTGTAGCCAGACTTACGCTTCTAAATAAGATTTTAAATCAAATCAAGGCACAAAATAAAATCTGGGTTATCTTCTATTTAAAATTATCTGCCACCTTACGTTCTGTAAGGATTAACTGTATTAATAAAACTTAGTTTTTAGTTGCTACTGCGATGTAAGATTTGAAATTGTGTCTTTACAACCATTGACATTTCTATAAATACCGGCAAAAATATTTATAATCCACTGAGTCCCGTACACAACCAAAAGTTTTTCATTCCAATTTTCGAAAGGGAAGTTTAGCACATCCAAATATAAAAAAACAAGGTAACCCATAATTGTTTCTGCAAAAAATCTATAATGTTGCAATACAGCATGCGCATATCACTACATTTAATAGAATATCTGTGGGGTGAAATAAATTAAACTTTCATTAAATTGATTATTATATGATTTCGCAAAATGTCTTCATTCTGCCCGAATCCTTTCGATCTAGTTAGAACTTTCTTGTGTGTGTGCAGATGATATAAAAGTGGCAGTACACATCGCCGCTTCAATTCCTTCCTCCAATGGGTTATTTTAGTTAAGAAGTTGAAAGCCTTTAAGCATTCATAGTTAAAGAAGCAGTAGGCGCGTACCATAAGTCATACTTAAAATTACAAGAAAAGTCCTGAGTAGAATCACCATGTCTAACATTTGCGAAAGACGTAGTCACCTAAAATTTAACTGTTACATATTATATTTTTTGAGGACGCAAAAAATATTTGAACAGAAAAATAGTAAGATCTTTTCCAACCCATTATCTCCGACTTCAAAACATGAAATGTTCGCCGTGTTTGATATTTTAACATCCGTAAAAATAACCTGTTCTTCGAACAATGACTCAACCTTTTCTCACAAAGTGCGAATGCTACATGTTATACACAAAGAAAAAATATAAATTACACATATTCGGGTCTAACCGGCAGCCGGCTGCGGTGTCAGCAATGGCAGATCGAAAACAGTCTTGATAGAATAATACTTCGAACTTCATTTCGATTGTTCTCCCATTGTAAGCCTCTTTCGGCAACAGATGCGAAATTCGTAGACATTTTTGGTTGCCTTAAAAAAACCGATTTGAGGAGAAATTACGCGAAAAATTCATACGTCCACACCGGTAAACGAATAACATTAGTCAACAGACACGTTGCAAATCGTATAGACCTTCGCAAAAATCGCCTTCTGCGCCCTGCCATCTTTGTCTGCTGGGCTGTGGAACGACTTCTGAACATCCGCTGTTGATCTGCTGTGCGGTATATCAAATTCTGTGCATGCCTACACGGCTCAGTGACTCAGCGTTTTTTGCCCGGGTTATAGGCGATGCAAAGGTTTATAGGCAGCCGGCAACGGCCAGGCGTCGCCAGCAGGGTGACAGCGCACGGTTACATCCTATCTCGTTGTAACTTGGCAAACGGCGAACGATAAGCCCCACATTGCGTGCCGAAGACTTCGAAATGTGCGATGTATACGAGCGCAACGCACACATATTGGAGCATGACGCAGCGAAAAGCCTGATACTTCTTCGGAGTTGAGGCGCGCTCCGGTGATACGCAGTCACGTTCCGATTGGCCCGCCAGAGCCGTAGCTTCCGCTGTACTGGCACGTTACGCGATCACGGCTTCCTGGGATACCCAGTATTTCTTGCTTCAGACACTATAGCTCAGCGGCGCCACCAGAGTAAAAGCTCACGTTTGAACAATGCAGGCGCCACTCCCAGGGGTACCCAATATTTCTTGCTTCAGTCGCTAGATCGCGCCAAACCAAACAGCATTGCAGGTTGCCTATACTCACATTCACTTTAAGTACAACCGCAGTCAAATCTACGATCTGATAGCGAGCCAATGAATCAGCGCAAAAAGTGCATGCTAACGGCGCTCGTTGTTTTTGTGGTTATGCATCACCGACAAAACCAATCAAGTATCAAAAATTCGCTGTATCGCGGTGCATTCATTGGACGTGTTTGGTTTAGTCAGTAATAAACGCCGAACAAAGGGAATGAGTGTTGTGACGATGCGCTTTTGGTGCCACTTTATTGCCATTACCAGATTCTAGCGTTGGCTGCAATAGGACTTAAAGTGAAACTAAGTATATATCTGGGAATTATTGCCAACGAAATGATTCCGTCCGTGTTGATGCATCTTTAAAAAGGGTTCGAAAGAGAAAATTTAGCGCCCATTTCTTTGTTTCGACCTAGTGTGCTATTCTGGTCGCAAACGGGTACCTTTCGAGTTGTGACGTATCGAGAACGAAGGGGCGGAGCCTCAAACTAGAATGATTCTTGTGTAGGCTCCGCCCCAGAACGTTCGGGTTCACGCACGCGGTCAGCTAGAATCTGACGATCCCCCTACGTCGCGATGACGTGTCCACGGAGTTGGGGCGCCGAAATAGCCCGCCCCCATTTCCCCCTGTTCTTTTTCTTCTCTTCTTCCTTTCCTCCGGGAGTTAGAACGAGCGCATAACGGAGAAAAGGCTACCTTCCGGAAAATGGAAGAAAAAAGAAAAAATAATATTATTCTTTTATAAGATGTGAAATATTATTCCAATGATTATGACGTAAAGTAAATTTAGATAAGATATCTCTACTTGTTTTCTCGAAGACTTTCGCTACGGTCTTTCAAAACAAACATGGCGAAAACAGCGGTAACAACCCTGTGGCGTTTGTGCCTCGTTTGCGTCGTTACTTTCCCTGTTTCTGCACGATACGGATGGCATTACGAGAGGAAAATATTATGATAAGGTATGCTGCGACACCGATCATCTTTTGTGAAGCCGCCGTGAACATAAGCTGCAAATGAAATTTCCTGTTTGCCCGCGAAGGAGACTCCAAATGGATACAGCGCTGACGACGACTCTATGACAGGTCGTGAGATCGACGCAGAGTGCACCTGTTGTGAACATGCTGTGAATGATGCAGGAAAGTTCCTCCGGGCAGTTTTAATAATGCTTTGCTTTCTTTGCTCACTGCACTGATTACGACAGTAGTCCCCAATAAGCCATGCTCGTTTCTTTCGGCAGTGAAGAAATAGACGCGACCCCATAATCTCGCGCAGTTTTTTTACTTACTTTTTTCATTTGTAAAAAAGCTCGTGCAAAAAAAAAACGGCCTTTACGCCCTACGTAGGTACAGTACTAATCACACTTGTCTATAACGCGGGAGCGAACGACTTTCTCCAGAGAGCGCTGGACTGGTGGCATTCGCGAAAAATAAGCTAGTCACGTGCACTCTTAGAAAAAAGGGTATGGATAGTCCTCCCTTAGGGGAGGAACGGTCTTGTAACCTATGTTCCTTCAGAAAGAGAGAAACTTTCGTCCCTGAAGCAGGGGAGCAAAGTTCTTCCGTCGCTTGCATCTCAATATGGCGGCCCCAAATCGAGCAAATCGAGCCCAATAAGGCTTGACGAGGACGCTACGTCTCTTGTACGGGACGAGAGGAGCAGCAAATAAAAGCATAACACGAGCTTTCTGCGAACTGTGTTTATTTCCGAAGCCAGATTCCCGCCACAGGCGTTTCGAAAGCAGTTACTCAGTCTTCTCGTCGACAGCACTGCGATGTTAAACGGAGACAACCGATACCCAGTTACTTCGCGCACTTTGCGTCTTGCCTTAGGTGTTCCTCGAGTCACAATTCCTTCGTCAACCGCACATCACGGAGAAGGGCAAACTCCATCCGCGAACCAAAAACCGCTCTCGAAAGAACAAACTCGAAGCCGCTGTTATCGCGTAGCGTGAAAGGTTGAATCGCTAGCCACCAGATGGCGGGGTCGCGGGGTCAAGCAGAGTAATTGCAAGTAGCTAAGGCTAGGTGGCGCTAGGTACCGCCCCATTCATGTTCTACAAAAATAATTCGCCCTTCCCAGGCCACTACTGCGCTTCAGAGCCGCTCTCCGGCGCTTGGGGATCCTCTACAATACACACATTACACTTATTACAAGCATCAGGTGAACATACATTAAGCACATACACGGCACACACAAATATCAATACAACGGAGCACCACACTAACCCGAACACTACACCCGTGCTCTGCGTTTCCGTCTTTTATACTGGTCGTTTTGAACGTACGGAACTTTTCGGTGACTCCCTAAGCAATAAAATATATTCCCAGCATGTTGATTTTTTTCCGGCAATGCCATACCCCTGAGAGTATTTTAAATGGCTCAGGGGATGAATCTCTTATTAAAAAGTAAACGCTCGATCATGCCGTAATTATTTGAAAGCCAATAAATCAAGCCGCTCCAATGTGGTTCGAAGCCATGAGTTTGTTTTCCCACACGGCACGTCGTAGCCTGTATTTCTATTGGTTTTTCTATTTGTGCTGTTCGCACAAAGCTGCATTTGCCGTCTTAAATTAATCTCTGTAGAGCGGATATTCACTCCGCTGGAAGTGATGCTTCACGGGCTGAGAAATCGCTTTTCGATCAACTTGAATGCAGTCAATGCTGCGACTAGCGGCAGGTACGGAGCTACGCCGTGGCGAGCATGAAAACTTCTAGCGCTCATCCCAGCGCGCCACTTGGGGGGCAGTTTCTCCAGAAACCGTAGTATATTTAAACAGCAAAATAAAGGGTAGCTTTTTTTTCCGATTTTACCTACTATTGTTTTTTAATGCTAAATTAAACACAGTAAATATACGTACTTTCCGTCACGATATCGTACTGTTGTCCTTTCCCCAGAGCGCAATCGCTGTCGGGGACGAGACAACCGACAGTCACATTGGCCACTGTACGATAGGAGCTGACCGTTCAGACCAGCGTTCCAACATGACTATCCGCACGTTGATCGATTGCACGTAATCCCCCAAGTGGTATTAAACTTTTTAATGTAAAGCGGTATGTCAACTTGCGACACCCCGCCCCCTCCGATCACGGCCCGACCAGCGGCATCAATGCCAGACAGTTTACGATCTCATCTTCTTGTTACACCACTGATACGCGAACACACGGTCACATCGGCGATAATTCCAGTCTTCTGTTCACAACCCACGACACTGCCATCACGATGTTGCAGCTATGTTGTTGACACGCACAAATACAGAACCACGTTGAACGCCGGTTGCACTCGGCATCGGAAAACAGAGCCGAACTCAGCACGGAAGGCACCCAGGCAGCCGGCAGCAAAACCTGCCTGTGTCGACGTCGAAAACGTCGACACAGTTCCGCGTGGTTTCGCTACCGTAGTTCCGTGCCGCGCGAGTCCCGCAATCCGGAGACAGCCATCCCCCAGTGTACGTGGCGCTGCTGGCACTGCTCCGGAACTTCGCTGTTTCTAGCGGCCTCGTTTGCTCGTTTGATAAAATTAGTGATAAAAACGTCAATGCAACCGAAATGTTCTGCACGTCTAGAGTAGAAGGCGGAATTACAGGCGGCCTTCGCTGCCGCTGAAGCTCAATCAACTCAACAGCTCTTTATTAAACAACGTGCGCGGCCTGCTCGAAAAACGAAACCGAAAGAAGATGAGTCGGGAGGGCGAAAGGCTTTCTCCCGTCTGCCTGGAGAAGGCGAAAAACGTTTCGTTCCTCCCGTTTTCTCGTGTCCGCTTGGGGGCGCGTCAGTAGAAGGGAGGAAGACGCGCCGTTGCTACTTTTTTCCTCCATTTTTTCTTAGAGTGTGGCGCAACATGGAATGGCCCGCTCGAGGTGTGTCCTGCCCACTCTATAAGCTTGATAAGCGATAAAATTAAAGTGCTTTATGATATATTTTTGTGTTTTGATGACGACATTGTTGATACTCCTTCATGCTTTAGTGTGTTTATTGCTCGAGCAATGATGTTTGTAAAAAGCGTGCGAGCAGCCTTCCGCGTTCGCCGCCAGCTGAGTGGGCGGGACACCCCTCGAGCGGGCCGTTTCATGTTGCGCCACGTGACTAGCTTAATTTCCACGAATGCCACCAGTCTAGCGCTCCCCGGAGAAAGCCGCACGCTCGTGCGTTATACACGAACTCATCTCTGTTACGTCACGGCGCGGTGGTGGCGCGTCGGTCGTACTTCCGGTCTGGAGCTGTGGGCAGAAGTCCCCATGCTGGACGTGTATTCCTGCGTTGTTTTGAAAGGAACGAGACGAAAACTTGCCTTCTCGTCAAAACTCTACGACTGGGGCCGTACCAAAAGTGTCGAGAAAGGTTTGAAGGTCAGTTTTCACGTGCTCGGTTCGTCCGAGAATATGGATATGTGCCGTGAAAAGGGAAAACCAGGCGCCGTCGGACAACGATTGCTTGGGCGGGAAGCACTTTGGATTGAATTCACGGATACTTGCGGTCATCCGATTTATTTGTTTTGTTCCAACATGAACGCCAGTAAACCGTCAAGTTGTGCGGACCACCTGCCGACTACGTTCAGTGCGTCTTCAAGTTCAAACGGCCACCTGATCGTTCGAATTGTCGTCTGCTCTTTCAGACGTTTCTGCTTGTCGTCTGCTCTCTTAGAGGACGCCGGCCCGTAGACCAAATCTTGGCCCAGAACTTGCGATAAGAAGTAAGTACACGCCTCAAAGTGCTTAAATTTGAAGGTTGGTAAGCAGGCTCGATGTAAACCGCAGATACAAGGAGATGTTGATCATTGTTACCAGTGACCATCGCCGACTTGCTAGGCCTGATTGGCATGGTCCGATTCTGTTTTAGATTTTCAATATCGACGTCGACCATCTCAGCTACGGTTCACGCTTTTGCAGCCCGAGCGACGTTCCGACTGAAAATTGCGAGCGAAATCTCATCATGCGAATCAGGCTTTAGCGTACATTCTGCGGCGTCCACACGGAATGAATCGCCGCATGTTACATTATTGACGCGGAATTTTGCGGTGTAACGAGCCTTGTTAATTTCGCTGGGGCCGCTGAAGTAGTCAGACACTGCCAGGAAGACGTAGAATCAGCAATTCGAACGCGAAAAAGGGCAGGGGGACTCAACAAACGCCGATAACATCGCATTTCAATGGTTTGTTTCTGGGCGACGGCGAGATTCTTGCCCACACCCCCATCGCGCATGCGCGGCGCCGGTGGCGCCCACTAGGGGCGCTCCGGTTTGTTTGTAAACATGAGTTGGTGTATAGACAAGTGTGATTAGCACTGTACCTCGCTATCTCATTAGCTTCATTGCGCGTGAAGATTCAAGGCTCTTTGCCATGGTAACGTTTGTGAAACTAGAAACCCTCTGCCGCTAACAGTCGCTTTTTGAGTTCGGGTTGTGACGACAAAATGACGTAAGAACAAGAATGCACGGCAGTATTTGCATTGTTTTAACTCGACAACCGTACACTTGGCGACATAAACTCGGAGAAAAAGACATGGCCGCGATGCTCGTCGGATCGACCGCGGCTGGGGTTTGACATGCGGTCGGTAACTTGATCTACGCGCACACGAATGCTTTCGTGCTGTTGGATGAGCCCATTCGGGTGGCAGGGCCGGGTCGAAGAGCACGGTGAGCTGGCGTTCAACGTCTCCGATATAACACTTGGCGAAATGCAAGACTTGGCTTCTATTTGTGCCTGTGTTATGAAGCTTGAAAGTGGTGGTGATGTTGTGGCTCGTAATGGCAGCCTTGCTGAGATTATGAAGACGGTAATAGACCTTCATTCAGCGGTGCCATGCGCCATGATTCAAAACTTCACCTTGATACAGAGTGACCAACGCTTCCGCGAGCACGGAAGCAGCAGCCAACGGTCTGAGAAAGAATTGTGCCGCCGCCACGACCGCCAGCGATCCACCCCACGGCAAGAAAACAAACGACAAGCTCATTGAGGTTTGTGTAAGCTGACTGCTGATGCATCGGACGACAAAGGTAAATGATGTAAAACGCAATGTAAGTTTGCCAGCGTTTTGCAAAACTAACGCGTTTCGTTGAAAATTTAAATTGTTAACGCCTTGAAAGTTTGACGGGGACAGCATTGTGAATACAGCCTTCACACAAGTGCTTTCTGAAGTGTGTGCTTTGCCTGCATGCATATAAAGAGAGAAACAGTGCCTATATGGTGCATAAAATAAAGGAAATTTCGCTTATCCTGAAAATGTTGACTATCTATTGAGTGCTGTTAATATTAGTGGCGTAGCCAGGAACTTTTGAGGGGGTGAGGGGGCTGGGAGGTTGAGGTGGCTGGGATGTTCATTACTTGGGGTGCGGGGGGGGGGGGGGGGGGGGTCGAAGTTTGTGCGTATATTTTAGGGCCCGCCCGATGGGCGAAGCCCCATAAGCCTCCCTCCTCGCCCCTCGTCCCCTGGCTCCGCCATTGGATGATACCGTATGGGGAGCATCCGACATTCACAGGCTGCCATAAGCATGTGCATAGCCACTGAACTCGTACCACAATGGCAAGATAGCTGCTGACATTTTTCACCTTACGTAGCAGTTCTTTCTTTAGTACATATACTCGCTTTTCCTTCACACATCTACTCTGCTTCAGCTTGTCGTTTATGCTTGATGGTGATAAGTCAAAAGTGCGCATTTGCTCGGCATCACAGGCAAATTTCAAAAATCCAGTTCACACTACTCTATAATTTCAATGAGTTAGTGTCACTTTTGAAACGACAATCTATTTAATTGGCTTGATAACCTTTACATTAAACATACGTGTGCTGAATGTAGGAGAATGGTAGCTTTATTTTTCTTTTCTTGGTCACGGAGGTGACACCCATCCACAAGATTGCACTGACTACATTCCTCGTCTACAGTGGGTAACAATCTGACTATACTCTGCCAGACTAAACTTCTGCTGTCTAAACAACTGACGATTCATTTTTGGACAGACCGGTTGCAGGGCATCAAACAGTGTTTCTTAGGACTGTCCGATGACTGACATGCAACTCCAGAAGCTTGGCGTGAAAAGGTAAAATATCTAATTGAAGCAATAAAATGCCATCAGCAACCCATCCAGATTTTTATTGCGTGATTGACAGTAGCTACAAACCGCAACAAATGCTCAACTCTAGACATAGGCACTAAGCGTGCACTAGCTTCGAAGCGCTAGAAACCCTGAAGTTTTGCAGCAAAGAGTTGAAGTCCTTCAGAACAGTGACGTTCTCCTTCAGACCGATGATGATGGTGACGAAGGTTCAGTTAGATTCTAGGTTCAGTCAATGCACCCCACGACGTCGGTGTGCTTCAGCTGCCTCGGTCCGGGGTTGTCCTCGGTCCGGGGACGGTCCGGTCCGGGGCTTCGCACATGCCTCAGCTGTCTCGGTCCGGGGTTTTGTCGACCCAGCCGTCTCTTCCCAGCCGTTTGACCGCGACACACGCGACGGCCGTTACAGCTCTGATCACCATCGACTGGGCATTAGCTATGTGATCATTGGTGGCCACCGCGCCCTTGTAGCTCCCCGTTCCGGAAAGTCTCAGTGCGATTCGACTAGTAGCTGCTGCTCGACGTATCTCTCATCGTCGCCGTCTCTCGTCGCGCAGCTGGTCACACTGCGATTGCATGGTGCGTTTCGACAAGCGGTATTATCGTCACAAACAGCCGTCGGGCATCGCGAAGCCAACCGGGCGCTCGCGGAAAATCCGTCCTTGTACGCGTTGGTCCAGCCATCGTTGGGCAACAAGTATCGCCGCCATTTTCGACGCTCTAGAATCCTGCCCAAAGCTTGTTCCCCTTCGTGCAATAGAAACAGAAGTTAAAAGCACGAGCACATCACCCCGAACGATGTTCGCACGAACGTGGGCTTGCACCGCGCAAGCGCGCATGCTCGACAAGGACGTTGAAAGCCAAGGAGCACATTCTCGCAGCTCCTTTACTGGCAGTAGCTCGCACTCACAGTGAAACACAGAGTAGGGTGTGTCGAGTAATATCGCAGTTAATCTAGTTACGCGACTTCCGCTATGTGCTACGTAGGTTGGACGTGGTCATACGTCACTTTGTCGTCACGGTCCGAACTCGACGAAGAGCGACAGTTAGGGCAAACGGTTGCTTTCGTGTTTCGCGAACGTTCCCCTAGGAACCGCGTGGAATTATCACGCGCGCTGTGACCAATAGAAGCGCGTGGTTCTTAGGAGGGAGGAGTTTTCGAGAAATACGAACGTGACCGTTTGTGACCAGAATAGCACCCCTGGTTTCCTTTATGACAGCAGCCCGCAAACACCGGTCTTTCGTCCATAAATGCGAGAAATTCAATTTTCAAGCGAATAAAACGATTTCCCAATACCCCCTGGTTGTTGAGGTCTGAGCTTCGTTGGAATGTCTTACGTCACGGGCCCATCAGGAGCAGCGCCACCGCGCGGCGTGTCCGATTGGAGGCGCCGCGGGAACAAGCGGCGCTTGGCAAACCCTTCAGTCCTGGTAGACCATACCTCGGGTATTCCCCACTTGGCGGGATCGTAACGCGTGGATAATAAAGCTGGCTGCACCTTACGACGACGATCGTAATTGCGGTACCCCTGGCCGCGTATGGGCCCGTGGCGTTGCGAGCGTGACGTCACGGGCAAATATCCTGACACGCATGGCGCCGCCTCGATTGCTGATATTGAAGGGCTCGTCAGAATCCGTTGGTTGGAGAGAGAGAGAGAATAAACTTTATAAAAGCTTCATAAGATCCAGAACGTGGGTTCCTTCTCCTACGGCCGGCGTGGTGCCTCCCCTGCAGAGTGGCCGGACGGACTGGGCCGGGCGGCGACTTGCTCGGCTCTTGTGACCGCAGCGAGTTGAATAACGCAGTCGGAGCTGAGCAGCAGGGTCGTCCACTGAGTGTCTGGTTGTGTCAAATGTCGTGTGAGGGAAGACGGTGGGGGATCGGCCGGGCAGGACCAGAATATATGTTCGATCGTGGCCTTGTTGTATTCGTCGGCGTCCTTTGTTGGATCATAGCACTTGGTGCAACGGGCCTTGTATAGATCCGGGAGGTAGTGTCTGAGTGTCGCGGGGTTAGGAAGAGTATTCGTCTGAAGTTGTCGCCATAATACTTGTTGGTGTCTGTTGAGTGACTTATGTGGTGGTGGGTATATCTGGCGCTGTAATCTGTAGTGTTGTGTAATGTCATGAAAACCACGAAGCGGTTCCTTGTGCCATGGGATATCTCTCGGCTCGTTAGCAATCGGAATGGCCACGCCGACCGCCCCGCATGTCCCGGCCCGGCGAGTCGCATCTCGGGCCGCGGCGTGGGCCGCCTCGTTACCACCGACCCCCTGATGAGCCGGAGACCATATTAATGTGATTGGGTGTGTGATTGGAGGGATGATGGATGATTTCAATGTTAGGAGCTTTGTTGCTGATCGAGAGACGCGACCTGAGCTGAAGCCGAGAATGGCCGTCTTGGAGTCACAGATTATGGTGCGTAACGACTCGGACGCGTGGTTGAGGGCCAGGCCGATTGCAGCTTCCTCCGCTCTGGTGGGGGAATCCTCCTTGACTGAGGCCATCACTACAATGCGCCCCGTCCCATCCACCACGGCCAGGGCATAGCGGTCCCGGTGTTCGCTGTAGTTAGCCGCGTCTACGAAGTATACGTCGGGACGCCCCGCGTACAGCTTGTGAAGGGCCTCCGCTCGGGCTTTGCGGCGTTGAATATGGAAAGTCGGGTTCATGTTCCTGGGTAAGGGTGGGATCCTGAGCCGAGACCTAATTTCAGTTGGTATCGGCACGATTAGAGACGCGGTATTTAGAGGTGGGGGTATGCCGAGCCTTTCGAGAACCGCTCGTCCGGTTCTGGTGCCCGCCAGACGTAGCATCTGAGCAGAGCGGTGCGCCTCAAGCAGCTCGTCTACTGTGTTGTGTAGTCCTAGAGCCATGAGGCGGACAGTTGGTGTTTGGGGGGACAGGCCCAGTGCTGATTTGTACGCCGACCGGAGAAGCAGATCGCATTTGTTCCTGTCGGTCTTTCTTAATAGTAGATACGGTAAGGAGTATAGGAAGCGGGACTCCACGAAAGCCTTGATGAGTCTCACAATGTCTGCTTCCTTTACTCCTCCGCGTCTGTTGGATATGCGTCTGATGAGTCTAACAGTCTGGTGGGTGATCGAGTGTAATTTTAGCATTACGTCCGTGTTTGGTTTGAAGCAATGAAAGATTAAGCCCAGTATTCTGATGGTTCTGACCCCCGGAATGGGTTGGTCGCCTACCCTCAGGTCCAGTCGCTGTACTGAGCCTTCTGTGTCAGTGAGACGTGCGCTCTCGTCCTTGATTAGCTGTTCTGATTTAAGCGGAGAGATGTCGAGCCCTAAATTCGCGACATATTCATATGTGACGTCTATGGCTGTCTGAAGCGTCTCCTCCATGTCCGCGTCACTGCCCTTGTTGGTCCACAGCGTGATGTCGTCTGCGTAAATAGAGTGACCAAGTCTGGGTATAGTGGCCAGCTTACTCGGGAGGTACAGCATGGCTATGTTGAACAGCATAGGGGACAGGACCGCTCCTTGCGGAGTGCCTCTGTCCCCTGTGAGTATGGGGTCTGACGTGTATCCCGCGACTGAAATTTCTATCGTACGGTTTTCTAGGAACGACTGCACGTACGCGAAAAAGCGTTCGCCCAGCCCCAAATTATTTATGTTGGATAGGACTGCCGTGTGCCGTATGTTGTCAAAGGCTCTGTGCAAGTCAAGCCCCACCACAACCCTTTTGTTTCGGCGCGGCTCGATTACCTCCGACTGGAGTTGGAGAAGGATGTCTTGCGTCGAGAGGTGTTGGCGGAAGCCAAACATGGAGTCAGGGAACAAGCCCTGATCCTCCATGTAGTCCCGAAGACGATTGAGCACTACGTGCTCCATCACCTTGCCGACGCAGGACGTCAGCGAAATGGGTCTCAAATTATCGACGTTGAGAGGTTTACCAGTTTTGGGTATAAAAAGCATTTTAGCCCGTTTCCACTCTGGCGGGATTGTGCCGCTGTGCCATATCTCGTTAATGAAACGCGTGAGATCCGTTATAGATTTAGCGTCTAGGTTGCGTAGGGTCTTGTTGGTGACCCCATCGGGGCCCGGTGCCGAATTGGGATTGAGTTGAGTGGTGGCGTGACGGACCTCGGCCTCGAGGATATCCGCATCTAGTTCGGGGTTCCCGATTCCCGAGTACGATTGAGATTCCGCGTCGTCCTTCTTTAGGTTAACGTACTTGTCCTTCAGGGCCTCTATGAGTGCCCTGGCATCTCCCGGGAACGTACTGGCTACCTTGGTTAGTGTGTTACGCTGTACCGTTTTTGAACCCTGGGGGTCCATCAGGTGGCGAAGGAGGCCCCACGTGTCTCGGAGCCCCAATTTGCCGTTGATCTGGTCACATATCTGCCCCCAGTGTTGACTGTCTAGCTCAATCGCGTACGTTTCGATGTCCCTCTCTAGGCGCGAGATGCGTTTGCGGAGCGAGCGGTTGCGTTTTTGTTTGGACCAGCGAGCGCGGAGTCTCTCCAAAGCCTGCCACATATGTAGCAGTTTGGCGTCCGCCCTCCCTTCTGGTGAGGCAGCGGGGACCGTGTCCGTGGCCTGCCTGACACTGTCCTGTAAGGCACGCGTCCAGCTGCCCAGGTCGACAGCCTCCCCCTCCTCTTCGCGAAGGGCCCGGAAATGGTCCCAATTAACTAAACGTTTTTCGGCTGTCTCCCGTCTTTTGTGCGTGTTGTCGGGGATCGTTATTTCCAGAATAAAGTGATCGCTGCCGAGCGTGTTTCGGGTGTTCGACCATGTGGCTAGCGGGATGTTGCGCGTGATGGAAAGATCCGGGGTCGTATCCGCAGACACGCTGTTCCCTTCGCGGGTCGGATAATCCGGGTCAGTTATGAGTGTGAGATGGTCCGTCTGGAGCGTGTTCCATATGGCTACGCCTTTGGATAGTGAGCGCGGATATCCCCATGCCTGGTGGCGCGCGTTAAAGTCCCCCGCAATTAATAAGGGTGCTGCGCCGGCCAGCATCGCGGCTTTGTGGATGAGTGCAGCTGCCTGCTTGGAACTATCTTTGGGCGAGCTGTAAGCGTTAAGCACATATATACTGGGCCTGCCCTTCTTGTGCGGATGGATCTCGAGGAACACGTGTGGAATTAGCGTGTCCTCGATTTCGTGTTGTGTGACTGCAAGATTGCGTTGTGTGAATGTGACTACCGTCGACGTTTGTTTGTGTTGTCGTTTGGAAGTGGATGGTTGCGTGGGGTAAGTGTATGCGAACGCTGCGTAGCCCGCCATTTTAAGTGGTGGCGTCGCTTCTTGTAACGCTAGAATGTCTGGCTGTGTCGGTTGTTGACTGATGTGGAGCGACAGGTTACTCCGCTTTTGGCGAAGTCCCCTGCAGTTCCATTGCCACACAGTTATTGGTCTGTTGAGGTTGGCCATGGTTAATGCTTATGTCTAATTTGGCCGCTATTAGAGCGATGATGGGTAAGATACTGTCGAGGCTCTGTTGTATTGCCACGACCTTCTGTTCCAGACTATCCATGCGCTCTTCTAGTCTATTTATGCGCTCCTCCCGCCGAGCCACGCGATCGCGGAGCCGGAGTCTACGTTTAGGATTCTCTTTGACGGAGTTCGTCACCGATCCCACGGTCGACATTTCCGTGAGAGAAGAGTCCGACTTCCCCGATACGGCGTCTGTCGCCTTGCGCTTCGAGCTTTGCGGATGGTGTGTCATAGTGGGAGTGGATGTCTGTCCTCGCGGCGCAGTGAAGGTTGGCCTCGCTGTTTCGGTTTCTGCGTTCGGAGGGGTTGGTGGTGTTAAAGTCGTAGCTGCTGGTGTGTGCGCTTGACTGAGAAGCGTGGTATAAGTCTGCTTCGTGGTTGTGGTTTCCATGTTCACGAGGGGTGGTGTTGGGGTTGCGGTTACTTTCCGCCTGAGGATTGCGCATTCGTTCCTGAGTGCTTCCAGCTCCCTAGCTACTGCCGGGGGTATTGTGTTGTTGGGGAGTGTGTTGGTGTTGTGTGCGACCCTGCTAGCCCAGCTCACCTTGCGGGGGTCATCTTGCCGCTGGTGTTGCTGATTCGTCCTGCCCTTGCTCCCTGGGTGCGAAGTTGAGGACTTGGAGCGGTCCCGGCTCCTGAGGGATTCCGCTCCCCGCCGCCTCGATCTGGATCGGCGTCGGTATTTTCTGTCTGACGGTGCCGACGGTCCCGGTGTCTTCTTGCGTTGCACGAAGCGGTGGGGGCACACTTTGGAGCCGCTTTCATGTTCCCCTCTGCAGATGATGCAGACCGGTTTACAGGTGTAAGTCGAGCCGTCTGGGTTGGTGTTGGAGTGTTCGGTGCCACAGCTGCGGCACTTGGTGCTGGTGGCTTGCCTACAGACGTCGGCCCTGTGTCCGGTTTGGCGGCAGTTGAAGCAGGTCTCGATTTTCTCTCTGTATGGGTAGCAGAGCAGCACTGCGTGACGAAAGGTGACTTGTCTGGGTAGCTTGGTTCCCTCAATAGTCATTAACATGGTCCGAGTTGTACCCATCCTCCTCGCATGAAGGACGTTCAGTTCGGGGTTGTCAAGGGTGGCGTAGTGTATGACTTCCTCCATCGTCTCCCCCATGCATAGTGCCTCCGGTACAACTATGCGGGTGGAGTTTTCGGGCATCGCCACGTAGGCAGAAACTTGAAAAGTCCGGTCTCCCAGCGTGAGCGATGTGGCTCCGCCTAGTCGGCGAGCCCTGTCCTGACCTGGTGTGCTGACTGTAAAGGTGCGGTTGTACGGGTGAATCCTAATCTTCTCCTGTGGGCGTGACTGAAGAGGTGGAAGAAGCTGAAGTATCGCCATCATAAGCGTACTAGCACCGTATGTTATGGGATCGAACCCACGTGGACGGAAAACCACCTTAATGTCTTCCATAGGTAGTCTTGATAAAGTCGGACGGCGTTTTTGCGCGAAGCCTTTTAAAGGCTTTGCCGGATTCATTTCCCGCTTCCCGGGTGGAGTGGTGGATAATGGCGTGGCCGTCTGCTGAGCCGTACGCGCTGCTTCCTGTGTGGCCTTCTCTTTCTGTCTCTTCGAGACAAAGGCGGTGTGTGCGTTCATTTGTCGGCGAAAAACAGACTCCCAGACTCCCTCCTGGAGGTCCTCCGGTGTGATCGAGGTGCCTTCGACTTCGTAATGCATCCCAAAGGTCGAGGCGACTTATGCAGTAGCGGCGGAGTCGATTATATGATCGCCCCACGTATGCCGAGGCGTTGGGCTTAGCTTCTCCCCCCACATGCGTGGGGGGAAAAGCGGCGAATAAATCTGGTTCCTGGCGACGGTCCGGGTTCGGAATCGTGTGAAAGTGGTCCGCTTACCGTTGGCCGTCGGTTGGAAATCCAGAAAATCTGCAGAACTGGTGAATAGCAATCGAAAATGTGTCGAAAAAAGGAGCCGAGCAGAGCACGTCCGCACTGCCTGCCGCCCTCTTCTTCTTCCCCGTTGGTTGGAACGAAAAATATAGCCATTCGCTGAAAATACAAGCGTGTGATTATCATTTATGGATATACTGGATCATAATTCACCCAAACTGTTACAAAGATATTTCAAGCTTCGATTCTGTACCCCTTTAAAGGGGCACTCAAGTGGATTCTGAGATCGTCTATTTATTGTCATAACTCAATCTGCGGGCTCTAAGCATCCTAGAAATCCCAAAATTACATTCAAGGGCGGCCGATTTCCCTATTCAAAATCCAATCAAAGATCGCTGTTCTGCGCCTAGGCGCACGCCGTCAGGGGCGCTGTCGGACGGGAAGGCAGCAGGGAAGGGCGTGTGCCATCCAATCACGAGTGACGGCTTCCCGGCGGATTGATCCTTCGAACCGGCGGAGTGATCTTCCGAATGTGCGCGTATTTGATGGATTCTCGTTGGGACTCATTTTGTTTACTTCGGGTCTTGCGTCGTGCGGAGATGGACCTGCCAAATCTAACACCGTTGGAGGTGGAAATTCTTCGGCGGACGGCAGATAGCAGCTCAATCTCCTGCGCGACGCCGATGCTTGGAACGCGACGGACTCGGACGACAGTTGGCGATGCTCAATGTCGACACCGGAGGAAGACGACGAAACCGACGACGCAACCCAGCGGCTTGGGAACACCAACTGGTAGGTGATGAGCTGTTTATTATACCTCTCATATGTATAGCTGATGCTGGTTTTTTGTTTTAAGGTGCCAATGCAGTCGCTGCGTGCCGATGGAAACCGTCGCAGAGTGTGTCTGCTGCCGTGACTACCCGGCCACCGTTCGCAAGCAGCAGGGCCGGCAGAGCTGCGTGACAAGCCACCCGGATTTCGAGGGGCTGTGCCTCGATCCGGGTGTGCTACAACTGGCCTTGTTGAACATGCGCCACTATGGTGAAAGAAACGTGGGGGCAACCTTGAACGAGTGAGTACAACTTCGTGTCACCGGTCGCGAAACTTGCTGTTCTGCCTCGGCCCCCGTTTTTCTTGCGTGCGCATTGAAGCGGCGTGATAGCTTTGAATAGAAATTATCATTAGCGTTCAACTGCTTTTGAATGTTTTTCGCTTTACGTGTCTGCTTTTTTCTTGTTTGCCGTGCGTTTTTGGTTCCATGCCCATGCCTCCCAAGCCGCGGGCCAAGGATAAGGACGGGTACCTTTATGACAGCGTCTATTCTCCCGGCAGCTGGGAGAATAATTTTTCGAAATTCTACCGACGATCGCCTCCCATTGGTTGTCTGAAATCATACAACTGCCGGTAGAATGCTGATTTTCTTGTTCTTCCAACATCTCATGGAAACACGTTTCATGGACAACTTTTCCTGGACACGTATTGTCGACGCTGACGTTTCATCGACACTCGTTACGCGAATTGCACGCTGTAGGGACACTTCATCGCGCGTGTATCCCTCGGGCCAGTGTTAAACCCCCCCTCTTCGCCTCTGCTTTCTCTTGGCGACAGTCAATGGTCCAATGGGAGTCAACTGCCGGTTGAATTTCGGGGAAATTATTCTTCTGGCTGCCGGGAGAATAGATGTTACGTGGCTTTATAGACTGACATGGAGTCAGAGTTGGACTACTGTCTCTCGTCGGTTCTTGAGGCTGCTCAAGTAGTCAGACATTGCAAGGAAAACGTAGTCAACTATTCAAACGCAAAAAAAATACAAGGGCAGTCACACAGACGCCGGCAACATCGCATTTCAATGGTTTGTTTATGGGCAAAGGCGAGCTTCTTGCCCACACTCCATTGCGCATGCGCGGCGCCGGTGGCGTCTGCTAGGGGCGCTCCAGTTTGTTTATAAACATGAGTTGGTGTATAGTTAGTTGTGCCGATCATTTGTTTGTTTGCAAATACATCACATGCACAGCGAAAGGAAACATAAAAGGGAACCATAATATATGATGGTTTTTCCGGGGAAACAATCACAAGAGAGGTGTAGATTTCAGAGAAGCGAATATTGCTTATTACATCTGATTAGTCTGGTCATTGCCTCAGGTGTATGACTCGTGGGTGTTCCTTACATTCAATAAATGTGGACATTGTTTCAGGCGCTTCCGGTTCGCTGCCTATAGGCAGTGTGTGCTTTGGCTGTGGCGGAGACTTGGACAGAAGAACAGGCGACCACTGCCCTAATGCATGGTCAAGGCAATTAGAGGTCACTTTGCCAGCGACACCTACTCCGGGTTTCGGTACCCCTCCCTTTAAAAAAATAAAAGCGCTAAACAATGCATTGCCCAGCAGTCGTTCTTCGCCCAAATGTAATTAACTGTATTAATGAACAAGTCTTCAGCAAGAAAGTCGTAAACGTAGAAAAATGTTTGAACAGCAGTAGAGGCTTTAATACACGACGTTTCGGGAAGAGACTTCCCTTCTTCAAGTGTGCAGAAAATACAGTTGCAAAGCGCTTTTCGAGAGACCAAAGGAGAGGAGGAGCATTGGAAAAAGCGAAAGAAAAAAGTCATGTATAATAGTACAAGTAAAAACACTTGAGCATGAAAAAACTACATTCCAACAAAACACATATAAAAAAGAAAAAAGAGAGAAGTGGTAGCTTTAAGGGTAACATGGTCGCGGCACTCGTTAGCGAAACCAAGAAAATACATCACAGGCAACGGCCTCCGTCACGTTAGAGTTAGAGCTCCAGATCCAGAAAAATAACAACATACAGGGGTCAAGTCGAGTGAGCCCAAGCCAGTATAACGCCGAAGCAAACGAAGGTCATAAACAAGCCCGAAGTGTGTGTAAACGGACACCAGAAATGTCACACTTGGGTGGCACCGCTCAACAGAATACCGAGAAATACTCCGTAAAACGCCTCCCAACTCGATCTCCCACCTCCCCGCAAAAAAAAAAGAAAAAACGGAAAGAGGAGGGAAGTTAGCGGGCGACGTCCCCACATCCCAATGTTTCGAGCTCTCCCCTCAAAGAGCTTTAGCTCTCCCCCGCTCTCCTCCGCGATGAGGGAGGTGGTTTGCCTGTAGTATACTAAAAACTAAAAACCTACAACAGCCTATATAAGTTTCCTTTTGAAATGTTCATACCAAGCGGGGTTAGTGTTTTAAATTTAGATATATAAAAGGACTCTTTATTTTTGCGCGTAATATCATTTTTGAAACGACTTTCCACGATGATAATTTTTAGGTGCGTATGAATGTCGTGGTCGTCGGAGTTAAAGTGTTTAGCTACTGGTGTTTGTCCTTTATTTACAATATCAGACTTATGGCCATAAAATCGCTCTTTCATAGAATTTTTAGTTTCTCCCACGTATTGCTTCTTACACAGCGTGCAGTTAATAATATATATCACGTCAGGGTTTTGCAGTCGATATGCTGTTTAATATTTACGTAGAAATCTGATGCGTAGCTCGAAATTTTATCAGCGGTCGAAACGAACGGGCAGAGTTGGCAAGGAGTGTTGAGGCAAGGACCACAACCACCGCATGAATTGGGTTTTTTTATATACGAGAGACATAACATCCTCCCGAGATTCCGATGCTTACGAAATGTGACAAATGGTGATTCGGGAAATATTTTTTTAAGTTTATCGTCGGCATGTAGGATGTTTAAATGGCGTTTCAATATGGAATTCAGGCTTGATAGGTTCGAATAGTAGCTTATAACCAACGGAACCCTTGTTTCGTTGGAGTCAAGCTGTCGTGTGGATTCAAGGAGTGTGCTACGTTCCAGAGCGGATGCCTTTCATGTGGCGTCGTCGAGAATAGAAGCAGGATATTTTCTTTTGAATAGTGTATTCTTCAAGGACGTTACGTTTTCCTTAAAGTTCGATTCTTCAAAACAGATTCTACGCAACCGGAGGAATTGGCTGTAAGGTATATTATTTTTTTGACATTTCGGGTGGTAGCTATCATAGCGTAGAACCTGACGTTTGTCTGTGGGCTTTCTGTAGAACTCCGTTATCAAATGGCTTCCCATCTTTTTAACGTTAACGTCGAGAAAGTTCATAGAGTCTGATGATTAATTACAGGTAAATTTAATTGTACGGTGGCAACCGTTGAGGTAACTTAGAAAAGAGAGGAGTGCATCTTCAGTGTCGTTCCAAATGAAAAATACATCGTCAATGTACCGAAGATATATGGCGGGAATCTTGGCGCAAGTCCACACAAAGGTCTCCTCAAACTTGCCCATAAAAATATTAGCGTAATTTGGGGACATTCTCGACCCCATGGCCGCGCCTTGAATTTGCAAATAATGATCATCATCAAACATAAAGTTATTGCAGTCTAAAATTAATTCCAATAATCGCAGAATACAGCTACTGTCTGCGAGAGACGAAGGGTGAAGAAAAAGGAATTCTTCCACGGCTGCCAGTCCCTCATTATGTGGGATGTTAGTGTACAAAGAGCTCACATCGATAGTGACCAGAATGTTCTCCTGTGATATTAAGCCGGATCCGTTCATATGGTCGATATGATTAAGAAAGTGCGTGGTGTCCTTTGCGTAGGATTGTAGGAGGGGGGGTATATGTTTAATAGCGTGGTCTACAAATTCTGAAATTCGTTCGGTCGGTGTGCCTATGCCTGATACAATGGGCCTCCCTGGATTGTTGGGCTTGTGAACCTTGATGAGCATATAGAAGACACCTGGATGAGCGTTTTTTGACTGAAGGTAATTATATTGATCGCCGTTAATTTTATTGTAATTACGCAGATCTTCAAGTGTTTTGTTAATTATAATACTAAACCGCTGGGTAGGATCGTCAGGTAGACGTAGATAAAAATTTGGGTTTTCAAGCTGGGTCAATGCCTCCCGCATGTAGTCGGCCCTGTTTATAATTACAACACCGCCACCCTTATCCGCAGGACAAATAATGACGTCCTCCCTAGACTTCAAATTATTAAGGACCTGTTGCTCCCGTCTAGACAAATTACCCCTCTGTGGGGTTGTTTTAGCAAGCGAATCAAAAATATCATTCCGTATAGCTTGTACATAATTATCTATGTACACACTGCTCTTGCTTGAGTCCGGGGTCCAGTGTGACTTCAACTTGAAATTTGGTGTTGTGCTATCAAGACCCCTAGTTTCATTGCATCCCTCTTTTCCATTAAAATACGTTTGAAGGTGTAACCGCCGGGAGAACTGCTGTAGATCATCTAAAAGTTCAAATTCTTTTGCTGCCTGTGGGGTGGGTACGAAACTCAAGCCTCTAGATAAAACTGAACACTCCGTAGAGGTCAGGGGAGTGTCAGGTAGGTTAATTACTGCACAATCGCTTGTTTCATTAGAACTACTAGCCACATCTGACACACTGTTTAGGGAAGGCAATATATTATCGTTGTTAACCTTTGACAGGGAAAGGCCATCACGGTGCGCTTTTTTTGCCTTATCAATTTTCAACTCATCAAGCTTTTTGTCTGCAAATACGTTAAGGTCACTAATCTTCTCCTCGGTTAGTTCGGCAACGACAGTTTTTAGTTCAAGATCAAGATGTTTGATCACAGTTAGGCTCTCCTTAATTAGAATCTTTAAAAGTTGCATGGAAGTGGCCTCGAGAGTGGTGTCCCAGTTCTTGGTATTATCTAAATTTCTAAAATTGAACGACGGTTGTATAGAGAGGGCTGGTCCCTTTGGTATCACATTCTGATCAATGCAGTCCCTGTAGAAGGAATAATGCGAAAAATACCTTAATTTCTTGTCTATAAGTTTCCGCACACGTAGAAACAAAGGGGTAAAAGTCTGGCCACCATATTGTCATCGTGCGAACTTGTGCGACTTGTTTTACCGAATTCGGTGAGATCGGCGGGGGCTGTTGTGTCGAGGTGGTGGGTCCCGTGAGGTACTCGGCTTCGGAGGCACAGGGGGAAGGTCAGTGGGCGTTGTGTTGGATTGAAGCAGACTTGGACGTAGTTCAACTACTCTACTCAAACTACTGTAGTTTAACTACTTTTCCGAGTAAATTGGTAACTTTAAATTAGAACTTTAATTGGGTAATTAGTAGTTTAATTTAACTACATTTCTCAGGTAACTTCTACTCGAATTACTAATTACTTTCAAAATGTAATCCTATTCTTTTTTTTATCAGAAAAGTTGAGTGCAGAAATAAATAAGACGCTGGCAGATTAAGTGGTATTCACGAACAAGGGGACCCTTCACATTCCGTTCCCACGCACTTACACTCGGCAGCCCTAGAAACTGCATCACAGGTGTCCTTGGGCCAAGGTGGCGACGAGCAGCCAAAACATAACACCGGTACACGAACGTAGGCAGAGATGCTTAACAAGCCTTGGTCGGGTGTTGACCTAATCCGGTAATGCACGCAAGCGCCGCGCCCCCAGCTGCAACCGTGAAAGACGGGGACACTCCGAGGGTTGTTGTTGTTTTCATGTTGTCTGCCTTTAGTGAGTTCTGACTCAAGTGGTACGATCCACGGTAGGCGCCACTGGAATGACCTTTCAGCTGGGCGCCTGTTCCCATGGTCGCCTCGTCGTCAGCGCATACTCCCTTGCAAAGCCGGACTCCCCCGCGCACAGACGCAGACAAGGATAATCCGTTCATGGGAGCACGTTCCCGCTTCCAGCTCCAACTGTACGAGCGCCGATGCTTGTTCACGTAATCCTTCGCGTCCTTCCGGCCTTCCACGCCAGGGAGACCTCCTCTTTGTGGAAGACGTTTTACTTGTCAGGCGCGTCGGGATACCGTAGTCGCCGGCGAGTATTTTGAGTCACCCTTCGGAGATCCTTTTGTTGGACCTAACGTCGGCAGCATCCCCCCTGGGCCGACCCTCGCGGAAGGACCGAGCGTGGATTAGGGCCGAGCGAGCCGGAACTGCCGAGTGCGGGGGCTAGGCCGACCACTGCGAAAGGGCCGGGAGGGGTGTCGAGGCCGAAAGAGGGGGGAAGGCCGGGCACGGCGGCAAGGCTAAGGGAAGCGTAAGGGCCGATAACAGGGGTGGGGATTAGAGCGATCAGTCCACGCGTGGCTCCTTCGTCGAGGCGGGAATTCGTTGGAAAGAAAACCGATAGATGGCGCGCCCTGGTTTCGCTCCTTTTTGTTTGGAGATCTCTTTGGTTTGACGAGTCTGGCGTGGAGCACGGTGGAGGCAAAATGTGTTTCTTCCACCGCGGCCTAAAAACCTTTCTTTTTTTAACACACATTTTGAGCGAGCGAGCGAGCGATTGTCACAGCAGAGTGAAGTCTGGAAAAGCGAAACAACGTAATCCCGCTGCATGAGCTCTCGTGCATCCAGATCCCCTTGCAGTGCTATGAACTCGTGCTCTAGCTTTCGCTATAATACACGGGGCTCCTAAATTGTCTCAACATCTTTGTCTTCTATGTGCTTGCCCAAAAGGGCACGGGCACAAGCCCTGTTTGCATAGATCGAAGCCTCTTGGCTCTCCTCTAGGCTGACTGGAGCAGTGTCTTCACGCGGCAAGGTCAGGAGCTTCATTTCGTCGCGTACTACTACTTCCGACTTTATGAGCCCTCACAGTGAAAGGCAAGAGGTAGAACCTCAGTTTTTTCTGCACCCCAGCCAACAGAAGAAAAATAAACTTACCATGATCCGAAGGATAAATTCGGAGCATACTTGATGTGTGGTGTCTGAGGTGGCCAAAAAAGAAAAATATTCCTACGAGGGAAACTAAGCCTGTCGCACATATTACACATTCTGTGCACTCCGAATCATCTGTGCGACCGATCTAGGTAATTTGCAAAGAAAAAGTCTACTAAGCAAACGTTTGGATACAATACAAATGAGGAGAACTACGAAATAGGATTTGCTCCTTTTTTATCCAAAGGCCCGACAGAATTCTAAATTGAAACCCGGATCACACCGCTTACACCTCATACAAAAGACAGTCTGACAGACACGATCGAGGCACCGCGAGAACCGTGTTTCGAATTCCGCGTGCCATGTTTTTTTCTTGAACTCATTGCCCTGCAGCATTCGAAGAACGGACCTCGCGGTGACTCGCGTTCAAACCTGTCTGCATACCGTCCTTCGTAGGATTTATGAGCAGTGTGACCCCGGATTAACGTTCAGGTATATATTTTATCATGAAAATCCTGAAAGATTACGTAGTCGGGGGCGGTATGTCATAAAGCAAAAGCGACGGGATTGCCATGGTGGGGAAGAACAATCAGAGATGCTTCAAAGAGATGTAAAAAATTGCAAGGCGATTAAAAAAAAAAGAATTAACATTAATTAACCGCGTTTCTATGAGAAAGCAATTGACGTTGCACTGAGTTTCTATTTGTGCACGAGCTCACTAGGTAGCCGGACAAAAGCTCACCGGACAAAAGCTCACCGACAAAAGCTTACCTATTTTTTTGGCTAAAGACAGGCTGGGATAAAGTGCGGGCACGATGGACATTGCACCATTTTTAGGAGAACTGGTACCCCTTATCATACAAAGGTGTCGACAGATAAGCCATAACAGGCGAAGCGACGATTTCGGACCAAAATTTAGGTCACCGATATTGAGTGGAGCTGATAACATAAAACTTGCCGGAGCACCCTTGCGCCACGCTGAAGGAACTTCGTGGATCGAAGTTTTGAACCCGCTTTTTCAATGTTCTTATGTCACGCTAAACGCGCACATAAAGGTTATGCAGAATCTACTCATCGACATTGCAAGAACGCAGTGGCATATAATGGTCAGTGGTAAGCGTGTTTCACATGCAGCGATTTCGGCCCTAGAGCGGCGCGATTTGTGCCGTCGCGGCGCTCGTGCCGCTCAACCGCTGGTGCTGGCCAAAGCGCCGGGACGGCAGAAATCCCGCCGCTCTAGGGCCAAAACCGCTGCATGAGAAACACGCTTTAGTCTGGAAATACCTTTAGCTTATTACTGGAAGCATGCTTATATAGGCTGGTTTAGGCGTGTTAGCTTTGCCTCCAGAAGTTGAAGTTGCTCGAGCGCTTGTAAACTTTGTTTAATTTTCTCAACGCGCGATTCAGGTGTATTTCTGCAAAGTAAAAAAGAAAATAGCGTGGTACAGAAATTATGTATGTTTTGCTGTTTCTTTGTGCATATTAAGGCGTCTGAACCAAAATGGGTTCATCGGGACCGCCAACTAGGGCCGCCGTTATGTCCACGCGTCTATATGCCTCGCCATTCCGTCGTGGCCAAATGCATGGGACTTTCGCTCTAGATTATTATGTTAGACAAGCTTCGTACCCCAACTACGGGTTTATGCACAATATTTCGTGTCAGATGAGAAACCTCTTTGAGATTGACTAGGGAAAAATATATTCTGAAATGTGATTATGAAAAGACGGCTCTCTGACTACGGCACTACCGCTGCCACAATAAGACGCAGAATGCCTCCAACATGGCGTCAAGGCACTGATAGCAGACGACAATGTTGGTTTCGATTTCGAGTCTAACCAGAAGTGAGTTAGGTGCAAAATCTTATACTTAAAGGCGCAAAAGAAATGAGCACAAAGAAGTAGGCGTGCACACTCGGAGCGCTACAAACAAATGAATTTTAGTTTGAAAAAAAGAAAACGAACATATATACACACTTTATTATACCTCACCCCAAAAGAACCTGAATGCCTTATTTGATGAAACGAGTGACGACGCACTCATGCAACCGTCATACTCATTTACACTTTCTGCCGCTTTTTTGGATTCCTACTTCCCCGGAATCTGTGTTTTATCCAGCAAAGGATCACACGAACACTTATTACAGTGGACTTCGAAGTTCCATGAAGGAGACCGCTTTACAGAATGTTGATGACCTATGTACGATCGGGTGGTGCACGGAAGCACCCGATGACAAAAGCTCCGTGTGAAATGACCACGACTGACACACCGTCCTTTTGCCCCGCCTTAAAATGGCCAGTTTCATCAGGAGCGAATGACTCGAATCCCCAGATAAGGTGGCCGGGTCCTCACCGTGACGGCGGAGCACTTTGCTTCTAATTAAGCGACAATAAGTGGGCACGCGAGCGTGTGTAACGTAATCATGCCGTCATTGGAACAATGCTGGTTGAAGCTTGCACAGGGATTCTGCACGTGGGGCTATCATGCTACATACGTATACGATCGCCCATATGTCGTTATCCCACATGTTTGTGTGAATGTTTTTTTTTTTTTGCGCATGCTTTTTTGTCTTTGTTTATTTTTAAGCATAATCTAGTTAGCTTCAATGGTGCTCTGAGGAAACGCCAACAAGGCCGACAATTTCCTTGAAATTTATATCGACCCTTTTTCCTTTTTTTCCTTGGTAACCATTTTATTTTTATTGTCTCTTTAATTTTGGCAGTAGGCTTCAAGTTGAGTTTCGAGCTTCGTGTCTCTCAGTCGCTTTTTGTCCTTTTGCTCTAAAATTTTCTTTTATATATATATAAAATTGGGTTGTGTGTGTGTTTATAAGCCTAGAACTTGGTCTGCCTCACAGGGGCGACGAGTCTCCCAGCTGTAGATGAGAAATTTAGCCAGTGCGGTACAAACCGCTAGCGTGGGGTCTTTAACGTGCGTCACGCAGTAGTGAAACACGACCGCACGCCGGTACGATGCTCATCCAGATCGAAACGGGCAGGGGTAAATATATATATATATATATATATATATATATAAAAATAAATATATATATATATATATATATATATATATATAAAATAAATATATATATATATATATATATATATATATATATATATATATATATATATATATATATATATATATATATATATATATATATATATATATAAGCAAACTTTACCTCATTCGTTTTGGAAATTGGGACACCCGGATAGCAAATTTGAGCAGAGACAGACGGAAGTATTTGAGAAAGGGGAGAGCACAGGGGAGGGGCGAGCCTAACGGCCTCGGAACGGATTGCTTACCAAGGTCGCTCGGCTTAACTCCATGGCGCACCCTCTCTTTCCCTCAGAAAGGGCGAGAGACGTGATGAGAGAACAGTTACCCTCCCGTTTTACCCACACAAATCTCCTTTGTGGGCGAAGGGGACTCGGCATCCTTGAGCGACAAGGAATCCATTCAAGCTGACAGTACATGGGGAGCTACGCGCCCGCCGGATCAGTCATCACCTGCCCCGCTCTCTGCGCGTGGTTACGGGAAGGAGCGTGATCACGTGATTAAAGTTAGACGTGCGATTGGTTCACCGAACACCTTGGCTTCCATTATCCTGTCAGCTCAGGGGTGACGGAGTCCAGCCCGCGAAACACACACAGAAAGTGAGGTCACGTTGACCAAGGCCACGCGATAAGGTAGGGGTCGACTGGAGGACGGTGGGGACTGTTCGACTGGTTCGGGGAACTTTCGGCAAAATTCGACGAAGTTCGCCATCGTGAACAGTGTTGTGCAACCGGGAACTGAAAATGGGCAGAAACAGCTCTTTCCTCCAAGAGAAAATAATTGCAAGCTCAACGTGCGCATATCAGGACATCGTGGTGCCAGTTTTTAAGTTGTTTTAGTGCATTTTATTGCTTAGCGGACTGATTTTATCGTGCGAAGCGGCTCGGCATCTTCGCCATTCACGCTACCTCTACTGGAAACGGCAAAAACGGTGTTTTTAGAGCTCCGATCACCAGCAGCGCATTCCGTCTTAATACCAAGAGTGATCTTGAACATGCGGATTGTCAAAACTTGTGTCACTAAATAAGCTACGCTTCAGAGTAACGGTATCTCAAAACGTTCCATTCGCATTTGAACCGTGCACATTTCGACCCCTTCTCATTTGGTCCTTCTCGTTTGAACCTTCTCATAAGATCCGAATCGTGTTTTTCGCAACTGGACCCCATTCTCTTTTCGCCCGTTCGCGCTACGACCGAATGACACTGGTTCGGCATGCTTCTAACGTTGTTACGCCTTCGCGGCCTTGTTGATGAGCCTTACCTTAGTTGGGTTCCCAACATACCATCAGATATATGTTATGTGTAGAGGTACGCACTGAGAATCGTACATTGACGCCTGCTTCCCTTCATCTAAGCAACCAAGAAAAAAAAGCGATGAACAGTTAATTCGGAAACTTTGCTTGAACAGAAATAGCATACATAATAGCAGTGCTTCTCAACCATTGGTGTTTCGCAGACGCCTTGTAAAAAGGCGGAGATGATGGAGGACCCTTTTGGGGAGCGGGGAATAGAAAGGTATAAGTTATCATGATAATGATTTAATAAATAGATATAACTAACTGCTGATGTAAAGTAGACTTATCTCATTGACATACACACGAGAGTACTCTCCCGAAATTTGGAACGTTTCTTCTCAATGTGAAGAAAGACAACTAATATTGCCGTGCGTGACTGATGAGACAGGGCTTCGCGGACCTTTAGGATGTCTTCGCAAACCCCCTTTTGAGAACCACTGCATTATAGAAGTGGTGGCATTGTCCCAAGTCGAGAGACCTCGAACAACGTGACATTTCGGAATATGATTTGGCTGCGATAAATAGTTGGTCTGTTTTATTGTCAGCTAGTAGCCTTTTAGGACGACCTCGACGCACTGCTAAAATCCTTAGCAGAGAGAGTATGCCTACAGTGTGGCACACACACACACACACACACACACACAAAGTATATCAATGTATTAATATTACCCTACAAAAACGATTTTGGTATAGAAAGAGTCAAGTGCGACGGGTCAAAGCGAGATATTTTTGAGAATGGCTGTTTTGAAAAGGGCTAGGTGAGAAGGGCGAAACGAGAACGGGCCCTAATCAGGAGGGTTGGAATGCAAAAGACAAAACGGGAAAGGGCCAAATACGACGGGTCAAAGCGAGAAGATCTTTTTGAGAATGGTTGTTTTGAGAAGGGCCAAGTGAGAACGTCGAAACGAGAACGGGCTCAAATGCTAACCACCCCATTGGCCGTATTGTGGCTTAAAATCATGGTTGGCAGTTATGTGAAGCTTTATCTGAAATCACAGAAAACACGTTTTTGTCCTCCACAAATGTTCGGTTAACCCTTATTTTTCCAAATTCGGATTGTTAGCTGGAAGTGGAGTGCCAGTAATTTTCTTTACTCGTCAAGCTTTTCTTACGTGCGTGATTTATTTGAAATTCTTGATTGATTCAAGCGTTATGTTCTGTTCAACTGTTCCTCTCCTCTAACAGACTATTTATTGAACTGTTAATTTCGTAGTATAGTCGCCGGCCATATGAGCTCCCCCGGCCGAACGCCGACCGGATCAGCGAAAATCCCGCACGCGGCGCGTCGAGCGTTGCCGCGTTTTGGGAGCCGGGCTATTGGGACCAAACCATTCCGTTATCAAAGGGGTGGACGCATAGCTTTTATCGGGATTCCAGCCTTTAGAAGTGTGAATCACAAAAACATGTAGAATTGCCGTCTTCGGGTGTTGGCCCCAAGTGTTCGGAGATGATGTTATAACTGCTGATAAACTTGAGCTTACTTTAGGCGTAGATAAAGCAGCAGTGTTCGATAGATGCTTACAAATGTAAAACCCTATGTTTGATATGATATTAGGCATGACAAGAATGAGCCCTCGGCAAGCGAGAAGTGGCCGACCAGGAAGCCATCTGCAAAGTCATCGTGTAGAGAGTCACCCTTGGCGAAGCAACACGCTACTGAGCGCAGAACAATAGAGGCTTCTCGATGAAACGCGATCATGAAAAGTCCCTGAATCTTTATTCTGCTTCGACACAAATCGATTTTTTTGTTATCTATAGCATATCCTTATAGATTAAATAAATTAGTTCAAAATCGCTTGTCATTGTCTAGGTTTAAGAAAGATTGTAAGAAAGGGAGGCTTGTGCGTAGGATTACTCTTCGGGTAGGAACTATTTAAAATGACAAACAGATTTTTCAAATAAAAAAGTAGCATATAACACGTCAGAGATATTATGCAGTGAAGAATTTCGATAAGCCGTCTGTGTTTACCTAAAACCGGAAGCGGGATTGTAATCGGCCGTGCTTCAGATTCACATTCCGAAACGCGTAATGCTATTAAACTTTCCGCGTCCACCCTTTTGATAGCGGAATGGTTTGGTCCCAATAGCCCGGCTCCTAGAACGCGGCAACGCTCGACGCGCCGCATGCGGGATTTTCGCTGCTCCGGTCGGCGTTCGGCCGGGGGAGCTCATATGGCCGGCGACTGTACATTTGACACTGGTGAGATTAAAAAGGCCAGTGATTTGATTTATAACTGGTAAATATTATGAAGGAAATATTAGCACATTTGTAACTACATATTTCTGTGCCGCAAATTCCGTAAATGTAAAGTTTTTTTTTCCAAATCAATGTAGAGATATACACCGACACGCGGGCTTGACGTCACGGAGCTGCGGCGGCGCTGCGATCGCGCCGGAGCCCGGGGGTGTGGGCAAAAGCGCGCACGTTTCGCATGGGCGTCATAGCATTTCAGCATGCCGCGAAGCTGTGTTGCCGTCAATTGCACCGAAATGTACAAGAAAAGCAGCGGAGTGAGTTTCCACAAGTTCCCGGCAGACTCTGAAAGGCATAGAAGGTGGATAATATCCGTGGATCGAAAAGAATGGTCGCCTCGCGCGAACGACCGTTTGTGCGGCAAACACTTTCTTGGAGGCAAGTGCGGCTTCCATTTCAATCTCCGTCCCGAGGCTTGCATATGTGCAGGGAAACCGTTGTCTGATCGAGACCACCCGGATTTTGTTTCCACGGTGTTCACGCACAACGCACCCGGGCACCCCCCAAGCGCTCGTCGGAGGCTCGCTACGCCCGTGCTACCGAGCAGAAGGGGATCGACGACAGAACGGCAGTGTTGTAGGCGTTACCAAAAAAAAAAAGTAACGAAATACGTTACTCGCTACTTGCAAATAAAAGGTACGCGTTACTGAGCTACGTTATCTAAAAATAAAAGGACGCGTTGCCGCTACCGATAAAAAGTAAGGCACGTTACTTCTGCGTTACTTTTTTAAAATTATGATGTAACACATTTTACGGTTTTGACGATACAGGTCATATATCAAGAAACATTATGTTCATGCATAAACTGAACATAATTACTTTAGCTCTTTTCACGGTTTCACCTAAATACTTAGGGGAAAGACGCAAAGAAAAACATGGCTTGACGCCTAAAACACAGAAACAATTGAAGTGTAATTTCTTTAAGACTTGGGAAGTAGTAACGACTAATGTAACTACGTTACTTGAAATAGTAACATAAGTACGTTACCCGTTACTGTGCCGAAAACGTAACGGATAGGTTACTACGTTACTAAAAAAAGTAACGCGTTCCTAGTAACGCCGTTACTTGTAACCTGTTACCGTCAAGACTGCAGAACGGACAAACCTTTATTGGTTGTAATGCCTTGTGGTCAAGAGGGTATGAAAAATATCATACCTTGACTTGAAGACGCTCTGTGTATTTAATCAATTAATGAATACACACACTTCCGCAGACCCACAGTCTGCTGATCCCGCCGGCAGTGCGGAAACCGACTCGATGTAATCGTAGACCTCGAGAGACTTGTACGCCTGCACCGTGTCGGCCGTGAACTGGCTTGGCGAAAAAAACTGAATAAACGACGACCTGAGCCGTTGACTTCCGTGGCAGCAACTTTACGTCGGAAGTCCAGCAGGCCTTGTTTACGGCGTACGAATCCTCGTAGGCAACGCCGTCCACGCACAGTTTGCTTCGATACCGCTACCGTTCAGGCTCGGGCAACGAGCTCAAATAGTCGGGCATAGCATACGACATACGTTATGAGGAAATACGACGCACAAATAAAGATACAAGCGTCCCTACAACGTCAACAACGAGCGCACGCCATAGAGCGCAATGGCGAAAACACGGACAGCCGGGCTGCTTTTGCCCACATAGCTACCGCGCATGCGCGGCCTTCCGGCCGTGTTGGTAAACAGAGCCGCTCCGCGTGTCGGTCTATAGGTGTAATCTTAAATGGTGAGATTGTAATTAACAGGTCTTAAGGTTAGATGAAAAGTTGAGGAACCCTATGATATTGCAAGAATAGGGCAAAGCAATTTATGGATTGATATCTTTCTACTATTTTATTAATTTCTTTAATCACTATCAGTATTTAATACTAGATCGGTAGAGCTCTGAGTTAGGACAAGTCGGGCGAACAAAACAACAGTTAACGCCTATGCCGACTTGCTGGAAACAGCGTCTCAGCTGAGACTAGGGAAAGCACTGCCAAAGCAGCGCAGACGCTGAGCGCGACTGACACCTCGTCTCAAGACGCTCGCGCGTCCCACCCTTTGCAGTGCTTTTTTTCACCCATTGTCGGCTGGGACGCTGATTCCAGCAAGTCGGCCCAGGTGTCTTACTTGCTCATCTATTTGTCATATAAGGCAGTACTGCTATCTCCTAGAATACTCAAGTTTATTGTATACAAAATAACGAAAAATATTCGCTGGAAAAGAAAGTTTTCATTATAGAAAAGTAAACATTAAAAAAGTCGGTAGGCCTTTCTGAGATTTTATGTTAGAGAGCAACTGAATCGATTAATCGAACAGTTGATTAAAGGGCGACGATTAATAAAGCTATATTTTATTTGGATATTCATAATTGACAAAGGTAAGAGAGAACTGACAGTGACTGAAGATGAAAGGTAAATAAATATTTAAAATTACAGTGGTATGAGGTGGCCTAGCGGGAACTGGCACCTGAATCGAGGCCCCCGATTCTGTTTCTTTCAGAACTGTGAGCCCAGAACTCTGCGTGGGATCCCGGCCATCACGTTCTTGCCCGGTTCACAGCTTGCAGGGGTGAATCCTGGCACTCATTTTTGCTTTAATTTGTCTTTAATCGTAATACATAATAAAATGTATAGACGGTACACTTTGAATTGCATGCTTCTATATTTACCTGGATGCGATAAAAAAAATTCCACAGTGAATGTGGCTTGTTTACTGCAGCTTTCTTTTCAGATGTATATGTAGTGTTCAACTGACCACTATAAATACATCTGAAAAGAAAGCTGTATGTCCGCTAAAATGGCTGCCGAAAATAGTACAACCCGCGCTTGAAATCGGATGCCAAAATTTAAATAGCCAGGGCATAAGGTTGGGAGCTAATATTGGATAAGCCAGTGATTAAGGTTTGATGCCAATATTGGTTGTAGGATTCACAATCAGTAGTGGTCCAATGATGGCTTAGGTGTTGGTGAAATTGTGGCCCAACGTTGGGCTTAAATTTTGGTTAAAAGGCGGTCGAACCATGGCATAAATGATGGTCCGATATTAGCCTAAATATTGGTTGAATCGCGGTCCTACATTGGCATTAGTTAATGGTCCAACGTTGGATCGGGTAGCGGTTTCGAGAAAATCAACATTAGGCCAACATTGGAGCCAATGTTTGCCATTTGCGGGCCTATTTGGTCAAACAATGGTGTGCTGCTTGGAAGTTGGGGCGCAGTAATCGTGTAAAAGATAACGCACCATGCTTTTTTTTTTTTTTTTTTTTAGAGGTGATATGTGTTTTGTTGTCTGCTCTCAAGCGCGTTCTCGCTGAACTGAATCATCGGTCTTCCTCGCGCAGATTCCGTCTGCGACGCAGGTGACTTCTACAGTCATTATATAGAGGTGTAACTCTAGCGTGCAGTGACTTCCAAGCATGCTTTGCGATCCGTGATCCCTCAGTTTTAGCAGACCGTTTTTGCACCTTCGATACGATACTTCAGCGGTGCGGTCGGCCATGGAGTAGTTATGCCTGGGCGCGTAACGGGCCGGCTGGAGCCACGGCTACTGTTCTCGCACCGATTACAAAATTTTGATTCCGGTGTTGTAGCGGGACTCAACAGTTTTAATCATGACTGAAAGTAAACATCTTGCTGTCCTTTAGCTGCGGCAAGTATATTTGAGATGGCTAAAATTCGTGATAGAGAGAAATGAAAAAAAAAATAAAAAAAAACAAAAAAAAAACGAGATGTGCATTTTCGTTTTTTCTATTTATATTCCTAAAAAGTTGACGCAAAATACCTCATGCGTCCATGGCCTAGCGGATAAGAGGGCTGCTACTTTGGCCTACCTTGCGAGTGGATTTTCAATTAAAAATATAAAGGAAACCAACCCGTCCTGGGTTTCGAAACCAAGGACGGGTTGGTTTCCCTCATATTTTTCCTTATGAAAGTTTTGCTAATAAACTGTGCGTTAAAGAAAGAAAAAAAAAACAGGTTTCCAAACTAAACTTGTCCGATCAAACAGGTCCCCAAACAGAAAGGAGCGAAAACAGGGCGCGCCATCTATCGGTCTTCTTTTCAACGAATTCCCGCGACGCCGGAGTAGCCACGCGTGTGCTGATCGTTCTAATCCCCACACCCGCTCTCGGCCCTTTCGCCTCCCTTAGCCTTGCCGCCGTGCCCGGCCTTCCCCCCTCTTTCGGCCTCGACACCCCTCCCGGCCCTTTCGCAGTGGTCGGCCTAGCCCCCGCACTCGGCAGTTCCGGCTCACTCGGCCCTAATCCACGCTTGACCCTTCCGCGAGGGCCGGCCGAACTGGTAGTGACCCCTAACGTCAACGGGTCACTACCAGTTCGGCCGGCCCTCGCGGAAGGGCCAAGCGTGGATTAGGGCCGAGCGAACCGGAACTGCCGAGTGCGGGGGCTAGGCCGACGACTGCGAAAGGGCCGGGAGGGGTGTCAAGGCTGAAAGAGGGGGGAAGGCCGGGCACGGCGGCAAGGCTAAGGGAGGCGAAAGGGCCGAGAACGGGTGTGGGGATTAGAGCGATCAGCACACGCGTGGGTACTCCGGCGTCGCGGGAATTCGTTGAAAAGAAGACCGATAGATGGCGCGCCCTGTTTTCGCTCCTTTCTGTTTGGAGACCTGAGGCCAGATTCATAAAAAACCTCTTACCTACGACAACTTAGCTACGAAGTTCGTAAAGTTACGATCATCGTAAGATGAGGCGAGAACGGTATTCACAAACGCGTTCTTAAGTGAGAGGAGGAAAGTTACGACCTCTTACGGAGAAACGATGACTTCCGGTGCTGTTGCTATGGCAACGGCGTCTTCGGCAATACGGACAACCAATTAGAGAGCTAGGCATAGTTCGGAGCACGTGGATTTTTAATAACAAACACAGGCTAACCACTCGTTGATAGACAGCTCTGTGTATGTCCTGTCCTGTCTGTGTGTAAATGTGTAGTGTTCAAGCTGATTCTCATAAACACGGGCGACCTTTCCACCACCGCTTGTCTGGGGTTCGTGTCCGTGCAGTGGTATATCGACGCTAACACGATTTAAACGCTTCGGTGACTGCTACAAACTCGATCGCTACGAAGTCAACACAACTGCCATCGTTGGTAAAAGCCCCGTGCCAGTCGTTTGCAAAGCGACGTAGAAGGAAACAAACCGCCGCGGCGTTTCTCGCGGCCTCAGAAATGCAGGAGTGAGCCGACGTTAAAAAAGATACGTTTGAACTACGAGAGTGTCAGCAAGAGTCACGCAAATACCTGTTCACACTCGGAGCGGACGCGTGCGTTTGATCGAAGTGCTGGATTCAGACTGCGTTTCGGTAAGCGCTTCGGGACCGATATTCTACGATTGCAACTCGAGACTGACGTGACACTCGGAAAAGAAAGGTTGGACCGGCATCACGTAGCTCCCACAAACTGATACAGCTCGACAGTTAAAAATGGCATACTAATAACAAAGTGTACATACCGTGTTGCGAAGGTAATCCATACGGAGTTTATTTGAGCTGTATATCACACAAAACAAGGAGATAGAATCGAGGAGTCCCTTTTCGACGACAGCGTTCGTCACCGCTGCCTCGGAAAACAAGGTGATCGAGATGATAAGGGGAATCGGTTGACCTCTGAAATTTAGTTCAGCTATCAAACTATTCATACGTGGAGGGTCCACAAGGGTCGCGCGGGCATATTCCATTCAGCAAGCCAGCCGGTCGTGGGCAGACGGTCTTGGCCAAGGACCGTCTGAGCAATGCTGCGCCGGAACGGGTCGGAGTGCCTGCTAGCATATATATATTCTGCCGAGCTCGCTTGGTCGGTGGGATCGTCGCCTTTGTTGCCTCTTCCGGGTGTCTGTGGATCCAGCGTTCATGTTCGTCGTGGTCGGTTTCAAGTACTTAATTTTTTTCTTGCTGCTTGAAGTCGGGACGCGCAAGAAGAGCAGGTAGAAAAATAAATGTCCGTTGGGTCGTCGCGACCGAGCAACTGATCGACGTTGTCGGCCATGTTAATTTGATCGTAGAAAGTGCGTAAGACAGCTTCGGAGCTGTCGTAGGATTTTGTCGTAACCTGCGCAAAAGTTACGACAATTTCGTTTCGAGAATACGGATTTTCTCTCAAATTTGTCGTACGCATTTTTTTCGTCGTAAGTTCGCTTTGAGAATCCGGCCTCTGTTTGGTCTGACAAGTTTAGTCTGGAAACCTGTTTTCTTTTTTTTTTTTTCTTTTTTTTTAACGCACAGTTTATTAGCAAAACTTTCATAAGGAAAAAATATGAGGGAAACCAACCCGTCCTGGGTTTCGAAACCCAGGACGGGCTGGTTTCCTTAATATTTTTAATTGAGAATCCACTCGCTAGGTAGGCCAAAGTAGCAGACCTCTTATCCGCTAGGCCATGGATGCATGAGGGATTTTGCGTCAACTTTTTAGGAATATAAATAGAAAAAACGAGAATGCACATCTCCTGTTTTTTTTTCATTTCTTTTTATTAATAATTTTAGCAATCTCAAATATACTTGCCGCAGCTAAAGTACAGCAAGATGTTTACTTTCAGTCGTGATTAAAACCTGTTGAGTCCCGCTACGACGCCGGAATCAAAATTTTGTAATCGGTGCGAGAACAGCAGCCGTGGTTCCAGTCGGCCCGTTACGCGCCCAGGCATAACTACTCCATGGCCGATCGCACCGCTGAAGTATCGTATCGAAGGTGCAAAAACGGTCTGCTAAAACTGAAGGATCACGGATCGCAAAGCATGCTTGGAAGTAACTACACACTAGAGTCGCAGCTCTATATAATGACTGTAGAAGTCACCTGCGTCGCAGACGGAATCTGCGCGAGGAAGACCGATGATTCAACCCAGCGAGAACGCGCTTGAGAGCAGACGACAAAACACATCACTTCCGCAAATAAAAAAAATAAAAAAAAACAAAAAAAACATAGTGCGTTATGTTTTAGACGATTACTGCGCCCCAACTTCCAAACAGCACACCATTGCTTGACCAAATAGGCCCGCAACTGGCAAATATTGGCTCCAATGTTGGCCTAATGTTGATTTTCTCGAAACCGCTACCCGATCCAACGTTGGACCCTTAACTAATGCCAATGTAGGACCACGATTCAACCAATATTTAGGCTAATATTGGACCATCATTTATGCCATCGTTGGACCGCCTTTTAACCAAAATTTAAGCCCAACACTGGGCCACAATTTCACCAACACCTAAGCCATCATTGAACCACTATTGATTGTGAATCCTACAACCAATATTGGCATCAAAGTTTAGTCACTGGCTTATCCAATATTAGCAACCAACCTTATGCCCTGGCTATTTAAATTTTGGCATCCGATTTCAAGCGCGGGTTGTACTATTTTAGGCAGCCATATTAGCGGACATGCAGCTTTCTTTTCAGATGTATTTATAGTGATCAGTTGAACACTACATATACATCTGAAAAAAAAAAAGCTGCAGTAAAGAAGCCACATTCACTGTGGAATTTTTTTTTATCGCATCCAGGTAAATATAGAAGCATGCAATTCAAAGTGTACCGTCAATTCATTTTATTAAGTATTACAATTAAAGGAAAATTAAAGCAAAAATGAGTGCCAGGATTCACCCCTGCAAGCTTTGAACCGGGCAAGAACGTGGTGGGATCGCACGCAGAGTTCTGGGCACAAAGTTCTGAAAGAAACAGAAGCGAGGACCTCGATTCAGGTGCCAGTTCCCACTAGGCCACCTCATACTACTGTAATTTTAAATATTCATTTACCTTTCATCTTCAGTCACTGTCAGTTCTCTCTTACCCTTGTCAATTATGAATATCGAAATAAAATATAGCTTTATTATTCGTCACCCTTTAATCAACTGTTCGATTAATCGATTCAGTCGCTCTCTAACATAAAATCTCAGAAAGGCCTACCGACTCTTTTAATGTTTACTTTTCTATAATGAAAACTTTCTTCTCCAGCGAATATTTTTCGTTATTTTGTATACAATAAACTTGAGTATTCTAGGAGATAGCAGTACTGCCTTATATAACAAATAGATGAGCAAGTAAGACACCCGGGCCAGCATGCGGCAATCAGCGCCCCAGCCGACAATGGGTGAAAAAAAGCACTGCAAAGGGTGGGGCGCGCGAGCGTCTTGAGACGAGGTATGAGTCGCGCTCAGCTTCTGCGCTGGCTTCGACAGTGCTTTCCGTAGTCTCAGCTGAGACGCTGTTTCCAGCAAGCCGGCATAGGCGTTAACTGTTGTTTTGTTCGCCCGACTTGTCCTAACTCAGAGCTCAACCGATCTAGTATTAAATATTGATAGTGATTCAAGAAATTAATCAAATAGTAGAAAGGTTAATCCATAAATTGCTTAGCCCTATTCTTGCAACATCACAGGGTTCCTCAACCCTTCATCTAGCCTTAAGACCTGCTAATTACAATCTCACCATTTAAGTTAACACCTATATCTCTACGTTGATTTGGAAAAAAAAAAATTCTTTACATTTACGGCATTTGCGGCACAGAAATATGTAGTTACAAATGTACTAATATTTTCTCCATAATATTTACAAGTTATAAATCAAATCGCTGGCCTTTTTCAGCTCACCAGTGTCAAATGTACTACGAAATTAACAGTTCAATAAGTAATACGAGAGGAACATTACAGTTGAACAGAACATAAAGCTTGAATCAATCAAGAATTTAAAATAAATCACGCACGTAAAAAAAGCTTGACGAGTAAAGAAAATTACAGGCAAATACACTCACATAGCGCGTTGACATAAATTAAACTCCACTTCCAGCCAACAAACCGAATCTGGGCAAATCCTGGTTTGGGTTAACCAAACCAGGACTCCATCTGAATAGAGACATTTCTGGTACCCCCCCACCTATCCACACCCCATTCCCCCACCCCCTTCTCTCTCCGATGTCAGTGGACAATTGATTAGAGAGAGTCGTACGCGTTTTACTTCTTTTTTATTATTAAAACATGTTCAATCAATCAATCAAGCTTTAGACTTACATCTTGCGACACGAAGATACCCATATTTTAACAGGAAAAATGAAATAAAAATGACTTCGAACATAAAAAATAACCAATCAGAACGTCTCTAATAGTCTATTAGAATAAAAAAAAAAGAAAAAAAAACTTACAATTAGCGCTGTACAAGGCCTGTCGGGCCGATCTCTGTGGGTTACAGGCTGGGCAGGCTGGACTCGTCGGAGATTCCTGTCACAGAGTTCGACGCAGTCCAAACTCATCGGATCATGACAGAGCGTACATTGCGTAGCAAGAACACATGTCCCCGATGGTCAAGAGGTCATCTCTTTGTCACTCACATGGAAGAAAGGGCGGTCCGTCGCGTCTTCGGTCCGCCGAAGCTAGTAGTGACATGAATTGACACAACAAAGGAAGGTCACAGGTGTGTAGGGGCTGCCGAGAGTATATCCATGGTTTTGACTAGAGCCACTAAATGAGCTGCGTCTAGAGTATCTACACTCCGTTCGCTGACATTGTTGTGGGCGCCGCCATTTTTGGTGCTTGTGCAGAGCAGACGTAGCTGCCGATCGTCATGATTCAAAAGTGCGACTTCCTCAACATTAGATTCGGTGTAAGGAAGCTCATGTAATATAGCTTTGCTTTGTCGCGAACTGTTTAAACATTTGTGGAGGACAAAAAAGCGTTTTCTGTGATTTCAGATAAAGCTTCACATAACTGCCAACCATGATTTTAAGCCACAACACGGCCAAGTGTCGTTACTCTGAAGCGTAGCTTATTTAGTGGCACAAGTTTTGACAATCCGCATGTTCAAGATCGCACTTGGCATTAAGACGGAATGCGCTGCTGGTGATCGGAGCTCTAAAACCACCGTTTTTGCCGTTTCCAGTAGAGGTAGCGTGGATGGTGAAGATGTCGAGGACCTTCGAACGATAAAAATAGTCCGCTAAGCAATAAAATGCACTAAAACAACTTAAAGACTGGCATTACGATGTGCTGATATGCGCATGTTGATCTTGAAATTCTTTTCTCTTGGAGAAAAGAGCTGTTTCTGCCCGTTTGTAGTTCCCGGTTGCGCAACACTGTTCACGATGGCGAACTTTGTCGAATTTTGCCGAAAGTTCCCCGAAACAGTCGAACAGTCCCCACCGTCCTCCGGTCGACCCCTACCTTATCGTGTGGCCTTGGTCAACGCGACCTCACTTTCTGTGTGTGTTTCGCTGGCTGGACTCCGCCACCCCTGAGCTGAGAGTGTGGAGGAAGCTAAGGTGCTCGGTAAACCAATCGCACGTCTAACTTTAATCACGTGATCACGCTCTTTCCCGTAACCACACGCAGAGAGCGGGGTAGGTGATGACTGATCCGGCCGGCGCGTAGCTCCCACTGTACTGTCAGCTTAGGAATGAACGGATTCCTTGTCGCTCAAGGACGCCGAGTCCTCTTCGCCCACAAAGGAGATTTGTGTGGGGAAAACGGGAGGGTAACTGTTCTCCCATCACGTCTCTCGCCTTCCTGAGGGAAAGAGAGGGTGCGCCATGAGTTTAGCCGGGCGACCTTGGTAAGCAATCCGTTCCGAGGCCGTCAGGCTCGCCCCTCCCCTGTGCTCTCCCCTTTCTCAAATACTTTCGTCTGTCTCTGCTCAAATTCGCGATCCGGTTCAGAGCCTTTTATGCTCCCAGTAGAAAAGGCTCTCATCCGGTTGTCCCAAAACGAATGTGGTAAAGTTTGCTTATATAAGAAAAACAAAAACAAAAACAAAAAACTCTAAAGCAAAAGGACAAAGAGCGACTGAGAGACACGAAGCTCGAAACTCAACTTGAAGCCTACTGTCAAAATTAAAAAAGTGACAATAAAAAATAAAATGGCTACCAACGAACAAGAAAAGGGTCGATATAAATTTCAAGAAAACTTGTCGGCCTTGTTGGCGTTCCCTCAGAACACCATTGAAGCTAACTAGTTTATGCTTCAAAATAAACAAAACAGGAGAGCATGCGCACAAAAAAAAACAAAAAAAAAACATTCACACAAACATGTGGGATGCGCTACATCGGTAGTCTAAAATATCAACGACAGATGGGCGTTCGTAAGTATGTAGCATGATAGCCCCACGTGCAGAATCCCTGTGGAAGCTTCAACCAGCATTGTTCCAATGACGGCATGATTACGTTACACACGCTCGCGTGCCCACTTATTGCCGCTTAAAGGGCCTCTGACACGCCCCCCCCCCCCCCCCCCCAAATTTTTTTGTTTCATGCTAGGCGTTAAAATGTTGTATCAGGATATCACCAAAGAATTGTTTCACTTTAGAGTTGCGTAGATTCTTTATAAAAAATAGAAATACGAAGCCAATTCAAAGTTCCCGCCAGTGCACTGTGACGTAACAGTGTACCGCAAGAGGTCGGGGCGGTCAGAAGGGAGGTAAAGCCCCTTGATAAAGGCGTTTTTTACAAGTACCGCCAACCATTGTTGTGGAAATGCGCGAGACACGTGCCACGAGCGGGTGCTCCGCCGCCATTCGCTTCCTAGGGCCGCTCATTTCAGTGCTGCGCCGCCATTTGCTTCCAAGGGCCGCTCGAGACATGGGCCTCGTGCACTCGCGCGTTTGACGCTACTTGCAAGACAAACAGAAACATATCGAGGGGCTTTAAAGGGAGGTAGGGTGCCTACATGTCTGTCTGTCTAAGGGTGAAGACATCCATTGTTGCCCTGAATGTGACAGCGCGTGACGCTCTCGCTCACTCGGCGCGTGACTTGGGCGGTAAAATGGCATCTATGCATTAGCCAAAGCTACGCGCTCGAGCTGAGTGACACCAGATTGCGCACGCTTCAAGACGCATAAAAAACGATTGGGCGGAAAAATGGCTGAGATGTCACCACTCAAGCAAAAACGCGCGTGTGTATGAAGGCACTCTAAAGGGAGGCATCACTGAAAGTCACGTGAGCTGTCTCACTCCTCGTGCTTACCGCGTCCGCGCGTAATATCGTTTTTATATTTTTGTTATTCTCCGCACCTGCGCGAGAAATTCAAGCATACAAGGTTTCTTTATTTGCTTTTCACCGTTTAATGAGCCTGTAACGGTAGAAGAAGAGGAGTCAGTGAGCCCAGTAAACAAGTTCTGCTCATGTTCTAGACAAAACACGTACTTCATACTCGACGTTTACTTGTACTTGGTACACTCACCAGCTCGTATTCTCTAGACGGTAAACATTTTCAGCCTGGAGAGTATCCGATGATTCGACGACCTCGGTGTCTGAACCTTCAGCAATGCGATCGGGCGTGTCGTATGCTACACCTCCTAATCTCTGCGAGCGTTCTAATTTTTATTTTCAAAACTTGATAGCTTGTTTTGTCCCCAGTATGGCTCTGTACGATCGGACTGATGGCATGCACTCCTGCACTGGCTTGTACTCGCAACGCTTTCATCATTGACCTCCATCACGTCAATCTACTGACTCTTCGTCCTCAACTTTTACAGCGCGCAAACTAACAAACGGTGCACTGATAAAAAGCTAGTGGAACTGAAACTTCGTTTTCTACAATCGCTCGTGGAGAAGACAAAACAAAAAAAAAATCTTAGACACGGTCGTGGGGAGCACGAGAAGCGACACTCACGTGACTTCCGGCGAACACAATTTAGAGACGTAAGTCAATGCTTCCCTTCTGACCGCTCCGACACCTTGCGGTACACTGTTACGTCACAGGGTACTGGCGGGCACTTTGATATTTTTTGGCGTGTCAGAGGCCCTTTAATTAAAAGCAAAATGCTCCGCCGTCACGGTGACGACCCGGCCACCTGATCTGGGGATTCGCGTCATTGGCTCCTGATGAAACTGGCCATTTTAAGGCGGGGCAAAAGGGCAATGTGTCAGTCGTGGTCATTTCACACGGAGCTTTTGTCATCGGGTGCTTTCATGCACCACCCGATCGTACATAAATCATCAACATTCTGCAAAGCGGTCTCCTTCGTGGAACTTCGAAGTCCACTGTAATAAGTGTTCGTGTGATCCTTTGTTGGATAAAACACAGATTCCGGGGAAGTAGGAACCCAAAACAGAGGAGAAAGTTTTGAGGCGTTCAAAATCAGTGTAAATGAGTATGACGGTTGCATCAGTGCGTCGTCATTCGTTTCATCAAATAAGGAATTCAGGTTCATTTGGGGTGAGGTATAATAAAGTGTGTATATAGGTTAGTTTTTTTTTTGTTTTTTTTTTCAAAATAAAATTTAGTTGCTTCTAGCGCTCCGAGTGTGCACGCCTACTTCTTTGTGCTCATTTTCTTTGCGTCTTTAAGTATAATAGCGAGTTCGTTTCACAACACTCGTGTCCACGCGTGTTCACTCGCGGCGTAAAGCGAGTTCGTTTCGGCAGGCACTCCACGAGTGGTTGCACTCTCCGAGTTCGTTTCAGCGGCGGCAACCCTACGCTTGCATGTACTCGCTGCACCGAAAAAATCGGGCGTGCGCCAAAGTGCAATCCCGCCATGCCTCGCTCCGGCAAGGCCGGCGAGGAGCGGGAGCAGACGACGAGGGTTCGTCTAGAGCCACTCTATATGGCAGCGTAGCTGCCAGAGTAGCGACACGACGCAAAATTATCTAGATGCACGACGTCAGAAGCGCTGATAGTGATCTCCATTTTGGGCCTGGGAGGTTGCGAAGGTAACCCAGAGCCGTTTATACTGAGAGAGTTTGGCCGATGGGCGGAGCTTGTTGGCCGCTAGAACAAGCGGATTTCGCGATAACACAATATGGCGTCACTTCTTTGTCTTGTTCATTCCTGAGAAATCGCGTAGAGTTCCTATGAGTCAGAGCCACAATATGGCGGACGGAAGTAGTCATCCCCCGGTTGTCAGACTACGCTGCTTTGGTTGTCAGACTGTCAAAATCCCCTTAAGAAGGCCAAACTCTCTCAGTATAAACGGCTCTGAGGTAACCGTGCTTCTAGCGACGCCGGGCGGCGACCTTTGTAGTCTAGTTGATATCTCCATTCGTTCATTGAAAAGTGGTATAAGACGCTTGGCGTCGCGGTACGGCAAGAACAAGGGAGGAAGTGGCCGAGTGGGCTAACGCGTATCAGCTCGGAGCGTGGAGCGAAAGCTTGCGCTGGGAACCTCCTGGGTTCGATCCCCGCCGCCCCCGCCCGTTTCGATCTGGATGAGTTTCGTACCGGCACGCGTTCGTGTGATCGCTACTGCCTGATGCACGTTAAAAATCCCAGGTTAGCGGTTGTACCGCACTGGCTAAATTTCTCATCTACAGCTAAGAGACCGATTACCCGTTGAGGCGCATCTCCATCAAGGCTGTATAAACATAAAGAGCAAGCCAATTTTTTTACGGCAAGAACCTCTGGAGGAACGGTGCCTGTTTTTTCTGAAAAGGAGACGATTTGCAGCCCGAGGACTGTCGGGCGACGAGAGCTGCCGCGGTATCGTACATGCACGGACAAGGCGAGTGGTTTTCGGCGCCGCCGGGATGGCGGCCGCTTCGTGGGACGAACGTACTGTCCTAGTACTTTCGGACTTCGATGGAACAAAATCCGATTATGCCGGCCACGACAGGACGACTGGCTCGGGACATGACTGCTGCTCGACTGCCCCATAGTGAGCGAGTATATGTTTAGCATCATACTTCTTCAAGACCCGATCATCCCTTCAAGATGTGATTTTCTCACCGACTGGTGAGGAGCGACGTCGACGGGGTTCAGCCAAGAAGGACGGCATGGTGGTCTCTAGGGAATCGTTGACGCCTTCAAAAGAGACGGACGCCGGATATGAGGTGTTCTTGCCGACAGGCCAAATGGTCATTCGGAAGTTTACCGGCATTCAAAAAGTCAATAGTCAATATTTTTATCTGGTGTAGCACACATATCCGTGTTAAAGGGGCCACAAAATTATTTTTAAACTTCTTCTTCCTTACCTGTAATCCTCAACTCAAAAGAGAACTGTGAAATCACGCAGTCGTGACATGCTAGCGCACAGGTGCGATGACCCCAAGCTTTCACCGTGCTTTTTAAGCACACCGTAGAACTCGGCATTCGCAAATGATGATAAGTTTTGTCAGGACACTCATTGGCCAGGAAAGCGAATTCCAATATCCATGGACGAATTGATTGCTGACGAGCGCATACATCCGAGCGACGCAGTTTTCGTGTTTAATGCCTGAGTTGGGGTCGGCTGACGTCATTTTGGCCTTTGTAGGCATTGTAAAGGGGATATTTGGAACCAAGCACACTGACATTAAGGAGCACAAAACGGGCCCAGCTACAGAAAATAAATATTACACTCGGAAGAAATAAATACGTCTGTAACTTGTTAATTACAAAGGCGAACACACCTCTGAGCACCAAAGTTTAATAGTATGTGTTGATGCATTGTTATATAGCAGGACATTTCATATACGACACTTGAGCAAACGCCAGTTTTTCACTTGAAAAACAAACCGAAAAACACTGCGATCAAATGCAAGCTATTGCAACGAAAGCAAGTTATATCGAAATCTTCAGAACTGCCAATTCGTAAAATCGTCGATTAGTTGAAAAGGTTAAAGATCTCAGGAGCCTTCTCACTAAAAATGCTGTGATTATTTGGTGACCCAGGGCTGAAACAATTTCCCCTGGGCCCTACACGCGCCGTATACCTTTCGTTATGATTCTCAGAAATTCAGACTTTCAAAGGAAGCTAGAAAAATGCGAAAATTTTATCCTAAAAGCTATGTGGAGAGCAAGTTCGTCTGCTTCTTTTTGCAGGGGTTGTGGTGACGTCAGAACGCCGAGATCTGAGTGGCTCCGATTGAAGGATAGTGGGTAGACCTCAAAGCAAGCTGCCTTGAAACCTACCCACTATTCTTTATTCAGAACCAATCAGAGCTTGGCGTTCTGACGTCACCACAACCCCTACTAAAAGAAGCAGACGAACTTACACTGCGCATATCGTAAAATTGTTGATTAGTGTGCTTGGGAGTTGTGTGAATATTTATACAGCGTGTAGTCGGTCAGCCATTTCAAAGTTGCGACGAGTCACTCGCTGTAGATGAGCAATTTAGCCAATGCAGTATAACCGCTAGTTTGGGGTCTATAGGTCTTTAACGTGCACCACGCAGTAGTGATACATAACCGCAGGCCGCTACGATGCTCATCCAGATCGAAACGGGCAGGGGTGGGGATCGAACCCAGATTTTCTGATTGATTAGTACAAAACGTAAACATCGCAGGAGCTTCCTCGCTAAAAGTTTGTGATCATGCGGTTACCTGGGGCAAAAACAAATTCCCCAAGGCCCAACACACGACGCATAGATTTCGCATCAATTTCCAGACACTCCAACGTTGAAATAAAGCTAAGAGAATGCAAAAATTGCATGCTAAATGTCTTATCGATCCTCAAACATATCCGGAAACCCGAGCACTGTTAAGGCGATATTACTGATGCTGTCGCACAGGTGCTAATATCCAGAGCGATCTTGCACAGAAAGGGTATAAAGTATCATTCTTTCAGATCTTCACGCTATACCTACGTCAGAAAGCACGAAGAAGCCCTAAATCGTCGGCAAGCTGCGGCATATCACGACTCCGCGCACCGAACAAACTCGCATCCACCAGCTCTGGGCGCTGCCATCTTACCGATGACATCACGGCTCTTGAGAAGTCACGTGACGAGTCGTCACTCGGTTGCCACGGAAACCGAGCCAGCTCAGCTCGTTGTTATGGTACCGCGTGTGACCAATCGCGGTGAGAGGCGGCACAGGGAAAAGCGTGGCGCAACTCTGGCAGCTATGCTGCCATATCGAGTGGCTCTAGGTTCGTCTGCTACGATGTGTGGCGGAACCGAAAAGAAAAAAAAGTAGATTTTCTGATAGAAATCGCGTCCCGCGTGCAACATAATCAAACGCGAGCTTGAATTGTGAGCGTCTGCTATTTCATAAAGAAGCAATTAACAACCCGTGCTTTATTTGCAGGTTTTAAGTCGCTCTGTTACCGTACAGACGCTGAAATATACCAGTGTGTCAAGAAATGCTCAGAACAAACGCATCAGCGGCCCCCGAGATGTTTATCCCCATCCGTGTGCGGATGAAAAATTTAACATTTGTCGACAAAACACCCCCAACAGATACCTCTGTCTGCCCAATAAGCATACGAGAAGGCTAAACATTGTGACTTTACTCGAGGCTTGGGCAACATCATCAGGTTTAACACTTACCTACGTCAGCTAACTTGCCCCGTTGTATTTTGTTCGAGAAAGCTCTCATTCTCGACGTCCTCACCGAGGCTAATATCTGATCCTCCTGTAATGACGGTCGAAATCGAAAGTCCCACGAAAAGCTTTGCTGGATATTCCAACAGACTAGTTTTAAGCCATACCCTTTCAGTGGTTCACGCATAATACCATGCTCGAACGGATCAAGCTTCTGCTCGGACAGCCTCATCAGTTTTCTTCACTGTAAACGCAAGCAGCTGCTTTGTAGACAGCTGGATGCGGAAATTTACGCCGTCTGTAACTATATATATCTCTACGACAGCCGAGTTGTTTGAAGTCATCGCAACTGTGAACAACGGGTTGCAGCGTTCAACGTTTGTACAGATAAACGTTGGTAGTGACTACACTCTCGCATTCCCACCCATCACTCCGAACAGAAAGGCGCTAGTTTCGGTTTGAGGTCGGTACTCTTTCTACAGCATAGATGGCGGCATCATCAGTCTTCTGCACTCGGTGCATTTGGCGTGTTCGTTTGAGTCCAGTTCTCCGTGCAACACTCTGCGAGTGCGACCCATTCTGGGGATTTTGGGAGAGAACTCGAACGGTGCCAGTGCGTGTGAAACGAACTCGCCATTAGAGTTTGCACCTGACGTCACTTCCGGTTAGACTCGAAATCGAAACGATCGAAATCAACATTGTCGTCTGCTAGCCAAGGACGTTTAAACAGACAGGACCCGGCATGACGTCAGCCTGAGTGAAGCCGGAAGAGGCGTTTAATCCCAGACTGCCTTGCGCACCCGTTCCGAGGCCGTGGGGTAGCGCACCGGCGGTTTGTCTGCTTTCTAATCCGCTCCGGCGTGTGCTTCACGAGGCTAGCTTTCGATGCGGACGGCGTCCGCCGTGGGAGTCCACGGTGCAAAGGCTTTGCAGCGTGAGTGTTTATACTTGGTTCCACATTATGTGCGAGCGAAGTCAGAACTGGAAGCGCGAGCCCGTTGTTCTGTGCGCTCCTGGCTTGCATGCGCGCTCGTGCGATCTGCTGCTGCTGTTTATTAAAAAATGCGTTGCGCACAGCCAAGAGCGTCTCAATTCTAGTCACTTACTTTCTGCTGGGCAACCAGGCGTTCGTTTATAATAATCTCATTCGATTCTGACCATACCGGTTTAAAAGTCTCCCGTTAAGCGCTGTTTGAAATAACAGTGGGTGCCTCCATTACTTTCGGTGCACACAATCGCGTTGCCACGGAAATGTCATGGCAACGCGGTTTTTTGCACCGATTGGTCCCATTGGTCAAGAAATGCTCGTTGCGGCTCATGCCCACGCCTACTTCCGTTACACTTCGCTCCATGCATTGGGGATAGGGACGCCACCTCCTGCCCATTATAACCTCCTTGTCTGCTATCAGTGCCTTGATGCCATGTTGGAGGCATTCTGCGTCTTAGTGTGGCAGCGGTAGTGCCGTAGTCAGAGAGCCGTCTTTTTATAGTCACATTTCAGAATATATTTTTTTCTAGTCAATCGCAAAGAGGTTCCTCATCTGACACGAAGTGTTGTCCATAAACCCGCAGTTGGGGTACGAAGCTTGTCTGTGGGGATTATAGAGTCAACATAATAATCTAGAGCGAAATTCCCATGCATTTGGCCACGACGGAATGGCGAGGCATAGACCCGTGGACATAACGGCGGCCCTAGTTGGCGGTCCCGATGAACCCATTTTGGTTGCGACGCCTTAATATGCACAAAGAAACAGCAAAACATATATAATTTCTGTACCACGCTATTTTCTTTTTTACTTTGCAGAAATTCACCTGAATCGCGCGTTGACAAAATTAAACAAAGTTTACAAGCGCTCGAGCAACTTCAACTTCTCGAGGCAAAGCTAACACGCCTGAACAGGCCTATTTAAGCATGCTTCCAGTAATAAGCTAAAGGTATTTCCAGACTAACACTGACCATTATATGCCACTGTGTTCTTGCAATGTCGATGAGTAGATTCTGCATAATTTTTATGTACGCGTTTAGCGTGACATAAGAACATTGAAAAAGCGGGTTCAAAACTTCGATCCACGAAGTCCCTTAGCGTGGCGCAAGGGTGCTCCGGCATTGGGTCCGGACATTTCGTCGAACGCCTTTTCATCGAACTCCGTTCCATCGAAGCCGTTTCATCGAACACCGTTTCATCGAACGCCGTTTCATCGAACGCCGCTTCATCGAAGCCGTTTCATCGAACGCCTTTTCATCGAACGCTGTTACAGCCTGCAATATTTTTGCAATTTATTTTGATTTTTATAGACCTTTTCCGCTTACTCTCGCCCCCGACCGCCAAGTTAGGCACATCCGGTATGGGCGACACAAAAATATCAAAACGTTTCAACCTGCAAATGTTAAAAAAATAGAGGGAAGGCAAAACGAGAATGGGTGACGGTTACACTTATCTTCTAAATACATTCTATTGGCGTGGCGACGTCAAAACTATGTTTTCGCCCATACTGGAAGTGACGACAATTCAAAATGGCGGCGCCCTTGCGAAAAGGGTCTATACACAACGTCATCTAATTCTCCTTTTTTTTTTTTTAAATCACAGTATGCAGTGACGAGATAAGTTCCATTGTGAACATGTCCTGCTTCGAGAAGAAAGCCTCCATGAAACAATGACCCCTCTCCATGTCACATGGAACAATTAAAAATGAGACAAAAAAAAACAAGAACAAAAAACAGAAAGCACGATGTTCTTTCTGGGAAGCGGGTAGTGTTTTATTGTTGTTTTATTGTTTGACCTGTAACCTTGGGTTATGTGAGGATCCGAAAGGGTTATGTCTTCTTGGGTGACAGAGTACACCCAGGGCTTTACTATTGTCAGGTGCGGGTTGGCCGTCCTAAGAAAGCGTCCTGAAGATGATTCATAGGCAAAAGAGTCGGTAATAAAGTTGACAGTGAAGGGGAGGTGGTTCCAGTCCAGGTGTAGCCCGAAACCATGTTGACTGTCACTTTGTGCAGCTTTTGACTCTGTAGAGTTTGAAAACTACACAAAAAAGCAGAAACGTTCAATCTGAGCATAAAGCTGATAAGAGTATCATTATATTTTACATTACATTACCGAAACCCCCGGACAGCCGGTAAAACAAACGACAAAGACATTCAAAAGTGTTTTAAGTGTCGGTCCTTTACCTCCAGTGTCATGTTTTCTGAGAGGTACATGAGTAAAACTTTTCAGTAAGTCGCATACCCATTTGTTTTTATTTCTTGTAATTTGGCTTCACCCTAAAGACAGTTTCACAAGTGACTACCTTAGTCTTAACAAATGTAATGTAAAACATCTATAAAGCACTGTTATGCCACAAAACTCGATACAGAGAAATTCGATGAAACGATTCGATTCGATGAAACGGCGTTCGATGAAATGGCGTTCGATGAAATGTCGATTCATTCGATGAAACGGCGTTCGATGAAATGTCCGCTACCCCTCCGGCATACCTTAAGTTAAGCAAGCTTTATGTTATCAGCTCCACTCAATATCGGTGACCTAAATTTTGGTTCCAAATCGTCGCTTTGCCTGTTATGGCTTATCTGTCGACACCTTTGTATGGTAAGGGGTACCAGTTATCCTAAAAATGGTGCAATGTCCATCGTGTCCGCACCTTATCCCAGCCTGTCTTCGCCCTGGTAGCCAAAAAAATTAGGTAAGCTTTTGTCGGTGAGCTTTTGTCCGGTTACCTAGTGAGCTCGTGCACAAATAGAAACTCAGTGCGACGTCATTTGCTTTCTCATAGAGACGCGGTTAATTAATCTTAATTCTTTTTTTTTTACTCGCTTTGCAATTTTTTTTACATCTCTTTTAAGCATCTCTGATTGTTCTTCCCCACCATGGCAATCCCGTCGCTTTTGCTTTATGACATACCACTCCCGTCTACGTGATCTTTCGTGATTTTCATGATAAAATTGATACCTGAACGTTAAGCCATGGTCACACTGCTCATAAATCCTACGAAGGACGGTCTGCTGACAGATTCGAACGCGAGTCACCGCGATGTCCATTCTTCGAATGCTGCAGAACAATGAGTTGAAGAAGAGACATGGCACACGGCATTCGAAACACGGACCTCGCGGTGACTCGATCGTGTCTGTCAGACTGTCTTTTGTATGAGGTGTAAGCGGTGTGAAGCGGGTTTCAATCTAGAATTCCATGTTGAGCCTCTGGATCAAAAAGGAGCAAATCCCATTCCGTAGATCTCCTCATTTGTTTTGTATCCAAACGTTTGCTTAGCAGACTTTTTCTTTGCAAATTACCTAGATCGATCGCACACACAATTCGGAGTCCACAGAATGTGTAATATGGTGCGATAGGCTTAGCTGCCCTCGTAGGAGTATTTTGCACTTTTTTTTGGCCACCTCAGACACCACACATCAAGTGTACTCCGAATTTATCCGTGGGATCATGGTAAGTTTATTTTTCTTTTGTTGGCAGGGGCGCAGAAAAAACTGAGGTTCTGCCTCTTGCCTTCCACTGTGAGGGCTTATAAAGTCGAAAGTAGTAGTACGCGACGAAATGAAGCTCCTGACCTTGCCGCGTGAAGACACTGCGCCAGTCAGCCTAGAGGGGAGCCAAGAGGCTTCTATTCAAACAGGGCTTGTGCCCGCGCCCTATTAGGCAAGCACATAGACGACAAAGATGTTGAGACAATTTAGGAGCCCCGTGTATTATAGCGAAAGCTAGAGCACGAGTTCATAGCACTGTAATACCCTTGTTACACGGGCACATTTAACTGCAGTTACGCTAAGCCACAGATAGCGCACAATACTTGCGGACAACATTCTGCGGCTATGCAGTCAAAGCTATGGGCGAACGTGCGCTTGAGCATCTTGAGCATCTATCGAAGCAGTGCGCGCGCGCTCTTCACTTCTTCTGAAATAGCTGTCAGAGAGTATAGTCCGGTATCTGTGGTGCCGCGCAACAGCAGTTAAGCTGAGTTAACCGTGGTTAAGTGTGCCCGTGTAACAGGGGTATAAGAGTATCTGGATGCACGAGAGCTCATGCAACAGGATTACGTTGTTTCGCTTTTCCAGACTTCACTCTGTCGTGACAATCGCTCGCTCAAAATGTGTGTTAAAAAAAGAAGAGTTTTTAGGCCACGGTGGGAGAAACACATTTTCCTTCCACCGTGCTCCACGCCAGACTCGTCAAACCAAACAGGTCTCCAAACAGAAAGGAGCGAAAACAGGGCGCGCCATCTATCGGTTTTCTTTCCAACGAATTCCCGCGTCGACGAAGGAGCCACGCGTGCACTGATCGATCTAATCCCCACCCCCGTTATCGGCCCTTACGCTTCCCTTAGCCTTGCCGCCGTGCCCGGCCTTCCCCCCTTTTTCGGCCTCGACACCCCTCCTGGCCCTTTCGCAGTTGTCGGCCTAGCACCCGCACTCGGCAGTTCCGGCTCGCTCGGCCCTAATCCACGCTCGGCCCTTCCGCGAGGGTCGGCCCAGGGGGGATGCTGCCAACGTCAACGGCGAAAAGCAATTTTTTTTTTTTTTAGTGGCGTAGCTATACACCAACTCATGTTTACAAACAAACCGGAGCGCCCCTAGCGGACGTCACCGGCGCCGCGCATGCGCCGTGGATGGTGGGCAAGAAGCCCGCCGTCGCCCATAAACAGACCACTGAATTGCGTTGTCGTCGGCGTCGGTGGGAGTCCCCGTGCTCTTTTTCGCGTTGGAATTGTTGATTCTACGTCCTCCTAACAATGTCTGACTACTTGAGCGGCTTCAGCAAAACTAACGAGGCAAAACTTTGCGTGGATAATGTGACGTGCGGCGATTCATTTTACGTGGACGCCGCAGAATGGGCGCTAAAGCCTGACTCCCACGTCGAGATTCTGCTCGCTATTTTCAGTCGCGACGTCGCTCGGACTGCAAAAGCGTGGACCGTAGCTGAGATGGTGGACATCGATACTGAAAACCTCAAGTAGAATCAGGCATTTCAAGTCGGTGATGGCCACTGGTAACAATGATCAACAACTTTTTGTATCTGTTTACACTTAGCCGACTTACCCCAACCAACCTTCAAAAGTGTTGTGAGGCCTGCACTTAGTTCTTATCGCAATTACCGGGTCAACGTTTGGTTTACGAGCCGCTGTCGTTTGAACGAACTAACGACAAAAAGCAGCCAAGTTTGAAAGAGCAGACGACAGTTCGAACGCACGCGCAATGGAGTACGCGTGCAAGAAGCACCGCGTCCCGCGTCAACAAACCATTCGAATGTCACGTTTTCGGCGTCTGTGTGAGTCTGCATACTCTTTTTCGCGTTGGAGTTGTCGATACTACGTCCTCATCGCAATGTCTTACCACTTCAATCGCCTGAGCGAAATTATCAAGGCTCGTTACGCCGCTAAACTTTCCGTAAATAATTTGACGTGCGGCGATTCATTCGCATGAACGCCGCAGAATGAACGTCAAAACCATGATGAGATTCTTCTAGGTATTTTCGGTAGCGACATCGCTCGTGTTGCAAAAGTGTAAAAGGTAGCGGCGATGATCGACGTCGATACTGAAAGTCGGAAGCGGGAACAGACAAAGCGTAACAAGTAGGTGATGGCCACCGGTACCAATAATTAACATCTTGTATCTACTGTTTACACCGAGCCTACTTAAGTCTTTTGAGGCCTGAAATTACTTCTTATTTGCAATCACCGGGTCAAAGTTTGGTCTACGGGCCGCTTTTGTTTGAACGAGCAGACGACAAAAAGCAGACAACTTTGAAAGAGTAGACGAAAGTTCCAACGATCAGGCGGCCGTGTGAATTTGAAGACGCACTGAATCCGTGGGTGGTCCGGACAACTTGGGGGTTTTCTCTCGTTCCTGTTGGAACAAAGCAAATACATCTGGCGACTACAAATTGTGGGCCGCACACGCAATCGTAGTTCGGCAGCGTCAGGTTTGCCCTTTTCACGGCTGCTATCCACGTTCTCGGACGAACGGAGGGTGCAAAAACACATGAAAGCTGGTCTTCAAACCTTCCCAGACTCTCTTGGTAAAGCCCCCATCGCAGCATTTTGACGAGAAGGCAGGTTTTTTTGTCTCGTTTCTTCCAAAGGAACACAGGAATGCATGTCTGGCACGGTGACTTCTGCCCACCGCCCGAGACCGGAAGTGCGTCCGGCGCGCCACCACCGCGGCGTGACGTAGGAGAGTTGAGTTGGTGTATAGACCTTTTCCGTGTACTCTCGTCCCCAGCCACCTAATAGGCGTATCCGGTATGGGCGACGAAAAATTATTAAAACATTTCAACCTGTAAATAGAAAAAAAAATAGAGGGGAGGCAAAATGAGAATGTGTGACGGTTATGCTTTTCTGCTAAATGTCTTCTATTGGCGTGGCGACGGCAGAACAATGTTTTCGCCCATACTGGAAGTGACGACAATTCAAGATGGCGGCGCCCTTGCGGAAAAGATCTATAGACCTTTTCTGTGTACTCTCGTCCCCAGCCACCTAATAGGCGTATCCGGTATGGGCAACGAAAAAATATTCCAACGTTTCAACCTGCAAATAGTAAAAAAATAAAGGGGAGGCAAAACGAGACAGTGTGACGGTGACGCTTATATCCTAAATACCTTCTATTGGCGTGGCAAAGGCAAAACAATGTTTTCGCCCATACTGGAAGTGACGTCAATTCAAGATGGCGGCGCCCTTGCAGAAAAGGTCTATAACATTGCAACGAGACGCGCAGTCGTCCGGATGATCTCATCGTCGTGGCGCGAGACTTCAACCTTTGACGGTCAGGTGCACTCGCTTGGCGAAATCTCCGAACGTCGTGAGAATAAAGAGGGGCAAGTCATAACAATCTCAACTTGCCGAAGAAAAAAGAAGAAAAAAGGACAGTTTGTTATAAAAGACCCTCTAGGGCCGAGGCAAGCTTCACATGTTTCGTCACGGACACCAAAGATGCCGACACTCGCTTACCCGACCCTGCACAGCCTGTTTCTGAAATTGAACGCTGTCTTTGCATCCAGCGCCACGGTGGAACGTCTTTTTAGCCTCACCGAGGACGTCATTAGAAGGAAAAGAGGAAAACTCTCCGATAACAACTTTGAAAGACAATTGCTTCGGCGAGCGAATAAACTATTTTGGCAGCCATAAAATTACTGTGTTTATTTCCAGCTCGCAGGGTTTTTAACAGATCAAAACTTTTGTTCATTTTGCTGCCACAAAAACATAAAAAGTAACTTCGAAAGTAACTTCAAAGTAATTCGCTACTTTTTTACAGTAGTTTGTAGTTTACTCAATTACTATCACAAACGCGTAATTTCTACTCTACTCCAACTACTTTTGGCGTCGATACTCAGTAACTTAACTTAACTACCTTTTTTGAGTAATTTGTACATGTCTGGATTGAAGTAGTGTCTCCGGTACGCGATCGGGCGCGGCTGGGGCTGACTCGTCCTGGATCCACTGACCGGCCTCCTGTGCCTCCCATAAGTCTGATATTGTAAATAAAGGACAAACACCAGTAGCTAAACACTTTAAAGGCCCGTTCACACTCTTGCAACCGAGTGCGACCGAGAGAGACCATACCGGTTTTTAAGCCTCTTGCGATCTCTTAGGACCAGCTCCGCTCAGTGCATCCGGTCCCAAGAAGTCTTTCTCGGTCGTACTCGGTTGCAAGAGTGTGAACGCGCCTTAACTCCGACGACCACGACATTCATACGCACCTAAAAATTATCATCGTGGAAAGCAGTTTCAAAAATGATATTACGCGCAAAAATAAAGAGTCCTTTTATATATCTAAATTTAAAACACTAACCCCGCTTGGTATGAACATTTCAAAAGGAAACTTATATAGGCTGTTGTAGGTTTTTAGTTTTTAGTATACTACAGGCTAACCACCTCCCCCATCGCGGAGGAGAGCGGGGGAGAGCTAAAGCTCTTTGAGGGGAGAGCTAGAAACATTGGGATGTGGGGACGTCGCCCGCTAACTTCCTTCCTCTTTCCGTTTTTTTTTTTTTTTTTTTTTTCGGGGAGGTGGGAGGTCGAGTTTGGAGGCGTGTTAAGGAGTATTTCTCGGTATTCTGTTGAGCGGTGCCACCCGCGTGTGACATTTCTGGTGTTCGTTTACACACACTTCGGACTTATTTATGACTTTCGTTTGCTTCGGCGTTATACTGGCTTGGGCTCACTCGACTTGACCCCTGTATGTTGTTATTTTTCTGGATCTGGAGCTCTAACTCTAACGTGACGGAGGCCATTGCCTGTGATGTATTTTCTTGGTTTCGCTAACGAGTGCCGCGACCATGTTACCCTTAAAACTACTACTTCTCTCTTTTTTCTTTTTTATATGTGTTTTGTTGGAATGTAGTTTTTTCATGCTCAAGTGTTTTTACTTGTACTATTATACATGACTTTTTTCTTTCGCTTTTTCCAATGCTCCTCCTTTCCTTTGGTCTCTCTAAAAGCGCTTTGCAACTGTATTTTCTGCACACTTGAAGAAGGGAAGTCTCTTCCCAAAACGTCGTGTATTAAAGCCTCTCCTGCTGTTCAAACATTTTTCTACGTTCCCGAATGTAATGTTAGGCGTTAGAACCAGATGACAACTTATTTTTGTCCAGTTCAATGTCATTATCGATTTTCATGTTTCAGCGAGAACATTGGGAGTTTTCATTGGCTGCCATCTTCTTGGCGCCTTTGAGCACTTACTGCTATACTCCGTGTCACCTAACAACCGACTGCTGTGGATGCTACGAGCCATTGAGGCGAATCCAAGGCACTTTGAGAGTTTCCCATAACCTCTGAGAAAAAGCACGCTTTTTCAAGATATTTTTTTTTACCGACTTGACGGATTTTGTGAATAACACATTATTTTTGGAACAACGCCACTAGATACAGACGAAGGGAAAGACTGGAGAACACGAGCATGGACAGATTGTTTTCATGTAAAGCCTAGCCAAGTGCTGTGTTGTCGGAGCCAAATTGGCTAGGAAGACTCGAACACTAATTGGGAATTCTTGCTCTTATTCCTGCAATGCACATACAAGTTACCCAGTAAAAAGGCATCTTTACTTGACATTCTTTTCAGCTAAAATTGGATCTTTTGCTAACACACAAAGGGGAGAGGTTTGATGTAGCCAAGTGTTGAGTGTGCATGTGTTGGCGTTTGCAACTGTTGCAGATGCCACTGTGTGTAACTGCACTTTCAGCATGCTCCTTGGAGCTTGGATAATCATGCAAAAGGTCGTGATAAAACAAGCCAGAGCATCAATTAGCAAGGTGTGTCAATATAATAGGTTGCTTTGTGAACAAGTCAATGATTGAAAGGAGACAGTGTTGCAGATTGGGGGGGGGGGGGGGGGGGGGGGAACCGTGGTGTAGAGTGGAAACTGTTTTTCCCTTTCCAAGTATGAATGGTGTTAAGGTTAGGTGTCCTTGTGCTGTCATGCACAGTTGCCCAAATTTAATTTTTACAGTTCCAGTCTACCTCCTGGATGAAAACCCCATTTATTAGAAACTAACGGGACAGCTGCTTTGCCAAGGCGCAGCCTCTTCAGGATGTCAGCGTGGGAGCACATGAAAAGAAAAGTCAATACTGTATTACGGTTGGGGGACATGGAAAAATGTGATGACAGTGAGTGTTTCTAAACTTGTTTTGGTGCATTAGAATACAAGGGTCAGACCAATTAACGGCGACAAAAAGATAGCACAAAGAACGCGCAACAATGAAGCAGCCAAGCCCATGCTGCCATTGGGAGAGTACAAAAGCCTATGGTCGCATGCAGGAAGTGATCAAACGTATCAAAGAGCAGACGAATTTGTGAGCCATATTGCTTATTGTGCTTGGGGTTTCAGTACCGCAATTAGGAAAACATTGACAGCATACTAAGCTTGTGAATTTAGACTAGGATCCCTTGTAAAGAGCAGCATAAAATTGCAAGAGTTTACTGGTCACTACTTCCTTTGTGTTATTGATGAAACAATGCAGTAATTAGTGCCATGTAGGGCAAAATTATCAGGGTCCCGATGATCTGCACTGTTTTAACCTATTTGCAAATAGTACATAATAACGAAAAAGCTGCAGCACTGGCTTTTTCTGTTATGGTTCACGGTATCAAAGTTCCCCTGGCAGGTTTGGCACATCTGACTACATGGCAGCTCCCAGAACTTGAGCCTTCGTGTTGCTTTATCGGCTGGTCGATGATCCTGGAATCGAAACTTCATTATCACAATGGATCTCATCATCTTTGACAAATTACTGCAGTTACAACTGACGTTCTCATTACTGCAGGTCGGGCTCTCGTAACAGGATAAGGAGCGGGTCTGCAAGATCCCCCCTTCCGTGCGTGTTCGCTTGGCCGAGGCAGGTGTCCTGCGAAACGAAACGTGTTATCTCAGCCTGGAACTTGGCTCCACCTGGCAGGTGAAGGGGCCTTGGAAACTTACCATCGAGTGCACGGGTGACAGAAGGGATTTGAGGAGGTCCCTCACGGGGTAACCTGGCCGAACCGGGACCTCTTTGCCTCCACGAGTTCCCTTTTGGAAGGCCTTGTAAAGGCGGCATTCATGGGTGCCGGAAAGATGCGCTTCTTGGCTATTGCTGCCTCATCGAGGGACGTGCACTGCTCGTTGCTGGCCATCGCCTCCTGGACTAGCTTTCCAACGTACTCTGAAATTGAATCATATGCATGATAACATTCCAATACGCACGGAGCAAGGCTTCAGCCTGGATTTGGAACCACACTTACCATACGTTGGATCCGTTCTCTTTTCTCGTGCTGTGGCATGTCCCTTCCGTGCCTTCGATGTGTTAACCATGCCTCCTAACGCCCGCTTGGTCGAGGCAGGTGTCCTGCAAGGGGAAACGTGTTGTCTCAGCCTGGAACTTGGCTTCACCTGGCAGGTGAAGGGGCCTTGGAAACTTACCACTGAGTGCACGGGTGACAGGAGGGATTTGAGGAGGTCCCTCACGGGGTAAGTTGGCCGAACCGGGACCTCCTTGCCTCCACGAGTTCCCTTTTGGAAGGCCTCGTGAAGGCGGCATTCATGGGTGCCGGAAAGATGCGTTTCTTGGCTATTGCTGCCTCATCAAGGGACGTGCACTGCTCGTTGCTGGCCATTGCCTCCCGGACTAGCTTTCCAACGTACTCTGAAATTGAAGCATATGCATGATAACATTCCAATACGCACGGAGCAAAGCTTCAGCCTGGGTTTGGAGCCAGACTTACCATACGTTGGATCCGTTTTCTTTTCTCGTGCTGTGGCATGTCCCTTCCGTGCCTTCGATGTGTTAACCATGCCCCCTAACGCCCGCTTGGCCGAGGCAGGTGTCCTGCAAGGGGAAACGTGTTGTCTCAGCCTGGAACTTGGCTTCACCTGGCAGGTGAAGGGGCCTTGGAAACTTACCACTGAGTGCACGGGTGACAGGAGGGATTTGAGGAGGTCCCTCACGGGGTAAGTTGGCCGAACCGGGACCTCCTTGCCTCCACGAGTTCCCTTTTGGAAGGCCTCGTGAAGGCGGCATTCATGGGTGCCGGAAAGATGCGTTTCTTGGCTATTGCTGCCTCATCAAGGGACGTGCGCTGCTCGTTGCTGGCCATCGCCTCCCGGACTAGCTTTCCAATGTACTCTGAAATTGAAGTATATGCATGATAACATTCCAATATGCACTGAGCAAAGCTTCTGCCTGGATTAGGAGCCACACTTACCATAAGTTGGATCCATTTTCTTTTCACGTGCTGTGGCGTGTCCCTTCCGTGCCTTTGATGTGGTCACCGTGAAACATGGATCGCCCTGTTGCGTCACAGCTTGGCAGCGGTCTGAGTTTTCGTTGTAATGCAAGATTGCAAGTCCTGTCCTGCAGGATGGTGATATTTCAGTGAAGATGAAATGTGCCACCAAGAAGCACTGTACATTTTGGCCTATAAGCAGCCCACCCCGCATCATTTAATGGTTTTACAAAAATGTTTGTATATAAATCGCAGCCTGGTAGAAGCCCTCCTTAGATATATGTACTTGCGCCAAAACTGCATTGATAAGCCTGAACATACGCATTATGATAGAGATATATGTGCAAGCGGCAGTCAGTTGCAGTACTCGATCCTTATAACAAATTGAAAAGGACACATAACCCCTGTGCTGAATATTTTTTTTTTGAAAAAGAAACATGCATATAGGCCGCAATGTTGTAAAACCAAAGGATTTTGAAAAGGACCAATCTCGAAAAGTTTTGCCATTGTGCAAAACAATGGCAAACCAACTCCTTGGTAATTCGGATGCTGTTATGTTTTGTAAATTTGGACCTTATCAACTTCTTGGTAATTCAGATGCTGTAATGTTTTGTAAATTTCGACCCCGTTAATATGGGTACCAGAGTTTTCCGAGAAATATTTGAGATGTGGTCATCTGACAATTTTTCTGGGAGGGGGGGGGGGGGGCATGTTTGATTTGTGTAATAACCTTTGGTCCTTTTTCACCAATGCAGCAATGTTTTTTGTTGATTTTTTTGTTTCTTGCTGAGATTTGTATTTATGCCTTGTGCAATGGCCACCTCACAAATATGACGATGGGGGGCATTGTGTATTTGATAAATCGGTGACATCTCGTCCAGCGTTGGTAAAATATTGAGGTGGATGATACATCATGGAGAAGGGCGGTCTGCTCGACGGGCGGGCAGCGTAACCACTGCTACCCACTGTAAGGAGAACCCTGATTGGATACCCTACTATATAGACAGCATTTTCTGGTATGAATTGGGCAATTACTTGCATTTGTCATTATTATGGAAAACTCTCACCATGAATGATTTTTGGGGGGTATGGGCATGCGAATATCAACGAGACATCACTGCACCTGACTTCCAGACAAAATGTATTTCTGTAATTACCTTGCAAGCATGCCGGCCGGAGAAAATGCCTGGGACTTTGGGGCAAAATTTATGAGGACGCTGTGGAACGCCTCAAGGGCGTACGTCTGGCCATGGGGAGACATCTGGCCGACGTCCTTCAGGAGCCGCTTGTTTTTGCTTTTTTTTTAGGTGGCCATAGGCCTGGGAGTCTGCAGATAAGACATGGTTTAGAATGAGCACCCTCAGTTGGGAGAACAAAAACCTACTAGGATCCATCCACTTTCTTGTGCTGTCTTGTATCTCGTTGTGCAGACACCTGGGATAGCTCCCGCCATGGCCCGTGTGTTCGCTGATGGCATGGTTCTGGAGACTGAGCCACACATCGACGGTCAGTTTCCTGTCACCCGCCCCAGCCTTGGCCGAATAGTAGAGGTGGTTGGTGGTCGCCTGCACCCACATTTGAAGTTCTTGGCAGCCGGCTCGTTTGCTTGCTGCCGCCATCTTTTTCTTCACACCTAAAAATTAAAAAGCAATTTAGTGAAATCCTGCAGCAGCTTCACTAGAAAATGTCACCTACATAAATAGGCTTTGACAATTGCTTACTTTTGGAGATGTGCCAAACGTTGAAGTAGTGGGCGATTCCGGGGTCCTGGGTCTCCATGTGCTTCCGTATGGCAGGGTGGCGATCAGTCCCCAAGGACCGGATGTGGATACCTGTGCCATTGAATTTCGTAGTACAAAATAATTATTGAGTATACAATGTTGAACAGTATGGAATCACTATGAATGTCGAAGAAAATATGAACATACATTTCTCCCTCAAAAATTTTAGCTGCTTGATGAGGCCTTCCTTTTCCATGTTGACACTGGCCATTGCTCGCTCTAACTAAGAACAGAAGTGAGACACAAATCATTTGAATTGCGCATGACAGTGAAGTCACCAAAGTATACTAAATTATAAAAGTGTACATAAAGAATCATAAAACCGTTGTGATTGTTTTACTACATAAACCACTCACCTCTCCTAGCTGGACCTGCACAGAGTGGAGAATCTTGTTGATCTGTTGGACGTGAGCCGAGTATGTGAGGTACTTTGCAGAAAACCCAGGAGAATCGAACCGTCCATCGGCAGTAATGTCAACTTCTTGACTGTCCAGCTGACTGATCAGCTCTTCTTGTTCTTGTAGCCATATCTATTCATAGAAATTAATGTTGCATTAGAAATTGTAAAAATGCGCTGACATAATTTATTATTTCCGAGTATGCATAGGGAAAAATAAAATTAATTAGTTCACTTGCCCATAGTATGTGACAGACAAATTTTTTTTTCGCTGCACCACAAAAAATTGTTAGGGTTTTTTTAACCCTGGGGCTACATTTGGGGACCATGGGCACCACAACAAGACTTGAAATGGGTTAGTTAGTCAGCTAATAAAGAAACATTCTAATTAACTTATTTAGGTTTTATTTTTGAGGGCATAATGTATTTGGAGAATTGATGCTCTACATCAGAGTACACCCGTGACATACATTTTCACTACAAATTTGTAGTGGTTGTTATGGTAAAACAAAAGTCGTCCTTATGCAGTACTTCAAAACTAAGCGGGCAAAGAGTGCCCATGATAACAATCTCTCCACCCCCTACCGGATGGATGGATGGATGGATGTTAATGGCTATTCCCTTTGTAACGGGCGGTAGCTTGCGCCACCTAGCCTAAGTCTAAAAAGACAAAAACGTGATTCCTCCCGCCCTTTTAAGACCAATTTTTCTCCCCCTAACCGGCCCTGGAAGTGAACATGGTTGCCATGGCAGACTCACACATCCGCACTGCAGGCTACACAGGAGATATTTGCCCTCTTAGTTTCGGTTTGAAGTGTGTGCAAGGACTTTTGTCGCCCCCAGAACCCATAAATATAAAAAATAAAAGTTTGTTTGAGTGTTTTAGTCAAGTAACTTACTGACCCATTTCACTTCATTTATGGTGGCGTCCATGGCCCCCACCCTAGCCCCAGGGTAAAAAGAATGCTAGTTCTCTTTTTTATAATTTGGTGCATCTAGAAACAAACACCTTATATAGAATTATGAATCCAGAGGCTCGCTCAGAAATCAGCTTGAAAAATTTGTTTCTTCACGTAATGAGCTCGAATTACTACCAAAGCCGTTTTTAGTGGCGAATTTTACCTATAGAAATTTCAAGACATAGCTCTCTTCCTGTGAAAAGTAAGAAACACATTCTTTACATTTAGTGCAAAAGCCGTCAACCAAGTTCCCTGACAGTGGTGCTTGTGGCGGCATTTCCTTATTGGTGCAGCAAGCAGACGACACAAGCATATGCTTCCTGGATCTATCATGCGGCGATGTATAAGCACAAGCCTCTGCCCACTTGTCAGCACTGAAAATGTAGAGAATGTGTGTTGAATGTTTCACAGGAAGGATGCTACACCTGGTAATGGGCTTGATTTGGGAGTATAAAAATACTATATTGTAGTTCCTTCAGAATGTTCCTCACCTTGTCCACTGCAGGGAACAGGAGGGCGTTCTGATAGGTGTTGTACATCTGATCGCTCATCATCTCGGCGTTCATGTGGCGGAGCATCCGAAGAGTGTTCGTCACCTGGGCTCCAGAGAAGAGCAGGTGCCTTGTCAACAGAATGTTTCCTGCGCCTCTTCCATTGATGATGGGTTGGCTGCTCCACTTCCGCACGTGCTCGAGAGGGCAGATGCTGACCACTGTGATGAGCATACCCTGGCTTGTGATGTCATTTTGGCAGGGTCTTGAGCACTCCTGGCATGTCCTGAAGAGTTCTCGCAGGCAGCTCTCAAAGACCAGGAACTGGCGTTCTTTTCCTGGTGCTGGTGGACTTGACGCAGTTTGTCCGCCACTGGAATGAAATTATGTAAAGCGTTTTTCACAAATTCTCGGCATACATACGCATAGCTTACCTCTCGAAACCTTCGGCAGAGCGGGATGGAGAGTATGTTGCATCAGACTCTGCCACGCTGCTGTGAGCAGGAGACACACAGTCGTGTGGCACCTCAATGCTGCAGGACGGGGAGGCAGCGTCGAAAGGGTTCAACTGCAGCGGTTCCTCCATGACCAGGGAAGCTGCCACCCTTCCGGTGATGTTCATTTCGGCAGTGCAGTCCCGCAAGATCCTTCCTGTCTCGCAAGATGCGGACAGTCCAGCTGCTGAGACTTGGGCCTGCAAATAGCACGTTTATACCCCAATGTTTTTCACAATGCTTGAAAGATGCAATTTGGGCTATCGATAGTTTCTAACAGTGCTACGAGCACAGCAAGCATCGAAGGCACTATGCATTCCAGCAATTTTATAACTCGTGCATTGTTTACACTGCTTAGACTATTCTGAATGCAACAAAAACTGACACTGAATAGAAATTTCCCTGCATTTATATCTGCTTTGTATATGTGTAATTCAAGTCGTTACTTGATTAGGTAAAATTCCGAGCAAGTGCCCACTCAAAATTTGGAGATAATCACGTAAAACTTGGAAATGGGCACTTATTAGGTCCAGAATATCTAAGCATATGTCATTTCTGTACTTTCCAGATGTTGCAAAAATGAGGGAAGAGTGCCTGTTGTAGAATGGGCAGATGTTTGGTATTTTACAGTAACTGAATATCTTGTGGCAACCTCCGATACAGTATTGCAAGCAGGGCATCTGGCCGCCGCCATCTCTTTTGGTTCAAGTAAGCACTTGCAATTGCAAGCCTGCAAAACCCGCTTTCATGTGCAGCGCATGTAGTTACGAGTATGGGGCACCGAACTCGGACACTATGCTTGCATTTGTGTCCGAGTTCGGACACAAATGTGTCCGAACTCTGCTGCAACATAAGGTCTTCAGGGGAGGCTTTGCACGCAGAAAGCAAACCTTCACCTTTACAAAAGAGGGACGTGTCCCCTGGTATAACTAACTATGGTGTGCCTGACATGTTACATATACACACCATCATCCTTGCAGATTCTTTTTCATTTAGTTACCTTGAGGATTCGTTTCCGGGTATTACACAAGGCAGGGTACGAAGACACTGTTTAAACACATAAGAAAAAATCCAGTCGATAACTGGGGTAAGAACGCAATTTTGATAAATAAAAACAAATTGTGCCTGCCTATTTTTACGGGCCCTTGAAGCATCTCTAACTAACAAAATCGGTTCTGAACTCACTATCTTGAGAACTTCTTGAACATATTATGCTTCCACACAAGTGCCCATTCATAGTCGTAATTTTGTCAAGTGCACAACTTGAACTTGGTAGCTGGCTGCATGAGTCCTTCATGAAAACCCGCACGGCAGGCACAGGGCATCTCATTTAGATGACCGGTTTTCACATTCGCTAGTTCCACCGTTCTTTGGCTGCGCATGCAAATTTCAAGCTCATGAGACAATAAAGTGTGTTCGAAGTTATAAAGCTCAAGCAAGAAGCGTGACAAGAAAAAATAAAAAAAAAATTAAAAAAAAGGTTGATCACATGTTTGAAATTGATGCGACGGTTGTTAGTGAAAGCAGAGAACCGTCCATTTCGGTCTGCATACATAAACTATGCATAGCAGGACCTTATGTTGCTTGAATCAAACGGGTTCACTACTCCCGAAATTACAGTGAGTGTGCAGGCGAGCTGTTGGATGTTGACCATGTAGAAAATAACCCAAGACTGTGATAAAGGATAGGAACTTTTATAATAAAAAGGGCAGCAGAAGAATCGTGAAATAATTAGGCTTTGGTGGACAGCAGCTCGTAGATAAATTCAGTATTTTAATTTTTTTTTCATCCAGATAGCAGTATGTTCGCAAACTTTAGAATTCTGTGACCACCACTATACTCTGTTTCACCTTGTGTTGTACCGCAGGAAAGGCTAGAAGCACGAGCTCCTTGCTCTAGGGAACATCTCGGTGGCACAAGCTCTCGTGCACTAAGGGCAGCTGCCAACCCTGTGAGCTCGCGCTTCTAGCCTTTGCTACGGTACAACATAAGGTGAAACGGAGTACAGCGTCACATTCTCAGCGGTATTCAGCTATTTACGATCCGTAGTTAATTTACGTGAGCCGAAAAGCACGGTTTTCTCGTCTTCCCAACATCCTCACTTCCGAACGCACAGAAAAAAAACTTCCCTACGCCCCCCCCCCCCCCCCCCCCCCAAAAAAAAATAACGTTTTTTTCTTTTTTTTTTTTCTTTGGGGGGGGGGGGGGGGGGAGGGGGGGTTGGGGTTGGGGGGGGGGTGGTTTGGTTAAATAAACTACGCACCGCAGAAAGCTCGAACTCCCTGATGCGGCGCTGGCGATTAGAATAGAGTGCGAAAGATTGAGAAACCTACGTTACCTGAATCAGAAGACAATTTGGAAACAAAAATTTCTTTGTGAGCCGACATCCACCTAAGCGTAATATCTTCAAAAGAATATATGACATAATGGACGCTTGTGGGATTTATATCAATAAGGGACACTTGTCTGCAAGAAATACAAGATCGTCTTCTTTCTTCTACAGGCGCGCGAAATGGCATCTATTGTTTTGAAGACGTTACACTTAGGGTTAACATCGGCCCATAAAGAACTTTATTTCGAATTATTTTCTGATTCGGGTAACGTCGTGTTTGCAACCTTTCGCGTTCTGTCCTAACCGCTAGCGTCACATTCTCATGGAGGTCCAGCTTTACGGGATGCATAGTTTACTTACCCAGGTCGAAAGATGCGATTATATCTTTCATCGGAAACTTCCGGTATATGCCACGCGGACTGCTGCACAATGCAAGGCTCATGAATCCTTGAAAAGACACTCACCAGGACTCTCTGGCGCTTTTTCGGGGGCTCCTCGGTCCTGCCGGCGACGGGAAGCAGAAGAGTCGGCAGAGCTGTGCATCGAAGGCGTTTGCAGTCACCGCTGGAAAATGCAGACGTCTCGAAATGCTCGGCACAGAAACGGGGAGTCCGGTTCAAGTCCTCGGTATCGTCATCTCGCCCGGCGACACGTAACCATTCGTGCCTTCGTGGATCCTTCTCCGGCAGAGCGAAAAACCGGAGACCTTTTCGAATATTTTTTACCTTTCGATTCGGGCACAACTTTACCACACAAACGTTCGGCATCACACGGAAGCGAAGACGAATAAACGTTTCAACACGTGGATGTCGATCGATTCGGTGAACCTTGCTTTGAGAACGGAAAGTGGGAGCCTCGGGAAGAAGATCCTCTTCCTTATCGTTCGTTCTCGCGGCGAGATAAGCTGCGAGCCACGCGCTTTCCACGACGGAGCCGCGTCGCCGCGTGGGCACATCACTCCCGCGTAACGAGGCGAGGAGAAAACGTAGTTCGCTCGTTTTCAAACAATAATAGCTGTATTACGTCACCTACAGCCAAAGATTTGACGTTGTTGTCAAAATATAATGTGCATGTGCCTAAAAAGAGCAATAATAATAACTTTAGCAATCTTTTCGCAGTTCGCTATTTCTATTGGTCCAATTCTATGGAGGTGGTGGAGACACGGGATGGACACCGCAAGAGGATATAGTGCCTGTGTATTTCTATTGCTGTGAGTTTACTAGGGCGCATTGCCATTTAGAACTGGTCATTTTTATTGACTGAAGCCCAACAAACAATATGCTTCCAAAAACAAGCTTCTCCAAAAAGCACTTGAGTGCCCCTTTATGCTCCACAGCACAGAGATTTACATTTATGTACCCTCGGTGATCGGCCTGGTCAGCAGTGGCGTGTGTCTCCGGCCTCCGGACAGTCGTTTGTTCCACAGCAAAAAATGATATGCGAGAGGACATGCCCCCCTGATCTGCTCTTTTTGGTCAAAAAACAGTAAACTTCCTACGCTTAGTGACGGCTGTGTTTCACTAGTCTTTAAACGGAACAAACGCCTATTACATTTTCCTCAGTAGTTGTAGCACTAGCCCTAGCTTAGTTTCATGATTTAGCATATTAGTGAACATCTTACAACATTGAATTTTGAATGTCTAATTTTTAATTTTATGCGCAGACGTAATGGGTGCGTACTTACGTTTCGATATACACGTTTGCAAGAAAGATCCTGTGCGCCTGCCATTGTGAGCGATGCTGGCGCCGCGTAACATGTCCGCCATGTTGACGTGGGCTAGGGGCCCGTCCACGACCTACTCTATACTTACGACCACTCCATCTGGACACACTCCAGCACGCACCTTTCGGAGGGCCGAGTTTCAGCGGCGCCTCGTGGCAAAGCCTGCAACTCTGTATATTTTTTCGTATTATTCTCGCTGCACCAGGTTATTTTGGCCTCTATGAAGTTGGCGACGAGCGGTCGCAGCCAATACTATCTGGTGTTGACTGCGCAAACTAAAGAAAAGGGAACTAATTAACGAATTCGACTCCTTCAATGTATTTGACATAGAGAAAAACATTTTAAATCATGAACGCACTTGAAATAAGAAAGCGCGATCAGCTGGCACGCACCCATGGATAACAGAAGAACCCGACGAGGTAGGAGGAAAGAGATCATATGGTAGGAGGACCGAGTTTTTGTGCCGCCTAGTGAGAACGCCTCTCGCTAGGTGGCGCTAAAACTCGGCCCTCAGCATTTATGACAATTCTAGGGGAAGCTCATTGCTGTTTGAGGCAAGAACGGGTGTTCTGCGAACCAGAACATACAGAGTGAAGTACCAGGAAATTGATACAGTGTGCACTGCTTGTGGAGAGGAGGACGAGACGGCTGAGCACTTGATACTCTACTGTAAAGGGCTTCACCCTATGCCTATCGAAGACAACATAGATTTAATAAAGTCATTGGGTTTTAGAGACAGCGAAGGGAGAGTGGATTTCAAGACTGTAGAGATTACCAAGCAAAGATTAAGTGAATGGTGGCAGAAATCGAGAGAAAACTAGGTATTTGCTTAATCACTGATGGCAAGGGGGTTTCATAGCCTCACTTTCTTTGCACTGCGGAGTGAATATAGATTTCACATTTAAATATTCTAAGCTTAAATGATAAAACAAAATGGCTAGGTGGCGTAAGCTACCGCCCGATCCAAAGGGCTCAGCCGTATTCATCCATCCATCCATCCATCCAGCCGGGAGCAGGCTCTTGCATAGGGAGTGCTCAGGTGGAGTGGTCGTGAGTATAGAGTTGGTCCTGGGCACGTCACTGAGGTGGGCGACGACCAAATGACGGCGTCTGCTGCATCGCCGATGGCCAGCGTTAGCGACGCACTTGCTGTTTCGGAACTCAGGGGGGGGGGGGGGGGGGGGGGGGTATTTATATGCAATCACAGCATCAAATATTGCAGGAGGTGGCATATTTAAGGATTTGAGCTGACTTAATAACGATCGCAGCCTCTGTTCCAGCAGGTCGTAGAAGCCAGCGCTGCCACGAGCTGACCATTGCATCGTTGATGCAATGGTCACGCGGCTCCTGACGTCTTTCCTCTTTTGCATTCAATGGAAGCGCTTATATTCTGCTTCTGGTTTTAACTGGGATGAAAATAATCACATAGCACGTGCTAAAAACGTTTTCCAAGACAATACAGGTTCGTTCTTCTTGTTTATGTCGTTCTTGTATTTTTTTTCAATATATTTTTTTTTTTGCAAGCGACGCTTGGCAACATTGTACGACAAGCAGCGAACGTCCTGGCTGGAGAGTGGGTACGCCTCACCTGGGCGCGGTTCGAGGTTAAAGGGACCATGAAATGACCTTTTTACTTTTTCCAGATAACTTTTACATTAAACCGTCAATGTTCACTGAATGCTGAACAGGCATCCGTTTTCGTCTCGGTTTATTAACTTCTACACAAAAAATTATTGAAATATCGACTTTTTCATTCTCTCCAACTGACCGCAAAACAAGCCGTGACGTAGGCCGTTTCCGGAACCGGAAGTTCTCTCGGCAGTAGGAGAATGGGAGTGTTAGCGGCAACGAGTTGGGGTGCGACGGTAGGTTTTACTGCGCTGATGTCACCGACGTATTTCCTGAATCGGCGCCTCTCATCGCCACATCGCAGCTGAGCGAAATTCAATGAGATATGTCGCGCTACAGCGACAGCATGGGACTAGTCCCATACGCCGGTATGCCTGTTGGGAAGTGCAGCGAGTCTTCCGGTGAAGACTCCAGAAGTCAACCACCCTGTCATTGTTGGCAGAAGGGCCGGCCCGTGTCAGCCGTTTGCAAAGCGACGTAGATGGCGTTTTTCGCGGCCTCGGAGATGCAGGAGCGAGCCGACGTTAAAAAAGATACGTTTGAACTACGAGTGTCAGCAAGAGCCACGTAAATACCTGTTTACACTCGGAGCGGACGCGCGCGCTTGATGGAAGTGCTGTATTCGCGCTGTTTGTAAGCGCTTCGGGACCGTTCTTTTACGATTGCAACTCGATACTGACGCGACACTCGGCAAAGAAAGGTTGGACCGGGGTTGTACGTATACCTCCCACGAACTGTTATAGCTCGACAGTGACGTGTAGTCTGTCAGAATAAAAATGGCATGCCAATAACAAAGTGTACATACCGTGTTGCGAAGGTAATCCATACGGCGTTTATTTCAGCTCTATATCACACAAAACAAGATAGAATCGACGAGAGTCCCTTTTCGACGAGTGTTCGTCAACACTGCCTCGGAAAACAAGGGGAAGAGATTTACCTCACCTCTTAATCTAGAATTGAGGTCAGTGATCAAACTATAATACGGGAAGGGTCCACAAGGGTCGCGCGGGCGTATTCCATTTAGCACGCCAGCCGGTCGTAGGCAGACGGTCTTGCGACGAAGCAACGCAGCGCCGAGTCGGAATGCCTGCTAGGCCTATATTCGCAGCTCGCTTCGTCGGAGTCGGTGGATCCAGCGTTCTTGTTCGTCGTGGTCTGTTTTAAGTACTGTTTTCTTGCTGCTTGAAGTCGGCACGCGCGGGAAGAACACGTAGAAAAATAAACGTTCAGTCAGTCAGAGTTTTGAGAGGAAGGAAAACAAAGAAAATAAATGTTCGACGGTCGCCGCCACCCAAGTAACTGTCGGCCCTGCCCTACTGCGCACGCGCAGTAGTTGCTTCGTTTACCACACGATAGATGGCGCTTGGCTCTCAGCATTATCAAATTTGGCAATTTTCGCCACACATCTCTAATTGTGCTACAAAATGTGGATCTGAATATTATTTAACAAAAGTTTTAGGAAACATTCGCCGGCTATTTATTGTTTACAATCGCGGTGCTGGTGAGGTAGGCTCTAACCCAATAGGCGACCTGGATTTGGCTGACGTGCTCCATTTCCGCGGATGCATCGTAGTGAACAGGCGAAGGAAGGAAGGCGCAAAAGAGTCTAGTTTTCTTCTAAAAGTTCTATAGCAAATGATTTTTTTTGGCTCCCTATTTTTGTGTTGTTGTGTTTTTTTTCACAGCTTTTACGACGTGCGGTGGATGAAACTCGATTTTAAAATCGTTTCATGGTCCCTTTAAGCAGGGATCCCACTTACAAAGGTGTATACATATACTCATGCTTATGCTTCATGTTATGAGTTGCTTGCAGCAGAGGCAAAAGCACAGGCGAGGGCGCGTGGCTTTCAGACTTGCTTTCTTTTCACGAGAACTCGCAAAATAAATCAAACCTGAATGGCATTTGCCCGCGCCTATGCCTTTGCCTTTGCTGCACACAACTGCTTAGTAGGGTAGAGGTACTTTACTATTTGTATTTTTTTTTTAGTTGTTGTTGTTGTTGTTGTTGTTGTTGTTGTTGAAAACTTTATTCTTCGTACACTCAGAAGGGAAAAATGATGGGATCAGGCGACCGGTAGCCCTTGAGCCCCGGCGGCCTCCGCAGCCCATTCACAGGCCGCCGCTTGAACGACCGGATCTGTCTTTTAACTTTTTTCTCCTTACCTTTTATCCTCCACTCATTAGCCAAATGAAAATACACGCGGTCCTGACGGGCTTGGGCACCGGTACAGTGAATTCAAGCTTCCACCGTCCTATTTAAGCCCACCATTGAACTTGTTATTCGCAAGTGATAATAAGTGCTAACACGGCACTAATTGACCACGAAGGCGAATTCAAGAATTCGACGACGGATTCGTCGTAAACGAGCGCACAAGTCCGAGTGATACGATGCTTGTGTCCAATGCGTGGCCTGGGGTCGACTGACGTAATTCCGGCTCCGCCGATGTATTGCCGCGCGCGGGGTCGAGCAAGCAACGCTCGGCCGTGGACCTTAGAAGGTTTGTGTTTATTCTTATTTGGGACGCCACTTTTACCATTTAGTCCTACTTTCTCGTTCTCAAACGTGCCTGTTCATTCTCACCCCGCACGCTCGACGCTCGAAACTTCCGGGCCAAATGTTCGAGATGCTGACGCACGCTAGATAAGGAGCTGAGCTGGACTTTGTCGAGTCAGTCTCGCTCTCACTTGCTGTTACCCCGCCAAATCGCCGCCCGCTTTTTTGCTGTTTTGACGATGGTTCTTCATTTTGTTTGGCACAAGTTCGCCCATTAAAGGGACCATGAAGGCAATTTAATTTTTTTTTAAAGGCGTTTTGGGGTTTTGGCACGCCACACAATTTCTTCTAGAACGTTTTGACTCTTATTTCTGACCTGCAAATAAATTTGCGAAACCGAAACAAACATTCAGATTTCTTCCCTTTTTCGCCTCTAGAAAGAGAAGTGACGTCAGGGAGCACTGTCGGCGTCGGTAGGATTTAGTGCACACTCAGTGTGGTTCCCGTGGTTTGCTTTAGTGCACGGCAGTCTGTGAAGAAAACCTAGAAGAAATGGACGACAACGAGCTCCCGTTCAGCGACCTCACGCCGACTGAACGGGAGATGCTGCTAAGGAAGCAAAACTCTGGAACCCGGGTGCAGCGGTCGGGGGTAGCGGGCTACTGCTTCGGGTGCCGCAGAGCCTAGTGACGCCACTGCTGTAACCGCCTTATTTTTCGCATGCTTTTCGCGATTTCGCGATTTCGGCCAAAGCTGTCAGTTTTGAAGCAAATCGCGGGTTCTCATTTTTGCGACGCGGTGGGATTGGGATAAAGATATTGCACTGTGTTTTTATTTTACCGGAATTGTTCGCGGGATCTATTTTTCGCGAATTGCAGACGATTCGCGAAACTTACGTCCTCGCGAAAATTAAATCGTTTACAGTATATAGAGCTTACCGTGCTTTGTTGCCGCTGTGGTGTGGGCTCCTTGCGCAAGGAAAGTGAGGGAATAGCTTCTAGAGTTCTGATTTGGACACCAGTTTGAGTTGTTTTTACCACTTGTGGGGTCGCTCTTGTGGGAGACGAGGGTGGAAGACGACGGGGCTGAGGGCACGTCCTAGTAGGTCGGCGGAATAGACGCGAGCTGCAGTGCTATGTTGCGCTTTTTGGACTCCCAGGAGACTAGGAAAAAGGAAGTGACGTGAACGAAACAGCAAACGCAGACTGGATGTTGACAGAAGAAAACGAAATCAACACCCAGTCTGCGTTTGCTGTGTCGCTAACGTCACTTCCTTCTCCCTAGTCTCCTGGGAGTCCAAAAAGCGCAACATAGCACCCCTGGCGCGTGAGAGAACGTGCTGCGCGAGGCTGGGACCAGGCAGGAACGACGGAGCCGGTCTGGCTGGACTGACCCATGGCGATCGCCGGAGCGGTCCACCAGTGAGGTTCAGACCAGGACCGGAGGTAACGACGAGCCCTGGCCATACCGACCTGGGCCATGAAGATCCCGGTGTGGTTTCGCAGCGAGACTCGGGCTATGATAGCCGTGGACAGCTAGCCTACGCAGCTATGGCGTGGGAAGGACGATCCGTAGGGCCCCTGGACACGGACTTCGACAGCGAGCTCTGAACGACGGGCGACAACCAGGGTCGGCGGGCCCGGACTGCCGACTCTCGAAGGCGGGCAACAGGGAGGTACAGTAAATCCATTCGCTGTCTTCTTGTTGTGTTGTGTCTCTCACTGCGAGACGAGCGGAGCACGTACAGATCGGTCGAGAACACCACAAAGAGCGACCACAAATGGCGCGTCCAACGTTGCGCCCGGTCGGTATGTCTCTGCTTCTAGTGTTACCCAGTGAGTCCCACGGATTCGTTGAGCGGGTTGCTCACTAACACTAAGGATGCCCGTTGGGACAAATTCTGTTGGAAGTTTGGCGACCTGTCTCACAGCAGAGCTCAGCAAGTGTCTCCTCGTGTTGAGTACCGAAAGCATTCGAAAGACGAGATTGCGGACGCGCCTTCTCGAGCACCCAAGAATAGCGGTTGGGAGGAGGTGATGCAACCGGGGGGTTTACGAGTAGTGCGGGTAAGATGCAAATAAGTCGTCTTCGGAGGCATAGAAGAGGCACCGCATGTTCGCTGGAAAGCAGGTTAACGACTGGCAGGAGGGGAAACAGCCAGGACTCGATGCAGATTTAGGATTTGTTTTTATTAGGATTTAGGATTTAGGACGAGAAGACAGATTTAGGGTTTAGGCTTGGGGATGCGGTAAGCAAGTAAGCTCTTGTCGAGACCAGGGGTGCAGATGGGATTTTGTCAGTGGGTGTCGGAAAGATTGCGGAAATAGCAGTTGACTTGAGGAACACTGGTGGACGAGATTGTCAGCGGGTGTCAAAAAATTGCGGAAACAGCAGTTGACAGCGGGAACGCTGGCGGACGAGTTTGTTAGCGGGTGTCGGAAAAATTGCGGGCAGAGGAACGGCTCTCCCTTCAGGGGGGTCGTTCCTAGGAAGCTACGGAGGCGCTTCACTCTGGCCAGTCGTGGCAGTGACAGCAAGACTTTTAATAAGTTATGTCGAGTCACAACCTAGCCGGGGATGAGGCGGTAGACATTTAGGTGGGATTGTAGCTGTCCAGCTTGCTTTGAGGTGCGAACGGCTCAAGCAAGCTTGCTCGCTGAGCTGCCGCCTCCTCCGAGGGCCGACGGGTCCCTAGAGCCCGTATGCACGTGGACGGAACGGGACGCTGACGCTTACACCGAGTCGCACACGGTATGTGCTGCTGTTGCGGAACGCCGGTATGGTATATCGCCATCCCACCGCAGGTTTCCGATCACTTCGATTGCGCAACAGATAGACTAGGTTTACACCATCGTTACCTAGTCCTGAAAGAAATTCGCGCCTTGAGCAACGCTGTTAGTTGTTCTGCTGCACCGCTTGCTCCCAGGGGAGAGGGTCCGAACGAGGTAAAGACGCGAGCGTCGTGCCTTACTTATAGACTCACTCGGCGCAATAGAAACGAGGAGTCTGACCCAGTTCACATCGCCGACTTGAAGGGATACTACCATCACGATTGGGAAAGTGATAAACATGAGGTTGGGGTAGGACACAGGAAATCCCCTGTTCCTGGCGACGCAGGAGCGAGCTCCGGAATGCGGACTCGCCGAGTTAGCCGCACGGTACACGAAACCGTCGGCAAGCAATTTTGCAGGGGCGGCTGTGGCCACTACCACATTATATATGGTATAATGTGGTAGTGGCCAAAATATTTGTTCGTTGTGTGTTGTTTCAAGACTTCGTTTTGCGTAGAATGGCTTTTCGGAAAGTAGGCCATAGACGGCGTCACCCAGGAAGTCCACGCGCGTGCAAGATGCCATTTGTTTTAGGCTTTTCCTTTAAGACAGTTACTGCTGCAGACGCCAGCACGTGCGACGCGGGGAACACCATTCCCTGCATTCTCCTTGACGGTTGGGTAATTTACTAATACGTCTGTAGGCTCAGCTGTGCTAAACGGACAATCGCATGGCGTTGAAGTGGCTGGGGCACACATCTCGCCCCTACAATTTACTTTAGGTCAGATTTTGACCTAAAGTTTGCCTTCATACAGGTGTACTTGTACACGTCTGCGTGGTGAAAGCGTTATTGGTTACTTTTTTTTTTGTCAAAATTTAACCGATTAACTGGTTAAAAATTTAATCCCGATTAAATCATTAATTGATTCATCAATAGGGTATTATATCAAGTGCCCTGAATTATTTATAACGCAGCGTAGGAAAACATAAGCAAACGACCATGTGTGATTGGACATAGCCTCGCTCAGCAGTTTGAAGAGCAATGGCCGATCTAGAGCGAACAGGCGCGATCTCTTACGGTATTTGCATCGGAAGTAGTTGCTCCCTGCAGAGGCAGGTTGGAGGGGTAGCTGTAACCCTACCGCTTCTACAGCGCTATAATTCCTTCTGAGAGGCACGTCCTCTTCACGGTGTTGTCCTCTTTGCTCCGGGGTTGAGTTGGATAAGTTTATAGAGTAATTAGACCTACAGGTCGTGAGGCCGGCTGCCTTCAGGGACTTATGCAGAAGATGTCTTTCTTTTCGTCTCCTCAAGAAACAAGTTTGTATGGACAAGCATTTAATTATTGTAAGCCGAAACTTATTTCAATCGGCTCACTACAGTTATTTCAAGCCAGTATAATTGCACACATTTTTAATCGAAGTGGTCAGGGAACAGTTGTTCAGGATGGCTCAGACCAGGGTGTAAGATAGACAGGTGGGGAAACGGCCAATAGAAGCCTACCGCAGCGCCGTGACCGGATTGTGTACTCGTCTGCTTGCGGGTACCCCCGATTAGCGACAGATGGCGCTGCGGCGAGAGGAAAAAAAATCGGAATTGGATTTGCATGAAACTTTATGGGAGAGTGCGCAAAATAAACCGAGAGCACGACAGTCCTCCATTGAAAATCCACGACAAACCATCTCCGCGAGTTTAGCCGGTCGCCACCGGTCGCCCACCCGGAGTGAGAGTTCGCGGTGCTCCACATAGATGGCGCCACAGAAAAGAGAAACCCGAGGGGGACACAATCCGGTCGCTCATTTGACTCTCGTTTCCCCACGTGTCTATCTTACACCCTGGCTCAGACGCAGACTTGTACCGTACGCATTACAAGTAATCAAATTACTTGTAATCGATTACTTTTTGGAGTAATTTTCTAATCAGTTGATTACTTTTATTAAGCAGTAATCAGAAGAGTAATCTGATTACTTTATGAAGTAATAAAATTACTTGTAACCGTTACAATTTGTCCACGGGACCCCCCCCCCCCCCCCCCCCCCCCAAAACGCCTTTTTTTTATGAAGTGACAAAAATAAAATTTGCTTTTTTTTTCGAACGGAAAAAAGAAAGATTTTTCCGGAGCTGTAGGAAACGAGGTCATTCGCTTTCTATGTACAGTTTCTGTGTAATGTCCGTTTTTTGTTTTTTTCTTTCGAGCTGGGACTGGGAGTGGGAAGCCCCAGGAAAGCCACAGTGCGTGACAAAGGCCATTCAGGGCGAAGTTTGAGGAAGCAGAATGTAGCTTTGTGAGTCCTTCGTTCAAACTAGCCCCCTCACGCACACACACAGAAATAAACAAATAAAAAAATCCTGCTTAGGGTACCTACTCGCAGCCCGTAGGAGAACCAGAACCGAAGAATGCCTAAAGCGGATGCAAAATATTGTCACGGGTGGTGACCAATAAACAAGAAATGAACAGGAAGAAATAAACGTTTAATGTGGCGAACTTGTGCCAAAAATAAAAGGGGTACAAAAGATAATAACAGAGCGTCGCGGGCGTCGAGGTCAGCGTAGCAGCAGAGTCGAACGCTGGGGCGAGCTGACTCCGGCTTGCCACGCCGAGCCGCTTTTGTACACGCGTTGGCTTCTGGAGCATTCGACGTAGAAGGTTCGACGTGTAGAACATTCTAAACTCGAATCAGCTAGACGGTTCTCGAATTCACCAGAACATCTCATTAGAGTGTCAACAAAATGCGTAGCCGCGGCCAGGAATCGAACCCTGGCCCTTCGCGTGGGAGGCAAGCGCGATAACCGTTAGGCTACGGCCGCGCTGCCTACTTGGCACGCGGCATTACTCCCCCCTTAAAAAAGTGCATCGCCCCGATGCAACACAACACAAAACAAAGCACATAAAAAGAACGGCAAACTAAAGAGTTATTTGAAACACATAAGATCCACAGTCCTATCGAGCGTAGTACGGCTTCAGGCGCACGACGTGGACGACTTCAGGTCGTGGTGGGCGGCGTGATGATGTTCTTGTTCCGTCGGGCATCACCTCGTAGTTCAGCTCGCCGAGGCGACGAAATACCTTGCATGGTCCAAAGTACCGTTTCAGCAGTTTCTCACTGAGGCCGCGGCGACGGATGGGCGTCCACACCCACACCCTGTCTCCGGGCTGGAAGTGAACGTCCCTGCGACGAAGGTTGTAGCGGCCCGCGTCGACGCGTTGCTGGTCTTGAATCATGAGTCGGGCGAGCTGGCGGACTTCTTCGGCGCGTTGAGCAACCACCTGGGCGTCGTCGCTCTGATTGTCAGATGGCTCATGAGGCAGCATTGCGTCCAGCATGGTCGTTACCTTCCGACCATGTACCAGCTGGAAAGGGGTGAATCCAGTGGTCTCCTGAACCGCCGTATTGTAGGCGAACGTGACGTAGGGCAGCACCTCGTCCCACGTCTTGTGCTCAACGTCGACGTACACAGAGATCATGTCGGCGATTGTCTTGTTCAGTCTCTCCGTCAGCCCGTTGGTCTGCGGGTGGTACGCAGTTGTACGACGGTGGCTGGTGTGACTGAGTAGGAGGATATCTTGGGTCAGCTGTGCCATGAACGATGATCCGCGATCAGTAATCAAAACTTCTGGAGCGCCGTGCCGGAGGACGATGGACTCGGTGAAAAACTTGGCGACTTCAACAGCCGTGCCTGCTGGAAGGGCTTTCGTCTCGGCGTACCGTGTGAGATAATCGGTGGCGACGATAATCCAGCGGTTTCCCGACGTTGACGGCGGGAAAGGGCCAAGTAAATCCATTCCGATCTGCTGGAACGGCATAGACGGGGGAGAAATCGGATGCAGAAGTCCTGACGGCTTCGTCGGCGGTTTCTTGCGTCGCTGACACTCGTGGCATGATCGAATGTATAGGTGAACGATCTTCGGTAGCCTCGGCCAGTAGTACCTTTCTCGAATCCTGGCGAGCGTCCTCCTCTAGCCAAGGTGTCCAGCCGTTGGGTCGTCATGGTATCCTTGGAATATTTCATCTCGAAGGCTGGCAGGAACAACCAACAGCCATGCTGTGTTGTTGTTGACGAAGTTCTCCTTGTACAGCACCCCTTACCGCAAGGAGAATGTGTGCAGGATTCTTAAGAAAGCACGGGGAACCGAACTTGCTTGTCCCTCTAGGTGCTCGATGAGCGCTCGCAGTTCAGGGTCGTCTCGTTGGAGTGTTGCCATGTCGCTGACGTCCAAAGCGCCGAGGAAACACTCATCATCGTCGTCTTCGATACAGGCAGGTCCGGCCTCGACAGGAGCTCTTGACAGGCAGTCGGCGTCATTGTGCTTCCGGCCGGACTTGTACACAACGGTCATGTCGAACTCCTGCAGTCGTAGGCTCCACCGGGCGAGGCGTCCGGAGGGGTCTTTCAGATTCGCGAGCCAGCAGAGCGAGTGGTGGTCCGTGACCACGCGAAAAGGACTTCCATACAGATATGGGCGAAACTTTGTTATTGCCCAGACGACAGCAAGGCACTCTTTTTCAGTTGCTGAGTAGTTCCTCTCCGCCCTGGACAGCATCCGACTCGCGTATGCAATGACTCGCTCTGCCCCGTCCTGCCTTTGAACTAGCACCGCGCCAAGTCCGGTGTTACTGGCGTCCGTGTGGATCTCTGTATCAGCGAACTGGTCGAAATGGCCAAGAATCGGGGGCGTCTGGGGTCTTCGTTTCAGCTCATCGAATGACCGCTGGTGTTCGTCTGTCCATTCGAACTTTACGGCGTCCTTCGTGAGGTGCGTCAGCGGTGCGGACAGCTTGGCGAAGTCCCGAATAAATCGTCTGTAGTGGGCACAAAGACCGAGGAATCTTCTCACGGCCTTCTTGTCAGACGGCGGCGTAAATGCAGCTACGGCGCGGGTCTTCTCGGGGTCCGGGAGAACACCTTTGTTGCTCACGACGTGGCCAAGGAACTTAAGTTCACCATAGGCGAACCGACACTTTGTCGGCTTGAGTGACAGGCCGGCGGTCTTGATGGCTTGAAGCACGGCTCGAAGTCGTTTCAGGCGCTCGTCGAAATCTCGTGAAAATACCACGACGTCGTCAAGGTAGACGAGGCAGCTCTGCCATTTCAGACCTGCCAGCACGGTGTCCATGACACGCTGGAAGGTGGCTGGCGCTGTACAAAGCCCGAACGGCATCACTTTGAATTCGTACAGTCCGTCGGGAGTGACGAAGGCAGTTTTCTCCCGGTCGCGTTCGTCGACTTCAATCTGCCAGTAGCCACTCTTCAGATCCATCGACGAAAAATATCGAGAGTGGCGCAGTCGGTCTAACGTATCGTCGATGCGGGGGAGCGGATAGACGTCCTTCTTCGTCACAGCGTTCAGTCGACGATAGTTCACGCAGAACCGCAGGGTTCCGTCCTTCTTCTTTACAAGGACGACTGGGGACGCCCATGGACTTCTTGAGGATTTAATGATGTCGTCGTCGAGTATTTCTTGGACTTGATCCTGAATCACCTTCTTTTTCTTTAAGGAGACTCGATACGGCGACTGATGGACAGGGAGCGCGTCGTCGTCGGTAATAACGCGATGTTTCGCCATTGGTGTTTGGCGAACTTTCGACGACGTGGCAAAACAGTCACTGTATTCGGCGAGGAGATCAACCAGTTGCCGGCGCTTAGGAGCTGGGAGCTCGGGGTTGATGTCGATAGGCGGCGGCGGCGTGCTGTTCTGTTGTGACGACGAGGTTTCTTCGGAGACTGCGGTGACGACGGCTGGCGCCTGAAACTCCTCAATGTGGCCCACAGTGGTACCCTTCATTAGGTGCTGCGGCTCCTCTCGGAAGTTTGTCATAAGAACAGTTGTACGTCCTTCTTGGAGATCCGTTACGCCTCGTGCGACGCCGATTCCTTTCTCAAGGAGCAGTTGGACGCTGCCTTCCAGAAGAGCTTCACAGTGCATGGCTGAGTCGGTTATGACGGTGACGAAAACACTCGACCCCGGCGGTAAGATCACATGGTCGGCGATAACTCGGATCGCGGTTGACGTCGTGTTGGTTTCCACCGGCGGTAAAACAGGCTTTCGCAGCGTCAGCTGGTTTGCCCCGAGGTCGATGACGGCGCCATACACGCAGAGAAACTCCATTCCGAGGATAACGTCCCTCGAACAGTCTTGCAGAACGACGAACTTCACAGGGCACGGCTCACCGTGGATCTCGACGCGAGCAGTGCATCTCCCGACTGGTGTGATGAGGTGCCCTCCGGCGGTTCGTATTTGTGGTCCATCCCCCGGCGTGGTGACTTTTCGAAGGCGGCGGGAGAGTCTCCCACTCAAGACCGAGTAGTCTGCTCTGGTGTCCACGAGTGCTGATACGTCGTGGCCGTCAATGACGACGTTCAGGTTACTGGACACCGCTGCAGGGGCGTCGTTTCGGTCTCTGGTAGCGTTCGAGTTGGGGCCCTCCGACGTTCGTGGAGGATCTTGGCGTCGGTCGTGTTCGGCAACTCCACCTCCAGGGGTTGCCGCGCCTAGTTTCCCCGGCGTGGAGCGAGGGGCGACAGGCTTTCACGTCGGGGTCGGTGCATCGGCGAAGCTGGACGTCGTGGCGAAGGCGACCGGAACTCTCGGCGGGACGCAGGCTCGGGGGACTGAGGTCGTCGCAGGTACTCGTCGATTTCCCGAGGCCGTTCATCAGAACGGGGTCGCGGGTCGTTCGGGTGGAACCCGCGCAGCCAGAGTCGACGGTATGGGCATCGGCGGTAGGTGTGGTCCGCTTCCCCGCAGTGGAAGCACAGAGGGCGTCGGTCGGGCGTTCGCCACACGTCGGTCTTCCGGAGTGCACGGGGCTCCTGACTGGCGTACTGGAACTGGTCGTCGCGGCGTCGGTCGTGCTGCGGCGCAGGAGAGTGACGTCGGGGCGGCGCAACATAGGCTCGAGGAGGAGGCGGTGGCCGTCGGGCCACTCCGGCGTAAGTCAACGTGGGCTCCTCGGTGGCTGCCACGGCGACGGGAGCCTCTGGTTGGATGGCTCTCTGATCTTCTTCCCGCACAACCTCGGCGATGGAGAGCGTCGCTGGTCGGTTTGCAGCTGGCAGCAACCGGCGGATTTCCTCCCGGACGACCTCTCGGATGATTTCGCGGATGTCCGTACCAGGAGCGTTTTCGCCGCTAAGCAGAGCGGTTGTAGTGACGCTTGGATGCCGCTGGTAGTGGGAAGCGCGCGCTTGGACGGCGCGCTCGATGTTTGTTGCCTCGGTGACGAAGGCGTCGACGGTTGCCGGCGGGTTGCGGACGAGGCCCCCGAAAATGTCGTCTCTCACCCCGCGCATGAGAATTCGCAGTTTCTTCTCTTCGGTAGCCCGAGGGTCGGCGCGGGCACTGAGATGCAGAACGCCCTCTACGAAGCCGGTGACGCTCTCGTTGGGGCCCTGGGTTCTGGTTCGCAGTAGGTCCTCGGCTCTCTCTCGGCGGTGGTGGTTGCTGAACGTAGCCTTGAGATCGGTCTTGAACATGTCCCACGACGTCAAAGAGGACTCATGATTCTCGTACTCGTGCTTGGCGGTACCCTCAAGCGAAAAATAGACGTTGTGGAGGCGCTGCTCGTCGGTCCAGCAATTGTAGCGGGCAACGCGTTCATACTGGTTAATCCAGTCTTCGACGTCTTCGTATTGCTCGCCGTGGAATGGAGCAGCCGTGCGCGGTGCGACGGGCAGATAAACGACGGCTGGAGCGGCAGGGGTCTCGGACTGGTTGGCCATCGTCGTCCTCCTGGTTTGCCTGGTCCTGGGTGGCAAGGTTCCTGATTCCGGGGTTAGGCCATGGTTCCGGCGACTTAATCGGATCTCGGTCTGGTCTTCGTTGGGTTCTTGGGGGCTTGTGTTCGGACTTGCACTGCGGTAACTCGGAGGGGAGCGCTGCAAGGGCATGCGGTTACCCCGCACCTCCACCAAAATGTCACGGGTGGTGACCAATAAACAAGAAATGAACAGGAAGAAATAAACGTTTAATGTGGCGAACTTGTGCCAAAAATAAAAGGGGTACAAAAGATAATAACAGAGCGTCGCGGGCGTCGAGGTCGGCGTAGCAGCAGAGTCGAACGCTGGGGCGAAAACTGACTCCGGCTTGCCACGCGGAGCCGCTTTTGTACACGAGTTGGCTTCTGGAGCACTCGACGTAGAAGGTTCGACGCGTAGAACATTCTAAACTAGAATCAGCTAGACGGTTCTCGAATTCACCAGAACATCTCATTACAGTGTCAACAAAATGCGTAGCCGCGGCCAGGAATCGAACCCTGGCCCTTCGCGTGGGAGGCAAGCCCGATAACCGTTAGGCTACGGCCGCGCTGCCTACTTGGCGCGCGGCAATATAACAAAGGCAGTTGAAATATTTCCCCATTTCCCCTATGTGGTCTTTGTGACAAGCAATGTTTCGAGTTGAGATGTGGTCGGAGCGATCTCTTCCGCTAATGGATACTACAATGATCCGTTTCAAATCCTGGAGCTGCTGCTCTTTTGTATAACATGCGAGCTCATCGACATGTGAATAATAAAATGAGTGACGCAAACTTTGAGCGACAACCCTTGCTCAAGCTTAACAAGATCTAGAACCCCCTACGCTCTCCCCCCTCCCCCCCCCCCCCCCGCACACACACAGGCGAACGCACAAATCATTAAACGTCTTCAAACGAATTCTATGCTTGTGTCCGCATTGTGACGGTGCAACGACCACGAAGAGGGAGCCAGTTTTTCTTCTTCAATACTTGTCCAAATGTGAAATATAGGTTGGAAGTAGTTCATTGTTATGAGCGCTAAAGCTGTGTCTTCACACAATAAAGTAATCGGAAAAGTAACGATTACTTCTTTAAGTAATGTCCAATTACTTTTGCAGTCAAGTAATCAAGTAATCTAATCGAATACTTTTTAGCCAAGAGTAATAGTAATTGTAATTGATTACTTTTATTTAGTAACGTGTACAAGACTGTCAGACTTGCACCGTACGCATTACAAGTAATCAGATTACATGTAATCGATTACTTTTTGGAGTAATTTTGTAATCAGTTGATTACTTTTATTAGGCAGTAATCACAAGAGTAATTTGATCACTTTTTGAAGTAATAAAATTACTTGTAACCGTTACAATTTGTAACGGTTACAAGTAGCCCCCCCCCCCCAGGCACACGCCTTTTTTTTTTTTTATAAAATGACAAAAATAAAATTTGCTTTTTTTTTTTTGAACGGAAAAAAGAAAGATTTTTCCGGAGCTGTAGGAAACGAGGTCGTCCGTTTTTTGTTTTTTTCTTTCGAGCTGGGACTGGGAGTGGGAAGCCCCAGGGAAGCCACAGTGCGTGACAAAGGCCATTCAGGGCGAAGTTTGAGGAAGCAGAATGTAGCTTTGTGAGTCCTTCGTTCAAACTAGCCCCCTCACGCACACACACACAGAAATAAAAAAAAATCCTGCTTAGGGTACCTACTCGCAGCCCGTAGGAGAACCAGAACCGAAGAATGCCTAAAGCGGATGCAAAATGTAACAAAGGCGGGAACCTCTAACACAGGTAGACACGTTACGCACACTACAAGCATCAGGTGAAGGAAAAATCCATCAATGTAACCCTGTTTGGCAGTCAAATTTTTCTAGTGGACCGCTGACTGTGCCTGACTGTACGTCAAGCATGTCTGATTGGCCAACAAGTTACTCTGACCGACAGTCGAACTCCAGTCAGACTCCACTTGTCGGCTTTCTGGTTGTTTCCTGGTGGCAGACGGCCGCCGCGAAATGCCATCAAGGTGTCTTGGTGATGATTCTGATTGTACATCGATTGGCTCTGACTGTACGTCAAAAAGCTTTGACGTGCAGACAGACGTACGGTCAAAGGACGTAAAGTTCGTTCGGATACCACTATTTCGTCAAAACTATGAATACGAAAAATAATCTATGCACAAGAAAACGATTTTGGGACGTGAGCCCATGAAACCGCTGATGTTAGAGATATGACACGCAGCCGACCGACTACCTTGATCAGAAGCCCGCCGAAACGCCGAAAACGCCACTTCGCTTCGCCCATAGAGGCTTCGCCGAGCTTTCATGAACGATCGCTCTCGACTCGTTTTGTTTGCCCGCCTGCTCCAACCTGTCGATCCTGCCCGGGCTCTACAATGTCTTATGTTTTAGTAGAATTTCTACTCGACAAGACCCAGCCTGTTGTGAGTTCCGACGATGTAAGGGACTTTAGCGGTGTAGTTGACGACGACAAGGTGTACCAGGTCTACTGGGCCGGAGACGCGCGAACAAAAGGATCGTTCTACGGCGCGAAAGTACTCTACATGGCGGGTGGGTAGAACTGAAGTACGGCGAGTGATGTACAAGTGCTTTGCATAACATGCTGAAGTCTTAACTGCATTTGCAACCGTAGCATCTCGTATAAAACGAATGGTGAAATCGAGTTCTCTAAGCAGTGGCGTAGCACAGGGGTTAAGGTGTCCGATTTGTATGCAGGTGGTCGCGGGTTCAATCCGCGGTGGTCCTGCTTTTTTTTTCTCTCGAACATTTTGTTTTATCCAGGCATTTGGCGATATTTATGAGTGCGTATAGGTTTACTCTTATATAAATGCTGCCCTTGTTGATGAAAATCCCTTGGCAGTGGCAGTCAGACGTCATCTGACGGACCATCAGTTGACGTCTGATGGTCCATCACGTTCCACCAAGGCTGCTGACTGGCAGTCAGTGTCCCAAATTACGTACCTTGATGGAATTTTTAATAGGAATTGAGCGCATACACTTGCATCGCACATACAAACATCAATACAAGAGCACACAAACCTGACCGCTACTCCCAAGCTCTGCGTTTCCGTCTTTTATACTGGTCGTTTCGAACGTACAGAATTTTTCGGCGACTCCCTAAGCAATAAAAAATATTCCGAACATGTTCATTTTTTCAAGCAATGTCATACATCTGAGACTATTTTTAATGGCTCAGGGTATGAATCTCTTATTAAAAAGAAAACGCTCTATCATGCCGTAATTATTTAAAAACCAATAAATCGAACCGCTCCAATATGGTTCCAAGCCATGAGTTTGTTTTCCCGCACGGCCCTTCGTAGCCAATATTTGCTATTGTAGTGTTTGTTTTTCTATTTGTGCTGTTCGCGCACGGCTGCAATTGCCGTCCTGAATTAATCTTTGTAGAGCGGATATTCCCTCAGCTGGAAGTGATGCTTCACGGGCTGAGGAATCGCTTTTCGATCAACTTGAATGCAGTCAAAGCCGCGACTTGCAGCAGGTGTTAAGTGTACGGAGCTACGTCGCTGCGAGCTCGAAAACTTCTAGCGCTCATCCCAGCGCGCCCCTTGGAGGGCAGTTTCTACAGGAACCGTAATATGTTTAAACAGTAAAATAAAGGACAGCGTTTTTTTTTCGATTTTACCTGTTATTTTTTTATGCCAAACTTCCATTGTAAATATACGTACTTTCCGTCATAATTTCGTACTGTTCAGTCATTTCCCTAGAGCGCAATCGCTCTCGGGGACCGACAGTCACATTGGCCGCTGTACGATAGGAGCTTTTCGTTCAGACCAGCGTTTCAACATGACTATGCACACGTCGATCGACAGCACCTAATCTCTCAGGTGGTTTTAAACTCTTTAATGTAAAGCGGAATGTCATCCTGCGACACCCCACCCCCTCCGATCACGGCCCGACCAGCGGCATCAATGCCCGACCAGTTTACGTCATCTCATCTTGTTGTTATACCACTGATACGCGAACACACGGTCACATCGGCGATAATTCCAGTCTTCTGTTCACAACCCACAACACTGCCATCACGATGTCGCTGACACGCAGAAATACAGAACCACGTTGACGATGTTGCTGACACGCAGAAATACAAAATCACGTTGAACGCCGGTTGGCACTCGGCACGGGACAACAGAACCAAACTCAGCACGGAAGGCACCCAGGCAGCCGGCAGGAAAACCTGCCTGCCTTGGACGCAGTTCCTGCGATTTCCATAACGTCGAAAACGTCGACACAGTTCCTCGGGGTTTTGCTACTGTAGTTCCGCGTGTGTCCCGCAAATCGGAGACGGCTGTCTTACCCAGTGTATGTAGCGCTGCTGGCACTGCTCCGGAACTTCGCTGTTTCTGCGGCTTCGTTAGCTCGTTTGATAAAATTAGTGGTAAAAACGTCAGTGCAACCGAAATGTTCTGCACGCTTGGACTAGAAGTCGGAATTACAGGCGGCCTTCGCTGCCGCTGAAGCTCAATCAACTCAACATTAATTCATTAAACAACGTGCGCGATGTGCTCGAAAAACGAAACCGAAAGAAAATGAGTCTGGAGGGCGACAGCTTTCTCCCGTCTGCCTGTAGAAGGAGGAAAACGTCTTGGTGAACAATAAAGACTAATTTTCCTTTCATCGGTGTGGGTTTGTTTATGTGTGTTTTGGTGAATAAAAATTAAAAAAAACTTTACGAAAAAAAAAAAAAAAACCGCGCCTCCGCGGTTCGAACCGTTGACCGCTTGGTCGGTACAGCGATGTTCTCCCCCTGCGCCAACTTAACCAATGAGAAACTCGTCCTCCTCCTCTCATCTGAACTTTCGTTCCTCCCTTCTCTGGGCAACTTGTCCCCAACAAGGAGAAACAGTCGCTGTTGCTACCTTTCTCCTCCTTTTTTTCTTAGAGTGCAGGAGCATGCACTTAAACGTCGTTGGTGCGTTATGATGTCAAACTGAGTTACGGGACTTCAAAATCGCATAAAAAGGCACTTTTTGAATAAATATTTAAAAGCAAAATGTGAGTTGGCTAATTAAGACAAACACGTATACGCAGGACTAGACGAGTCCTTTATCTATTCAATAAAAAATAAGAAAGCGTCTTGGATGCATAACAACTCTAGAAACTTGGAATGCATAAAGGTATGTCTAAAACTTCCACTTTTTGTTTTCTTATTGTGCGTTAAGTTTGGAAACATGCGTATCATATTTTGCACTAAAAGAGTAATGATGAGTTGACGATTTATTTGCAAAAAAAAAAAAAAACTAAATATGTAACACGCGCATAGACGCGACAATTCAACCGCAAACAGGAGCGTTAGCACAGCTGTCACTGGTTTGATGGTTGGGGCCGTGGGACAGCCGACTTACTGCCATCAACTTAAAATTATTGCAGAAAACACCACAACATTTATAAGAAAAAACACCAGACCCCGGAGAGGAATTTAAAAAGATGTATCTCAAACCGTTCAAGTTTTCGAAATCCAATTAAAGGGTGGCAATATTCCAGTGTCGGTGGCACCGCGTTGCAAGCAAGGGCGTCACCGGTAAAACGTTACTTTTTTCTGTAGCGTAGTAACATGATCTTTGCATTTTCAAAACTAATACAGTGATTACGTCAGTTATTTTGAGTAACATGTAACGTAATTACGCTACTCGTTACTCCTTCCAGACTTTAAAGAAAAACACAGTTCAATGTGTGTGTTTCTAGGCGCCAAGTCATAAATTAATGTAATGATCCCCCATACCTTCAACAGTTGGCTTCCTTTTCTTTCCGACACAAACAAACTTCAGAGAAACCTCCACGCCGTCACCTTTTGTCCCAGTGTCGAAAAACGTTGTCTGCCACCGTCAGTGTCCCAATGTAACCCGCGTGCGTTACTTTTTCCCGGTGCGGCGTTCAATTTATTTTGTTTCAACATGGGTCGGTAACGCGTTCCATTTATTAGCAAATACAAGTAACGAGTAATGTATTTTGTTGCTTTTCGTAACGCCTACAGCACTGCAATATTTCAAGGTAAAAACTACAGGAAACTTGTACCACCGCGAAGGAAACAAAAATCCATTAACTGATGAATTAACGAGCAAAACTAAATTAACATTTAAGGGCGAATACACTAAATGATAAGAATATTTATCACCCGACAAGTTATTTAGACGTCTATACTTCGTTTGGGCTTAAGTCCAGACGCAGCCGGCACTCATGGGACCAATGAAGCAGAGTCAAAGTCGCTGGGTCCTATGTGTTCATAATTTGTTCAGCGATAACAGAACAGGTAGATAAACATGAGGAACACCCTGATGGCGCCTTTTTTTCGCTTTCATGTTTTCCCCTTGAACTCGCGGCATCAGACGCGTCTGGAGTTCGGTGAAACAAAGTGTGAGTGTACGGGGTGCGCCGACACAGTATCTGTGTTAGCACATACTGCGTCGTCGGTGGGCGCGGCCTCTGACAAGGTGGAATGTATCGAAAGGCGCGGAGAGTTTGCGTAGGCACGTGTCGCCATTCTGGGGGTGTTTTTTTGGGGTTGAATGTTTTTGCTTCGACCCTTTCAATCTCTCTTTCCCTAACCGTTTCGTACACGGGCATCATTTTCAGTGGCCAGTCAGAACTGTGTTATTTTTTCGCGCAGTGCGTCTTTAGAGCGCAGCCCTTAGGGCTCGTTCACATTTGCGAAATAAGCACTCACCGCCGACTAGATTCGATCGCCGCAAAAAGATCGGGCCGGTCACATTTGTTGCCGCCTGTGGAGTACGCGGCGCGAGCGTCCCGCAGTTTCCCGAACAGACGAGAGCTGACGAATGCTCCGAAACCTCCTCCTTGCTCGCGCGCGTCTCGTGGCCATCACCGCCAGCTCGTCAGCGGGGATCTGACGTCAGCAAGCGCCACTTCCCCCGTGCGTTCCGATTGGCTAGCGGCGAGAAAAAAACTTTTTTTCCGGCGTTCAAAATTGGTCCCAGAGCGATGTGCTCTCCGCCGGAAATTCTGCCTGCTTTCGTCGCCGGGCGTCAGAATTCTCGCGGATCCGGCCGCCGGTTCGCAAGTGTGAACGAGGCATTCGGCGGCAGTTTCCGGGTTGAGCGGCGTCACCGTCAGTGCGCGCTGCATTATGGGACGTCAGTTTCCCGGCTAAATTTGGCGATGAAATTGACGTCACGTGGCCTCAACACAAATTCAGTTTTCCCGCTAAATTTAGAGGAAATTGACGTCACGTGACCTCAACACTAATTCAGTTTCCCCGCTAAATGTAGCGGGGAAAATGACGTCACATGACTTCGTGTCAAATCACCCATGAACCAATTCACCGGGAAGGAGAGAAGGGGAGGGTAGGGAGAAGGAGGAGGCGCATACACTTCCCTCCGTACTATCCCCTCCTCCTCCTCAAAAGCTGCTCTTCAATTTCGCGTTTAAAAAATTGCAAACCTCTCATTTTTTTTTCACTTAAGCTATGCTAAAACAGGCAGACTCTACGTTATGTCGAAGCTGCTAACAGGAATGGACTTCAAACGTTCGTATTCTCGCAATGTGGCAGTCGGTTTTATCGCTTAGCATGCCGAGTGCACCCCATGCGCCATTTTACTCATTTCGGCTAATACTAAATTGGGCAGCCGATAGTGCTGCGGACTACATTTTTGTTAACACATGGCTCAGATGCATGCCGCAGTGTTTGGGGTTATCACTAGCATCGTGAAAATTAAAGCGCGCGAGAAAGAAGGGAGAGTAAATAAAACGAGCTAGTCTTACACCCAATAAGCGAAATTTGATCAATTTCAACTGACATTCCTACGTTGACTGTTCATCATTTGCTTTCTTCCAGGGAATATCATTTATTAAGAAGAAATGTCAACTTTTGGCTACAAAAGGATATCCTTACGAGACGACATATGCAATAAAAAGCGAGATATCGTAAGCACTTGTACAAAAGGTCCACACGCTTTATTAAAAGTCAATAAAATTCCCTAAATTTTGATACTAAAAGTATAAGACTGGCAGGCACAAAGAGTTTCATGTCATGTGTGTAGTAACATCCTTCATGGTAAGACAGGGACAACGCCTCACTAGTTGTTCAGTCATGCGAGCGTCATACAAAACAATGATCGTACAATAAAACGAGAAATACACTTTTCAGTCGTCCAAGCGTGCCAACATTTCTTTGATCGCTGCCATAATCTCTTCCTCCGATGATTCTGTGTTGTCTTTAATCTTGTTCAGCAGAGGTCTGCTAAATGCCAGTTTTCGAAAATCTCCGGCAGCCCTCTCACTAGTATATGCACCCTCAAAGAAGCCGGCAGCTCTCGTCAACCTGTAGTAATTCAGACGAAGATAAGGAAAGAGCAGAGGGCACACGATCCGTACATGTTCATCATCGAAAAGTTCGATCTCAAGCAGGCTGTAGTTGCCTTCGAACACTTCCCGCAATCTTATGATAAGGTGGTTTGTCTCTTCGTTACTTCTATAGATTGTCAAATAGATGACGGAGTTGTTGTTCTTCAGCATTTGGAGGAAAGCATCGGCGGACTGGAAGTCGAACAGCCATGATCTGATTCTGAGCCTCGATATACTGCCGCTCTGACCGATGCCGTCAACGAGGGTCATGATCTCTGCACTGCGAGTTAGAACATTCAGGTTCACGTCTTTGAGGGTTTTGCAGCTGTTGAACAAAATTGCCAGGTGACGTGCGGAATGCGACTCCAGATTGGTAGCCAGAGAAATGCTCAATCTGGTCAAGTGCTTCTGCACCCTGACAGCAAAGAACAGCATCGTGGCAAGTAACGGAGGGCATTCCAACGCTCCCGAAATGTACACTTGTGGCAGTTGACATCTCTCCCTCAGCAACTTGATCAGTGCCGGAAGCTGATCCCTGCTGTAGAACTGGTACACCCGCATTGAGACGCCGGGGTTCTTGATCACTTGAAACAACCCTGCCAACTCTGCCATCGGTCCCCATACACGTCCAAAGCGGAGCTCATCGAGTGTCGTGTTTGTGCGCAGCGATTCAGCTAAGTATGTGGCAGCTTTCGCGGTCAGCGTGTCCGTGGTTACATCGAGCTTCTTCAGAGTCCTGTTGGACTTCAATGCATCGGCCAGATAGCCGGCAGTCTGATCTGTAATAGCGGATCTTCGCAAATCAAGTTCTTTGAGTCCAGCGTTCGCTCCTATGGCAGCAGCAACGATGCGCCACAGCTCGTCGCCTTTCTCCAGCGGACAAATAGCAACGCTCAACGTGCGGAGACGCTTGTTTCGCCGCAGTGTGTCCGCGAGAGCTTTGATGTCGTCCTCGTCAAACACCTGCATACCGACACGAAGCATTTTCAAGCAACGGTTTTTGGCGAGCGCTTCAAACGGAAATCGGACGGGCCCGTTAATCTCGTAGCTCAGATCCTCGATATTCCTGTTCAACGAGAGCATCTCTTCCAATGAAATAAGCAGCCCTGGACAGTCAATCCTGAAGTCCAGCTCAAGAGTCTTGATCCCTCGGCATGCGTGCAGCTTAGACAGAATATTCTCCATGCATCGCTTCGTAACGGACACACTGCGGAGGGAAACATGCGAGAGAAACTGGTTGAAGCCGAAAGCCCGGATCAATTCAGACGTCGAGGACTCGGTCAGGTCCATCCCCCAAAGTGAGAGAGTGTCCAGCGAAAAGGTGTTTCCGAGGGCAAGCGCGAGGAACTCGTCGTTGATGGCCGATACCCGCGTTGCCAGCCACGACACCACCTTGAGTCGCTGGTGATGCCAGCCCAGCTGGACCATCCTGAAGAACACCAGGGACAGGTCGCCAAACACATTGTCCGTGTTGATGTCCACAAAGTCGATGCACTCGTGGTTGTTCAGCAACCAGAGCGCCACTAGAAGGTTAAAGACGTCCAAGTTTAGTGCTTCCGTGGGGCTCTCCGGCGCGAAAAGCGGGATCACCGAGAAGCAAAGACGTCCCGGAGAGTGGCATCGGAGTTCGAAACCCCCGGGGTTGATTAGGATGTTCCAGGAGTGCTGGAAGTCCATGAGCCAACAGTGGTTGACGTCGCTGGAGGTGCACGATGCAAAGCATGGCGTGTAGTACTGGTTCAGGCGGTTTTCCATCAGCTGGAAGCGGCGGTCGAGCTCTTCCAGAGTCGGCAGGATGTTGCTGTACGCCAACCATATCCGTGTTACGAGCATGGTGGGCGTTTCGGTGCGAGCGCCCATGGCGGTGTCCCTGTAATTCAAAAACAAGGAATTAATGTCGAGCCCGTCGCAATGCCAAGAATAGTACATTCGGAGTGGATAGGCTAGCGCATGCGAAACGATTTCGAAGCTTACAGGCGTTTATAAAGACATCTACACTTTACATACTGCGTTTCGCCTTATGATGGACCGAAGTGGAGATTACGAGCCATTCAGGCCAATCAAGTGTTGCAAACGTATCACTTGACTACGCGCGCCACGCGTCGCCGCTCCACTCCAAATGGCCACGCGACACTCACACGGCACCGAATCGGCTGCGTTGACTCGTAGCATCCTCTGCAGTTCATCGTAATTGTTAAACGGAGCGCAGTAGTGCGCAGTGCTGTGGAAGCCACGAACGGGAGAGGGAGGAAAACCATTTTGTACGAATGTCGAATGTCTAACTAGTCTGCGAGGACTACAAGAGCGACGTGAGGGTAGACAAAAGAAGGCCAGGATAAGGGGGAATTCCTTCTTTCCAGCTGCTAACGTTACGCTCTCAGCCTGTACCTTTGGTAACACTTTATAGTGAGGTAGAGTAGAGACCATCCCAACTATATGACGTCACACCACTGCGGTGGTGCTACTGTCGGCACTGCGCGTGCACAAACGCTTTATCTTAAGCGAGTTTAGTTTCTGGGCACTTGCAATGGCCACACCTGGTGGAGGTAAACGTGGATTGTTTGTGAACAGCATGTCGGTGCATATACTGAGTTTACATCTTGGGGCACAGCGCGAACAAGACGTACAGCGGTTTTGTGATGGTCTCACCAACCAAGAACCACTAAGTCTCTGCTTGATTTCCGGTCCGCCCATTCGAAGCTGATAAAAAAAAAACTGTATTGCTGTGTCTTGTATCCGGCATGCGCTGTCAAAATCGTGCGAGCACAAAATGAAGGAGAGCGTTTTAGACCAAATAGCAAGACTCCGAGAAGCAGGTTTTCCAGATCCGGTGATTACCGCAGCCTGCGAAAACGTGAAGAGTTTCAGGGCCAATGCAGCAGCAAAAAGTGCTGAGCGGGAAGGGAACAACAAAAAGAAGGTGGCCTCCATTCCTTACGTTCACCGCGTTTCGCACGGGCTAAAGGGGATCGCACGAAGACATGGTGTCAGTAGAGAGTTTTAGTAGATCGTTCCCATGACTCCGATAACGATACCCGAGACTCCGCCACCGCCTCCCTTGCGCATGCACAGTATCGTTATCGGGGCTATCGGAGGTATCGGAACGATCTACTAAAACTCTCTAGTGTCGTTGTTTCGGCCAAAAACAAGCGGAACCAGATTCGCCCCGCCATAGAAAGGCGTGTTAGTAAGCGGAAAATCCGGGTAGTCATGATTGCACTGTAAAGCATGGCACACAGTTCGTATCATGCACCGTTGGAGAAGTGTATAGGATACCTTTTTCATGTGGGCGGGTGTACAGTCGCCGGCCATATGAGCTCCCCTGTCCGAACGCCGACCGGAGCAGCGAAAATCCCGCATGCGGCGCGTCGAGCGTTGCCGGGTTCTGGGAGCCGGGCTATTCGGACCAAACCATTCTACTATCAAAGGGGTGGACGCAGGAAGTTTAATAGCATTCCGCGTTTTGGAACGTGAATCTGAAGCACGGCCGATTGGAATCCCGCTTTCGGTTGTAGGTAAACGCAGACGGCTTATCGAAGTTCTTCACTGCATAATATCTCTGACGTGTTATATGCTACTTTTTTTTTTATTTTCGAAACCGGTTTGTCATTTTAAATGGTTCCTACGCACAAGCCCCCCCCCCCCCTTCCTTACAATCTTTCTTCAACCTAGACTAGACAATGACAAGCGATTTTGAAATAATTTATTGAATCTATAAGGATATGCTATAGATAACAAAAAAAATTATTTCTGTGGAAGCAGAATAAAGATTCAGGCTCTTTTCATGCACGCGTTTTATCGAGGAGACTCTATTGTTCTGCGCTCAGCAGCGTGTTGCTTCGCCAAGGGTTACTCTCGCCAAGGGTGACTCTTGGCGAAGCGAGGGTGACTTGCTTCGCCAAGGGTGACACGATGATTTTGCAGATGACTTCCTGGTCGGCCACTTCTCGCTTGCCATGGGATCATTGTTGTCATGCCTAATATCATATCAAACATAGGGTTTTTACATTTGTAAGCATCGATCGAACACTGCTGCTTTATCTACGCCTTAAGCAAGCTCCAGTTTATCAGCAGTTACAACATCATCTCCGAGCACTTGGGGCCAACACCCAAAGACGACAATTCTAATCGGCCATGTTTTTGTGATTCACACTTCTAAAGGCTGGAATCCCGATAAAAGCTATGCGTCCACCCCTTTGATAACGGAATGGTTTGGTCCCAATAGCCCGGCTCCCAAAACGCGGCAACGCTCGACGCGCCGCGTGCGGGATTTTCGCTGATCCGGTCGGCGTTCGGTCGGGGGAGCTCATATGGCCGGCGACTGTATATTGACCAAACGGGGCGCTGTTTGAACATCCGTTTAAGAGAGCACCAGAGTTCGTTGAAGGGGTGTGCATACTCTCACCTTGCAATGCATTGTCGCGATTGTAACTGAGAGCCGAGATTCAGTGACACTGAAGTTTTGTTCAAGCACGAAGACCAAGTGTCTAGACAGATAGTAGAAGCGTACCAAATAAAAAGGGCGGGAACCTCGTGTGTCAGCCAACCGTCTTAGGCGCTGCTGGACAGTGAGGTGGCGTTTTTGAATTTGAGATAGCAACACGTGCCATCACGCTGCTATGAAAGTGCCTTGTAATACGCAGACGGGGGTGAACTGCAAAAGATGAGTGGTCGTTTTCATGTGTTTGCTTGTTAAAACATTTCAGTTGATAGTCACCGCTCGTCCCGTGTGTTTCTTCTTCGTCCACGTCTGTTGTTCGCGCCGTGTCCCAAGATGAATTCCCACCAACTCGCGCAACTATCCATTCTTCTGAGTTTACTTTGCGTTTTCATATGCTTCAAAATGACTTACAGCCATCAAAAGTCCTGGCGAATCGCGCATTCCACCCAGAACCGAAACAATAATATGCACTGTCCGACCATCTTATGGGTTGTCAGTTCTAAGCAAGAGTTCTCGGTATTAACCCAGAATGGCCGGTAAATGTTCATATAAACAAGTGAGATATCTATAATCAAAAAGAAAGTGTTCGATTGGCGTTTATTTTTACAGCGGAGTTGTTAAGGGCTAGGTACCCGAGGATCGTGTCCGGTACAAAACACTTGTCGACGAAAACGCCTCTGGACAGCTACCGCCATCTATAACGACGGCGGCAAGCACACAACCAGTATGGTTGCCGCCGTCGCTGGTAGATTGTGCCAACTTTTCCAGCTATCATAGAAGAATGGATAGTTAGGCGGCGCGTTGGTGGGAATTCATCGTAGGAAACAGCGCGAAAAACGGAGAACGACAAAGAAAAAGCACACGTAACGAGCGCAGCGCTCGTCACGTGTGTTTCTTCGCCTTCGTCTGTTTTGCGCGCTGCTTCCCACGCTCTTACCAGTTTCGGTTTGGACTTAGGATTAGAGTTCCTGTATATGCTACCTACGGTAGCAGAGTTGCGCATTCAGCTTCGGCGCGTGGCCGTAGAGCCGGCTTTCCCGCACGAGCTGGATGCTTTGCTCCTCACGTGACTAAATTTGGCGAATAGCGGCGCCGCGCGCGCCGCCGCGCATGGAAAACAGGAGAGGAGGAAAAGGAGGCGGAAAGCAGGGAAACATACGCCGGGGCAAGAGAAACGTCGGTGGAGCGACCGTAAAGGTGGCTTTCTTGCACGCCACCGGATGCTTTGCTCCTCACGTGACGGATCTCGGCGAATAGCGGCGTGGCGGCGCGGGGAAAACAAATGCGCAACTCTGGCTCCCGTAGGGAGCCTATACAGGAACTCTACTTAGGATGGGTCGGCCGCGCGCCCTCTCGGGTAAAGAAGACTGGCTGCGGAAGGAGCGGCGACGTACGCAGCAGCGGGAATGGGTCCGTAACCGCCGCAAAGCCGCTGTCGCCTCGACTTCCACTGCGTCGAGCGCTTCAGATTTCCTTGCCAAAGAAGGGCACATCGCTCGCCTGGAAAGCCGCCGCCGAGAAAAGTCTATGCTGCTGAAGTCTACAAACTAAGTTCATCATGACGTGACCATGGGGGAGGAGCCATAACTTCACAAACACCCAACTTCATCGGGCGGCATTTTCACAGGGACGTCAGGGTTCGCGGCACTTGATAACTTGAAACTTCAGATTTTTAGGAGCGAGGAAGTCCCGAGTGGGAAATCTGGGGAGCACGCGCTTTGTCGACTGCGGCGCTATATTTTCGGGAAAAAAGCAGAACAAATATACAAATTAAATTTAGAGATATCCGCATTCCGAATACATAAAGGGCATGCGTTATTTTATTATAAATTGTTTGCGTTTATTTGTAATTCTAGAACGGCATTCGAGGTTCGCACCGTTCCTGCTCCGTTGTTTTTCTCTGACAATAGCGGACAACAGCGGCTGCGCCTCAACTCCCGCGACGAAGAGGAGTAAGCAAGGGGCTCGCTGCTCGGACCGACAGCTCTACGTGCTTATTGACTACATGTTTTCAAGTCGAGTGTTGGTCTGGGCAGCAACCCAGTCCACGCTGACCACCGCGGAGAGGACGGCCCTTTGGGACGTAATTACGGGCCGCCTCAACGCGGAAGGCCAGCATAGAAGGAGAGAGCGGAGTGGAAAAATTTATGGAACGCCCGAGTGTGCTCCGCTCGGAAGCACGGCGGCCTGCTGGCGGTGGAGGCGACGCGGACGGGCGGTGGGGCAAACCCGGTGGGTCCCTCAACGAGGTTGAGACCCGGATCCTGGCCATCGTCGGGAGGGACTCATCGAGGGGCTGCGGTGGCTTGCGTCCCAGGCAGTCCCTACCGTCCCTCCCACCCCTTCCGCGCCCTTCGTAAGTGGATAATTCGCGACAAACCTATCGTCCGAGAGCAGAAAGGCGTCGCGGTGCTCCCGAAACACTCTGTCGGCGCGCTGGGAGACCAGCAGCGCACAACAAAGTTCCGCCATTTTTACCGATGAACTTTCGCGACTTCGAGCTCCCAAGCTCTCGAAGTTTTTTTGACAGGAACAACTTCATCGTGACGACATTCTGACGTCACGGCGAACTTTACAATTTTGACGAGCATGCAACAAACTTTATCGCCAGAACTTTACTGTGACCGTCACAGATCGTCCCCAGCAGCAGCAGCCAATGGGCGACTGTTGAAGTTTTCTTTACAATGAAGTTTGCGCCACGAGCATACACAGACAGAACCAGCGATGTAAAGGGCGCCGGCGGGCCAACGCCACGGACGACGATCGTGCCACGGAGGCCAAGTGCAAGCGCGAGGCCCTGCGACGACTGCACTCCACGCCGGCTGAACAGAACCCGGGTGTGACGGCGATGTTCCGGAGGGAGTTCGTGGATTACCCGTTTGGCGTCACATGCGCCGTAAGCGACCACCTCTGGGTCACCGGAGACGTATTCTGGATCGGCGGTGTGTCGGACGAGAAGAAGCGGGAAACGGGCGTGTGCGTGTTGTGGCAGTGTATTGGGTACAGCTCCGCTGGTCTTCCTTCTTCACGAGAGGGGAAAGACTGAACGTTTTTATTCTATTCCTGGTACATTTTTTTGTGTTTTGCGGTAGCATATATTACAGTAAACTAAAGGCTAACACGGTAAGGCTAACGGCTATACTTATAGTATGCTATAAGAACGTTCGAAGTACCTAGCTCTTCTCTTTCTGTACCGTGGGGAAAAGTGAAGTCATTTCTCTCTGGGCATTCAGTTCAAAATTTCTCCCGTAGTTCTGTCGCGGTGATAGATTATGCGAAACGCACGTTCGTCTGCTTCTTTTGCACAGGGGTAGTAGTAATTTCAGAATGCCGAGCTCGATAGGCTCCGATAGAAGGATAGTGGGTAAACCTCAAAGCAGGTACGCGCACACCAGAAAAAAGGTTACTCACGTCGCGCTGAGCGACGTGAGTGACCTTTTTTCAGGTGTGCGCGTATCTGCCTTGAGGTCTACCCACTGTCCTTCAATCAGAGCCAATCAGAGCTCGGTGTTCTGACATCAACACAACCCCTGTGCGAACGAAGCAGACGAGCTTGCGATCAGCATAGGTCTGCTGCATCGTTAATGTACATATGAACTTGTGAGACCGGCGTAAAAGTTGCAAACAATTTGACACGCGTGAGTGCACTGGCACAACAAATCCCACAAAACAAAGCGTAGTTCCACGCCGGTGACTGGAACCCGTCTCCGGCTGGTGTGAATTGTGTCCATAAACGTTGGTCCAGCGATTTCCACCCAATGACGTCATAAAGTCATCGCGCTGTCACCGGCCGCGATCCTGGCGGTGTCACAGCAGAGGTTATGAACGTGGCAGACGCCTGTTCTGCTGCAGGTCGCTCTCCAGCTGGACAGTCCACGGAAGCTTCGGCAACCAGGAGTGGGGACGCCGCGACAACAGCGACACACGCGTTCCCTGGTACTTTCTTTTTATTTTTATTTTCATTCCTCCAGAATTTCTAGACCGAACCGCCAGGATCACTCTCCGAATGGAAGTGACCACAGTCGGTGACGGGCTAAGAATGCAGTAGAAGCTCCGCCAGGATCTCGACAGCATTTAGGCTCCGGCTTTGGTGACGTCATTTGTCGCCACTTCGGAACCACCTTCCAAGTTTCAATGCGGGAGCGCAGTGGCGTAGCCAGGATTTTATTTCGGGGAGGAGGGAGGGGGGAGGGGGGGGCAATGGCATTAATTTTTCCCCTTTCCCCCCCCCCCCCCCCCCCCAATGACGAAATGACGAAGCTGGGTGAGCTTGGCGGTACGGACGCTTACGCACAAATAAGCGAGGCGCTGTTAAAGGCCGACGACCCGACTCAAAATTCTGCAAGGCAGAAGACCCTCCTCACCATGGGGGAGGAGGAAACAGGCAACGTTGCACGGTGTAGAAGGAGGGAGAGGAGGAAGCGAGGAAAAAGTGGAAAGCGCGAACTGGTTGTCGGTCTTTAAGTTAGATCGGGTACAGCTGCTCATTTTTGAAAACTGAGCAGGCTTCATTTACAGGAATACGGGCGTGGTGGCTCACTGTTCTACTGTTGTCGTAGTTGCGGCGCACTTTAAAAGCTTCCTCACAGCACACAACTCCCCCCGCTTTCTGAGGTAGGTAACGCGTGAAGGCCAGACAAAACACAAGGATAGACCAGTGTCTCCTTTGTTCCATGGGCTCCGACATTTTTTTTTTTATGCTGATGCAATGATAGTAATCGAATGAGGGGAGGGGGGGGGCTGGGGTTTTTGCGACTTTTCTTTTTTTAGAAACCTTCGCACCTATTGTAGAGCACGAACGTCGGAGAGGCATAGCGCAAAGCTCCAAGAACACCAATGCCAAGAGTGCTGCAAAGAGAAAAAAACCTTTATGCGCAGCCCCTCTCTTCACAAATGCCTGCGCTCGAGATTATTGTTTCACATTTTTATCGATAGGGGCTAGGATTTCGGTCACTGTTTGGTTTGGCGCAATCAAGCAACTCAAGCAAGAAACATTGGGTATGCCTGGGAGTGGCAGCTACACTGTTCAAACGTGAGATATTGCTCTGGTGCCGCCGCTTAGCCTAGTATCTGAAACAAGAAATATTGGGTGGGCCAGCAAGCCGTGATCGCATAACATGCAAGTACGGTGGAAGCTGCGGCCTGGCATGCCAATCAGAACGTGACTAAATATCACCGGAGTGCACTTTTATTGCGAAGAAGTATCAGGCTTTTCGCTGCGTGATGCTCCAATATGTGTGCGTTGCGCTCGTATAGGTAGTGGATATCAAAGCCGTCGGCACGCAATGTGGGGCTTATCGTTCACCCTTTGTCAAGTTACATCGAGGCAGGGTATAACCTTCGGCCTTCACTCTACTGGCGGCGCCTGGCTGTTACCGGCAGGCTATACTGTCAGAAAGAAAAATTAAGCAGAAAAACAAAAATCTCGACGCTGAAAAATCAGAGCAACCGTCCACGCACAAACACTAGGGGCCCATATATAGGGCGAAGGTAACTCTGAACAATCGCAATACCAAAATTTATTATCTATCAAAGGTTTAACAAAGTCGTGCTACAGAACAAGGTGCCGAAGGAGATAGTTATTTTTGCTAGGCCGCTTTATCTCGCAGTGCGGTCCAAAGGCAGCAGCGTCATATCCTTGTGGCGATGAGAAGTCGTCAGTCTGAACTCGTCGTTTCGTCACTCGGAGAAATGACATCACACACCACTCACAAACACGCGAACCACACGCCGAACGTGGAAGCGAACTTGAATACCTTTACGCATATGTGTAGTGAGAATATGAAGGCTCTTGTTTTGCAACGAAAAGATTGATCTAATAACAAATTGCATCGGATGCCAGCTCATTTGTGAAGCATGATATACTTTTTAATTCCCTGTTCGTTCATTTCACGCTAATTTTGTCGGAAAATTGTCGTCACGTGACCCGGGGTCACGTGACATGTGTACAAATTTAGTCCAGGCTAAATTTAGAGGAAAGCCTCGCGTTCCGTAACCTAAACGCCAATTCAATTTCCCCCTACATTTACCGGAAAAATCTGTCACGTGAGCCGACGCCATGAGACCTAGACACTTAATTTAGCTTCCCCGCCATATTTAAGCAGAAAATTGGCGTCACGGGACCCATACCCCAATTTAGTTTCTCCGCCAGGTTTAGCGGAGAAATTAACCTGTGCACCAAACGAGTTTCCCCGTTGAATTTAGCGAGAAAACTTACGTGCCGTGTTTTGACGTCTTTAACTATCAACACCGATTTTGCTTCCCCGCTATATATGGTGGGAAATTTATGTCACTTGACTATGCACCAGCACTTTTTCTGTTAAATTTAGCTGGGAAATTGATACAATTAGATTCTTCACTACCCTTTTCGGAATTCACTCTGGCCACTTTGATCACTATCATCATCCGAAAAATGGCATATGTGCCGTACTAATGGCGGCCTTCTGTTTACTGATGTAGGAAGTTGAAGGTGCTCCTGAGCAGATGATTCGGAGCCTATACAATCTAGACGTTGGATTGACGTGAATCAGGAATTAGACGCAAGAGCTGCGTAAGCGTTGATTTCCAACTCGGGCCCAGTCAATCTGTTAGTAGCCCAGAATCCACTTGAAAGCCCCTTGATGTATAGAACTTTATCAAGGCGTCTATATCGGTTGGTGCTTCGTTCTGACTGGTTGCATCTTTTACGCAATTGACACTTCATGAGATTGAAAGCGAACTGTACAGTGAAACACGAATTCTCGTTCACCGTTGACTTGCGAAAGTGACGGTGCCACATAAAATGCTGCAGACCACAAGGTCACTGCCGCCATTAGCACAGTAAAAGTTAAACTGCCATTTGATCGTCACCAGATGGCACTGAATTCCGGAAAGGGTTTATTGTAAGCATGGCGTCTCCGCCGGTTTCCCATGCGTGCCAGCCCGTGCAGCATGCACGTAAACGTAGATTTTCTAGGCTTACAATTACACGAGCTTGCTCGCACGCGCAGAAACATGGCGGCTGCCAAATGCCCTGCTTGCATTGGTCTATAGCTTCTAAATAACCTTTAAATGATTTATTTCTAAATAATGCATTTCACGCATTATAGAAGTTTCATATAAAGGTCGCTGACGTTAATTTTTCATTTTTACGGATGCACATAATCAACGGCGTATACTTTCCATTTTCTCGAAGGGGGGAGGGGGCGGGGGGTGCTTTTCCGCTTGCGCGGAAAAGCACCCCCTTCCCCTTCTCCCCCGGAAGCACGCTGGGATTCCATTTTTCATGTACTTTGTCAATAAAGGCAACGTGGGCATTATTTTGTTTACATTCCACTACTAGAAACTCGTTACATGGCACGTAAACAGCGTCTCGGTAAGGATCATGTCCGGAACCCAAGGGGGTCCGCCCCCCCCCCCCCCCCCCCCCCCTGGATCTCACCAGGGGGGGCATGAGCCCCGATTTTGGTATATATCGGTATCGGTTTTCAATCCTTCATTCCCCTCTGTCATGCCTTTGTGCCAAGTGAAATAGATAATTAAATTCCATTGTTTGGCGATGTTTATACCAATCAGTGCAGAGTTTGTTTTTTCGGATTGCATCGGACATTGAGCTGGTAAACAAAAACCTACTTTCATAAAAATTTCAAAACCGAAAAAAAAAATTCAATCTGGTTCGCGGCGAAAATAAACTTATTTTCCTTCGAGGGCCTTAATATAGCAAAAAAAAAACAAAAAAAGTCTGTTAGCATTCATTTCCGTTGGTTTCCCCTATAGAGGGCCAATTGGAGAAATATTGTAAGCTGCATAGACGGCTGACGTAAAGGCAGCTGACAATGAACTGAACTGATGTACTATCGTCCTTGCCTATACAGCTGGCAAGCTGCAATCCAAGCTGCCCATTGGTAATGAGGCCGATTCAAAACTTTAGATGTAAGGCTTTCTTGAGCACTATATTACGTGCAGTATTGTGTCTTTTCATGTAACCTTGCAGTGTTCGTTTCTTCTAGATGGCACTTTTTTGTAAACTTTTGGAGATGCGAGTACCCATGAAACAATTCCAGTTACGGGTCTGAGTGCTCTAGGTTACCCGAAGATCGTTCTCCACAAAATACAGTTAGATGTAGGTTTTGGAAACATTTTCTTGGTCAGTTCAAGCCTATCTACTAAAACAAATTGCTAGAAATACTTAAACTGAGAATTTACAGATCTGGTCTAAATATGCGTTATATATATTGAGTAAAACTTCAGTCAGGCCTTTTTTTTTTTTTATATAAATCCAAAATAATAAATACTTCCCCACAAAAAAAAAATAATACTTTAGGGAAGTTATGGTTCAGATATCCGAGAGTGGTAAATGACGTTTCACTAAAAAAGCTTTGACTCGACGAGTCTTTTATCGAAATGTCGGCTATCGCTCCAAGTCCTCCGGGAAATTTTGATACCGTGTTTTGATACCATGTTCGAGTTCTTTCGGGAATTGTTCGTACTCTTCTTTAACCACAATCCCGCTCATCATACAAACCCAAAGTACGCTGCGGACACGATGACGGGCAAAGGGACGAAGAAAACCAAATTCTGCTTCTAAAGGCGTCGTTATCAGTGCTAAACATGAGCGTTCAGTGACGGCGTTGGTCTAAACCGTCAGATAACGACGACATGGACTTTCTAGAGGTATAGGACTGGCCGAATAGGTGCACGGGACCCACCTTCTGATCCTTTCAGGCACGTGATTCTCACTCAATTTTTTTGCCTCGAACACACGTAAATCAGAGGGGCATTCGCATCTTCATAACAGGGAGTTAATTTTAAAAAAATTAGGAAGATCGCGCGGATGATTGTTGCGCGTGCTCTTGTCGCTTCGGTTTTCTATTGGTTCGGACCATCGACGTCATCGACGGGAGAAATTGTGCTCGAAATTCGGAACTTTTCATACATCATGTTCAAAATATATCAGATTTCTTATTTATATTTTAATGTGTGTTGCTTGAGTTCCACACTCTAGTTTAAGCGAACGCGATGCAAATTGTGTTATTGTTTTTAATGTCTAGAAACGCTTTTCGTATTAAAAAGCATATTTGCTTCATACACACGTGTGCCGTGTCTGCGGACAGTTTTTTCATGACCAATGTGACGTCATACAGGGAAGAAACACGCCTCAGAAGTGTAAAAGCACACTGAATTCTGTACAACGTATTAGGGATAGGGAGTTTTAGGGAACAGTTATAGCACATCCGATATGCTACGATGGGCCCTCCGGTGCGAACTGCGCACTGTGCGAGTCTTCTGTGGGAGTGCTTGCGCAGTTCGTAACGGAGGGCCCATCGTACCGTATTGTATGCGCAAAAACAGTTCGCCAAAACTCTCTAATGACAACTATCTGCGAAAATGCCTCGTGCATGTTCGAAGTACGTTTAGATTACAAATATGTCTGCACATTTTTTTTTTAATGGGTAATTGACAGGACTGTCATACAATGAACAACCATGCCTGAGAGAGTGTCTAAAGACTTTTCTGAACGATGTATCCTAGGAGTGACCGCGGTTTCACGATACACGTTGATGTGCTCGAGTCGACGGGGCGGAGAGGAGGAAAGGCCGTTGCGGGGGACCGCAGAGCGTCGCATCGCGTGACGTCGCACGAACAGCGCCGCGGTTCTGCGGTTTCCGCTTCCCACGACCCGGACTCCCGGTTAATTTGGATCGTGCTTTATAGTTGCGTGACTCACGCATCCGAAGCACGGATATATCGCGGCCACGCGCGTTCGTATCTCAACCGAATGGCCTATGCAGACACAAGCGCTGGACTATACGTTTGACTAGTTTAACTACTTTACGTTGTAATACCACCGTGAGTCAGGGACACATCCGTGGTTCGTAGGTCCGCTACCAAACCAACCCTCGAATTGGTGGCCACGTGCGCTTCGTACCAAGCAGGCGCGTACGGCGTATAAAGTATCGTGCTCATTAGTGCCACTAAATAAGCTACGCTTCAGAGTAACGACACTTGGCCATATTGTGTCTTAAAATCATGGTTGCCAATTATCTGATGCTTTATCTGAAATCACAGGAAACGTCCTTCCGCCCTTCACAAATGTTTAAACAGTTCGTGACAGAGCAGAGCAATATTGAATGACCTTCCTAACACCGGATCTAATGCTGAGGAAGTCACACTTTCGAATCATGACGATCGCCAGTTGCGTCTGCTCTGCATACGAGCCAAAATGGCGGCGCCCACAACAATGCCGGGGAACTGAGTGCCGATACTCTGAGCGCCGCTCATTTAGTGGCTCTAGTGCTCATCACACTTGTCTATAACACGCGAGCGTGCGACTTTTTGTGGGGAGCGCTAGACTGGTGGCATTCGCGGAAACTAAGATAGTGACGTGGCGAAACATGGAGCTGCCCACTCAAGGGGTGTCCTGCCCACTTTATCAGCTTGATAAGCGATAAAAGTAAAGTGCTTTGAGATATATATATATATATATATATATATATTTCTTTTTTTTTTTTTTTTTTTTTATGAAGACATTGTTGATACACCTTCATGATTTAGTTTGTTTATTGTTCGAGCAATGATGTTTGTAAAAAGCCTGCGAGCAGCCTTCCGCGTTCGTAGCCAGCTGATATAGTGGACAGGACACCCCTCGAGCGGGCCGTTCCATGTTGCGCCACGTGAATAGCATAGTTTCCGCGAATTCCACCAGTCTAGCGCTTCCCGGAGAAAGCCGCACGCTCGCGCGTTATAAACAAGTGTGGTTAGCACTGTGCATGCAAACGTCATGGTTACTCGCACGCGCAACTCAGTCAAACGTAGCTGTGTGTATGGGGCTTAACGTAACGCAACGTAAGCAAACGGTATTGTGTGGACCCCGCGTAAAGTCATCAAACCCTGCCGCTTACATGGGCCCTAAATTTCCAGGAGATGCTGAAGCGCAGACAAAAGCCTACACTGGGAACTGGCCACTAAGCGAGTGATAACGAATAGGCGTGACTCTTACCTTCGAAGGTACGCCATCCGGCCCGGAGCAGAGGATCGACCCGAACTCGACGGGAGAGGCACGTTGAACCGGTGACGACCAAACCCAAGTGCAAGCCACCCGTGGCGAAGGAACCACTCCGATAGCAGTACAATGACGTCAATTACGTCACTCACGCCATCTGCACTGCGATTGGGTTAGAATGCAGAGCAGAGCAGAGTGTATGCCCCATAAAGCATTATTACACAACACCGTGATGGCCCTGCTTTTGAGATAGAGAAGGAAAAAAACATGCAAGAACACTGCTCGACGACTGACAGAAATCGGTCGCCATCGCGATGGTTCTGTGATATCGTTATCGCCTGTCGCGATGACTGGGCTATCACTATCCGTTTCACACGTGTCATCTCAAACCAGATGGCCTGCCCAAGACACGAGCTGATGGACCCAATCGCGCCAAAAGCAAAATGTCACGGCGTTCCTCATTTTTCTGTCCGTGAATTGTTACTCGGTTATTCACTAAGCCAGGGGTGGCCAGGCTGACCCGGCCTAAGAGCCGCAAACCAAACCACGAAACTTCCAAAAGCCGCGGGGGGTGGGGGCAAACTTTCTGTCCAGAGCAATAAACGAAACTCGAACTGCTTTCAGTCTATCCGAGTCAAAAGCAGTCGAACTGTACGTAAAGTAGCACAAGACTACCAAACCGTAACCTGCAGTGTCTTTCGATTTGACACTCGTTCCATTTCTCTTTTTGGGGGAGTGCTCCTGTGACCGGGAGTGAGGCGGGGGAGTGCGTGTTTGTGTGTGTGTGTGTGTGCGGGGGGGAGGGGGGGGTTGTTGGGGGAGGGAGCCGCGAGCCGCATATGCGAAGAGCCGCATGCGGCTCGCGAGCCGCAGCTTGGCCACCCCTGCGCTGAGCCAACAATCTTGAGGCTTTTTTAACATGCGTGTCCGTGTTTGTTTGTTTTTAGCTTTTGTCCGCGTTCTGACTTGCGGTGAAACAAAGTCTAGAAAGAGGGAATGTTAGGAGTACGCAGGTTGGAATGATGTTACTGCATAAAACGCGCACTTCGTGGTGCATTCAAGTGCCGACACCTATTTGCTGCGACGACTGACGCGACAGTGCTGACATCGGCACAAAATGGAGGCTCATAGAAGCTGAATAAATATTCGAGACGATTTCTTTCAACGACGAAGGTTTCGGGAAAAGTTGCACCATCGAAACGACTTATAATTTAACGACTAGAGCTCAGAGTCCTCGATATGTGCCGACTAATACAAAAATATGCATGCCAATAAAAATTTAACGAACTCGGTTTAAACAAAAAAAATGGCTAGGCTGTGTACACGACACGGTGGCCAGTCTTATACGTGACAACGTCTACGTTCCGAGTCTAGTGAAATGAAACGCATCCATCGAGCCTAAAACAGGTTTATTTGTAAGTCAAAATTAATAAAATAAAATGCATGGATCAAGTGGTACACATCTGTTCATTAGTCACAGATCGCCCCGGCCGCACTGGACATACGAGACGTGTCACAAGATGGCGGCGCGAGTGACGTTATGTCAGCGTCGGACGTAGAATGATCATTTTGTTTGGTGCATTTCTCTTGAACGGCGCCGTGACAATACATTGCACGACATAACAGCACATGACAAAAACATTAACATAAAAACAAAACGCGTGAAAACGGCACGGCGTCGAAATAGCACAGCGACAAAACAACGCGCGTCAAAATGCAGAGTTGTAACGTCATATCGAATCACTACAAAGGGTGGTCTGGGTTTTGTTGTTTGTTGACTCGTAGCATTATTCGTCTTGATGGTGCGACATATTTTTTCACAGATGGAGGCCATGATGGGTTTCGGGTATCCGGCGTTATGAAGTCGAGATATTTGGGTGTCAAAACTTTGTTGTTCTTGATGTGGACATGATTTCTTTAGACTTGCTGTAAAAGCTGAGATGGCCACAGCCCTGCGAAAATAGCACAGCGAAAAAATGCGAGTGCCCCATGACGACAACACAGCACATTTACAGCAGCTTGTGGCTTTAAAAAGGCATGAGCCGTGCAAGCGCTTGGTCTGCTGGGCAAGTTGGTAATATACATTCATTTTAAAAATAGTGCAAAAAAGACTGGACAAAAAAAAAACGAAGAAGCACACAAGATGCAAACTTAGCCAGCAGACGAAGCTTTTACAATACATTTTAGCGCTTGTCCTGTGTGCTTCTTCGTCTTTTTGTCCCGTCTTTTTTGCGCTATTTTTACTATGAAAGCCGTGCACGCTCTGTAGAATAGAATGGTGATACGGATAGCAAGATACTACGACTACAAACTGCGTTACTATTTGGGTCGTAAAATTTGTGGCCTGATACTGTCCATTTTTTTTTTTTTTGCAATTCCTTTTTTTTTTATGAGTTTGTAACTCGTATTCGCTACGTATATGACTTGCAGTTATTCCGAGGTAACAGTATGCGTATGGTGAAATCCTGCCAAAGAAAATATGAGCTGCGTCAGGTTCGAAGCCCTACGCAAGGATATCTGAAAAGCCACGAAATTTACTATGAAAGTATGAGTCTGTTGTTCCGACGGTTTTCGACGCTATGTAAACTCAGCGTGAAAAGAGAGCGCACACTAAAAACAGAACACTATTTAACGCTTCATTCTCTCATGTTGTGGTGTTTGCAAATTGCAAGTCACAGAGTAGTATTTTCGTGAAAAAATATTGACATATATAATTCACTTAGAACGGTAATTCACTGGTCAAAATTATGATTGGCTACGCTCCGCCCCACCTTACATCCGAGCGCAGCGGATGTTACGAGCCATCGGAGCCAATCGGAGGCCGTGTGAGTGTCACGTGACTTTGGAGAGGGGGCACAGCAACGACCAGAAAACGTATCACGGGCTACGTCCACGGAACGGTATTGGCTAGGACAGCTCCTAGCATCCGCTGCGTCCGGACGCAAGGTGAAGCGGACTTGGGTATGCCCCGCATGGCCTGCCCCACTAGGAATTAGGATATTCACGGGGTTGCAAATTATTTCCACCATGCCAGAGGTGACTAGATGAATTGTAATTCCACACGTTTTAAATAGGCACTCTTTCTTGACGTGCTATTAACCCAAGCTCAGAATGTTCAAGGGAATATACGCTACCTGTGGGCATAGGCGTGGGCAGGATTTTTCATTAGGGGGGGGGGGGGGGGGGGGGGGGGCGAGGTTTCCCCAGAGCGCCCCCCCCCCCCCCCCCCCCCCTTTCTATCAACGCACTCTCACTGATGTCCTTCCGCTCATATTGTAGTGCTGAGACGAGATATGGTTATGAAACGTTTATTTCAACAATGTTGAATTGTAACATATACAAAATATTATTAAGCAGTTGGTTTCACTTTCTTGTGAAACGTCAGCAAAGAAAGGCAGTCCCTGCGCAGCTAAGGCGTCAGTGACACAACGCGCGTACAAAGAATTTTTATTCTTTCTAAACCACGCAGAGAAAGATACGACACATTTGCCATCTTTAACAGCACAGAATATTTAAAAATATTGCCTCAACGTGACTCTGCGCATGGAAAATATAGTATACATACAGGGCAAACGCATGGGTGCACCTACACATGGCGAAAGCTGTCATATAACGTCTGCAACGTTCATGCAGAGGACGAGAAACACGACCCTATGGCAATGCTTAAAAGCACGAGAATTTACCGCAGATTAAAAATACGAGAAACAGGAAGTTACAATAATTAGTAATTATTGAAGATAAACGCTATGACATGCCATTTTTCTTCTTCTGGGCATCCAAATGTACAGTTGATAATCATACTTTGTGGCGCTTGATAGAAACATGTAATAGAAACAAGGGCTATAATTACTTTTTTTTTGCACAAGATAACACGCACGCATTATGTCATGCTCAACAAACATTATACAAACTAATGGATATGTTATGTGGTGGTAAACATATTTTATGACTAGATTACTAAAAATGTGTAGCACGCGGGAGATAAAGTACTTTTCACCAATCGTGAAAAGTCTAAAGCAAAATTCTACGCGATTTTGTCGCGAACTGTTCGATGACTGGCTCAGAACTTGTTGACAATGCAATCTGTTGCTCAACGAACGGTAAAAGCAGCCACCGAAGCCGGCCATAGACGGGATGGCGCCTGGGGTTGCGTCGCGGAGTCTTTTTATGAGATACAATAGTAAGGGTGCAGGCGAGCTGGTGGATGTTAACCATGTTGAATCTCAGGTATATTCAACATAGTCTTTTTATGGTTGTTTTTTTCGTTGCGCGCACCAGAGGGAGGGTACTTTGGCGTCGGTATTTTATGCCGTCGAAAAAGAAATCATACCGCCGGCGCAGTCGCGCCTCGAGTCGGGCCAACTTTGCGCCCCCCCCCCCCCCCCTAGATGACTAGAGGGGGCGGCCGCCCCCCCCCCCCCCCCCCCTGCCCCCCCTGTGCGCACGCCTATGCCTGTGCGCTATTTTGCCGTCGCGCAGTTCTGGCGCTGTATCGCTTTGGTATGCGCTGCATTGACGCAGTGCTCTTTTGTCAAGTGCCATTATGACGCAAGCTGTTTTGTTGCCGTGTTGTTTTTACCAACACGTCAACCCGTTTTAACAACAGGGATCAACAAACAAGGACTGCTGCCTTCACCATCGAAGAAACACGTGACGAACGAGGAGAAAATTATTCTTATTTGAGCAGGAAAAAGGCGGAAAACGTACTTCAGACAAAGGAAAACCAAACCGTACAAGCCGCAAGCAAGCAGAAGCCTTTACCCCAACCGCCAACAAAAATGTTTACACCCCCCCCCCCCCCCTGTTTAAAAAAAAAAAAAAAATATATATATATATATATACAACACCGGCGGCCCGGTGTGGCGTCGCAGTTAAGAACCTAGGATCCTGGGCTCAATCCCCACCCTCGTCTGTTTCGATCTGGATGAGCATCATACCGGCGTACGGTCGTGTATCACTACTGCGTGATGCACGTTAAAGACCCCAGGCTAGCGGTTGTACTGCACTGGCTAAATTTCTCATCTACAGATGGGAGACTCGTCGCCCGTTGAGGCAGACCGTTGAGGCAGACCAAGTTCTATAGGCTGTATAAACAAACACACAACCCAATTTTTTTCTTCTTTTTACGCGTCGCGATTTGCGAAGTCAGAGGGCAAATTACTTTGAAGCCGTCACCAACGGCTTCGAAGTGCCATGTCCGGCTAGCCGCTTTGTTAGCTCTCCGTTGTTCACATCAGAACGACGTCAAATGCGTCTATCGGCTCCCTAAAGTTACGTATGTGGAGCAGTGCCTCGCTTCGTTGAAATCGACGCGGCCGCAGAGACGACTTGTCACAGCAGAGCTGCCATCGTAAGCTTTGGCTCGACAAACCTCTACATCTGTGGTTCAATGAAAGCCATTGATAGCTTCGAAGCGAAATAGGTGACGGCACACCACGCGAGTTTTGTTCCCGAGGGCGTTGTCACGCACCTCGCTCCGGCTCTCTCATTTTTCCCACCAGCCCTGTAGGATCAAGCGTTTGCAGGTAAAGCTGAAATGGAGCGCAGCAAAGGATGCACGCCGCCGGCGCCTGCATTACCCACGGCGCAGTCCCAGCCATAGCTCCGCGTCTGGAACACGGGCCCGCCGCCAGGACTGCGCCGATGCATTCGCCTTCGCACCCCAGCTCCTTTCCCCTACTGCTTTCGCGGAGAAAGTATGAAAAGTGGAGGCAGTTCCGATGACAGTTCAAGATCATCATCAATGTTCCGCTGTATTATTGTAGAAAAAATGAAAGCCGTTTACAAATCCCTGTAACGCCGAATTGGAGCGCAGCTCTTAAGGAGTAGGAAAGGGTACTGAGGGGCTCACGTCAACTGCGGGTAGTCACGTGACCCCGGGGGGTCACGTGATCTCGGGGGGGGGGGGGGTCACGTGACCCCCCCCCCCCCCGGTTACGCCGACGCCGACGCCGCTCAGGCTGGAAACGGGCCCCTAAGAGCTGCGCTCTAAAAAATGCTGAACGAATATAATATATCGTTTACTGGTTAAGACAGACTAGGGAGTTTTAGGGAACCGTGTTTGCACGTCCGATACGGTATACGATGGGCCCTCCGCTACGAACTGCGCATAGAAGAGATTTCTGCTGTAGCGCATGCGCAGTTCGTACCGTAGGGCCCATCGTATTCCGTATTGGATGTGCGAAAACGGTTTCCTAAAACTCCCTACTACGGTTAACATTGAATTTAAATATCGGTTTCGTTCTGGTAACTTTTAGCGAAAACATTTCGATCCTTGACGATTTTCGTTTTGCCAAAAACATATTTTTTACTGCCATTTCACGAAAAAGCAAAAAAATATTATATCTTATTTATAACCGTTGAAAACGACTGAGAAACGTCATACCTGTCCGCTTAAAAACACGGGAGCGTGCAGTGGATTCGACAGGTTTGTCTGTTTGAACATCCTTTACTTGGGATTCTAGCGCTAAAGCCACGGGTTTGATAATGAATAGTACCCATCTTGCGAAGTACTTACCTGAGAAAATGCAGGACGGCGTTTTTAGATTAGATTACGCACCCCAAGTGTGACAACGGTCCGAATTAATTAATTTGTAATACATTTGGCTTTGCCGTCCTATTTTTTGTAATTAATAAATTTAAATTAGTTTGATGAACTAAACTCACGTTACTACAAAAACAAGGAGAGGCCCGCCAGGGGGCCAGCTTGGCTCGACCACCTTCACGTGAGCTCCCGTCTTTTTACTTCTTTTGACAAAATCTCTGAAGGTTTTATATCAATCAATTCGCACAAAACAAAGCGCAAACGCGTAGAAAAAAAAACACGAGATAAATATTAAGACCCGGTCGCGGATTGGGGACCCGGAAATGGTTTAGAAGGGAAACTTAAGACGCCGGCCAAATCCAACATGGCCCCCCATCGACGTGATGCTCCAGGGAGCCCAAGACGCCTTCGCCCCCGACCGCTGGGCTTCGAGGCGCCCACGCTCCAGCGACTCCCATGGATACAAAACGGAATGGTTCAGGGGAGGCTACCGAGCTCAAGACCACCAACCATCGGCATCCCGTCATTGAAAGCATCGAATCGGGAGCGCCGGCGGTCAGGACGGCCCCAACGGTCGACGAGATTCAAGCCGGGACCATTGCCGGCCTCCCGGGATGCCTGGAGGGAGGCCACGCCCACGCGCCCCCAACTCGGCCGACGTCACCCATTTCGGAAGACGGAGAGAGAGAACACGCGCCTCCTGCGGTTCCCCCTTCACCCCCCGGCCGTGCCGCGGACTCACCGGGAGCGTCCTCGACTCAGCGAGAGGCTTCTTCCGTCTCGCGCCCCATCCCCATGCCCGTGGAGAGGGTAATGAACGAGACACCCGAGTTAAGCACCAACAACGGCGAAACAACGGGGGTGAACGTGCCGACATCGAACAGCTTCGAGTGCCTTGGGGGGAACAATCCCGACGGGGAGCCTAGCGTCGGAACAGCAGCACCGACCAGTCATGATCCGCCAGGTGAGCGCCGTCCATGCGGGGTTGCGCCTGCCGAATTCCTCACCCAGGATGGCTACACGCTGGTCACATACCGATCGGAGAGAAAACTCAAAAAGCCAACAGACCAAATCGATAAACTCTACACCGCGCTTTTTCATCCCTCGCTAGAAAGTCGCCCATTCGAAGCAACACAACGGAGCAAAATTTCTAAAGAAATCAGAAGCGCTTTCAGCAAGACGGCCGTCACAAACATCCGACTAAATCCTTCTAAAAACATCCTAGCGGTTGACACACCCTACATTGAAACCAGAGACAGGCTTCTGCTCGTCCGCAACCTGGTCCGAATTCCGGTGCGCTCTTTCCCAGCTACGCCGACAAACGCCTCCGTGGGAACAGTGCATGGCATGGCCGGCGAACACTCTCTACAGGTGATTCGGACTATGGTGGAGGCAAAAGGGACCATCCTGGACATCGCCCGTAAGGGAAAAGGCACATCAATCTTCGTCTTTTTGGAGGGCCCAAGTATGCCTGACCACGTGACTCTGGGCCCGCGGTGGTACAGGGTTTATCCGGCTAAAGAACAAAAAACGACTCAAAGGGATCGCCATCACGACCGGCAGAGATGCCCCCACTCACATCAACATCAATATCGGAACCGCCATAAGCAGAAAACAACCCATGGAGAGGCAGACCTACCTTTGCGCGTGTACTCCATGCAGGTCGGGAAACACCGAGCCGGAACGCAGAGCTCTCTGTGGGCCACAAACCCACCACCCCCACTCGGTGCCACGGTGCAGCTTTGTCGCAACGCAGGGGAGAGAGATCCTCCTCGAGACACGGGGGCACCTGGATCCGTGGAAACATGGATACTCGGGGGCCCCTATCATCGTCAAACTGCGGCCGCAATCGTCCACTCATGCGGTGCAGCCGAGGAGATGGCAGGATGCCCAGACGAGATATGCGCTGCCGATCCGTGCCGTCACCCAGTGAGCGGTCCCAATTGCGGAGAGCGATGACTGGAGGTCGGCATATCGAGCCCTTTGGTTTGCCGGAATCATCCTCCCGCGGTGCATTTTGGCCTGCACGGAGCGAGCCTCCTTTTGGTGACATCAATATGCGACGGACGGGGGCAGTAAGTTGGCCACCGCTTTTTTCGCTGCTCCAAGAAGAACACTAGAGGGGAGAAAAACGTCCTCACACAGACGGGTCCACCTCCAACGCGTCTGAGAGAAGCCGGAGCGGGAATGACAACAGCAGTAGGCATCCCACGGAACCAACCAGCCTCCCCTGCAAAACAGCTAGTGGGACTCACCCAACCCTCCCGCATACTTCTCTGGCAGCCGACCCCAACCAGCCTCGGCTCCCGGTCTCCCCAAATGATCGCGGCCGTCCCCTCCCAGTTCGCCTGAGGCGCACGCTGCTGCTCCTCCTCCTCTCTTCTCTACTCTTTCGAGAGGGCATGCGACACCAGCGCGGTGCATGTGCGGACACTCGGGGAATTCCGTGGAGGTGCTGAATGACTTCCACCAAAAGTGTGTAGCGACGGAAATGATCCTTCATCACACCTTTACTCCACTGGTTAAAGAACTGCTCTCAAGTCTGCTCAAGGCTAATCCACAAATGAAAGGAACATCCGACGAAAACCGAACCCCACAGGAAAATACTAGTACTGCCCGACAACTATCAGACACTCAATCATCACAGCCACATTTCCGAGGGACAGAGGGGTTCCCGCTCCTGCCTTCTCGGCAGGAGACGCCTACACCCGCCGATACCGAAGACTTGGTGTCGCCCGTGCGGAGAAATATCAACCGCGATCGACCTCTGCATACACCACAATCGCCGTCCCCAACGCAACTGAATGAAACGCTTCGTGCAGCTATCCAGGCGGAAATCAAGGCAGCCCTGACGGCCCTCATCTCAAGAATCGTGGCTGAGGTCAAATCCATGATCATCACCACCATCTCAGGGCTCCACGCCCCCACACTGGATACACAACGATGAACCACACGAACGGCATCGCAATATTTCCGGAGGCCTCAACACAAGGTAGACCCACAGCCATGCTTCTCCCCCAACGCCCGCCACCAGATACCACCAATGTCGAGAGCCCAACCCTGCGCAGCTCCGAGTTCCCCCCACTTGAGACGCCTCGCGCGACATCAAGATCGAGGGGCCGATCCAGGTCACGGAGCAGAACTCCCCGTCGACTAGCCAAACCCAGCAGGTCGAGGTCAACATCAAAGGCCAGACACAGCATCGGGTGGAGCGAGGTGGTAGCCGGTCACCCCAAGACCAAGCCAACCTCACGCACTGCAGACAAGACTTCCACCAAGCTCTCAGAGTTGAAGACTATGGTGGAGAACCTTCAAGACACAGTAGCACGACTTCTGCTACAAACTGCAGAGTCCGAAAGACGAAGGAAGGAGGCCGAAGTTCGGTATAGCGCAGTACAGCAGCAACTCGACTGGCCGAGAAATGAAGCAGGACCAACTCCCAAGAGGAGGGCTGTCCGCCGCAACATGACACCACTCACTTCTAACCCCTCGGGCACAACCACCAAGGATGAAGGAGTGGCCATGCAACAGGACACGACCAACCAAGACATAGACACACGCATAGACCAGCTGGAAGGCGAGATGCGCGAAGTAAAGCGCTACTTGAAGACCATCCTTGACAGACTCCCAGAACCCAACAATGGCCAAGACAAGTAAAGGTTGCATTGTGTGGCAGTGGAATTGTCGAAGCTGGGCTCCGAAGAGGGGACACCTTCACCAGTACCTACAATCCCTACCACCAGAACGCAGACCAGACGTTTTGGCCACACAAGAAACGTGGGAGGCCATCACCATTCCGGGATACCAAGCCTTTAATCACACCAACTCATCAGGGGTCGTACGAGTCACCACGCTAGTGCGACGGAACCTACCACCACAACTTCATTCAACCGGCATCGAAAACATCGAGCACACCTTCATCGAAATCTTGGCGGGCAAGAAGAAGAGCCATCGCAGCACGTTCATCCTCAATGTATACAGTTCTCCGAAGGCACGACACTCGTTTCACCAGCTCCTGCGCGCCGCCATAGACATGGCCAAGGGAAAAGCTCTGCTCATCGTTGGAGACTTTAACGCACCACACATGTCATGGGGCTATCCGCGGGACAGCGCTAAGGGTCGGCAGCTTTGGCAGGACATTGCCACCCTGGGACTGGACCTACTTACAGACCCGACGCAGCCAACTCGGAAAGCCACGGGCGGATACAAAGACACATCACCAGGCCTCACACTCGGTCACTGCTTGGACGCAGAATGGCACAACACCCTGGAAACTCTGGGCAGTGACCACTATATCCTCAACATCCTCCTGAGACGCGGCCCTACGAAGCCCATGGGAAGGCCTCTGCGAGTGGTCGAGTGGGACACTTTCAGGCAGGAGCTTGACGAAGTGGACCGAGACGGAGAGATCAAGGACCTGGATCAGTGGACCGCAGGCATCAGAGAAGTTGAAGTTGAAGCCTCAGCCACAAGAAACATTCCCGAGGAAGCAAATCTGACCGCGGCGGACAGTCGGCTCCTGCACCTATGGGAAATGAAGGCAAACCTTGAGGCACGCTTAAGGCGAAAGAAAGGAAATCGTCGGCTACGCAAGCGAATCGCAACATTGTACAAGACCATCGAGAGTCACGCCACCTATCTCACAACTAAGCAATGTGAAGACACCTGCAACGAGTTCGAAGGAGCTCCCAACACTCCAAAGACGTGGAACATCCTTCGACATCTCCTCGACCCCGGACAAAGCCGAACCACAGTCCGAAATCAGATGGAGTGTATCCTGAACTCATTCAAGAGAGATGGAAACGAGCTTGTCCAAGAAGTAGAAAAAAAGTATATCGGACGAGCTCCGCCAACACCTGCGATGGAATACACGGGCCAGCCAAACCTTACGCTAGACGAAGAGTTCCGACCCTTCGAAGTCATGGCTGCGATCCGAGAGCTCAAGATCCGCTCCGCTCCAGGACCTGATGGAGTCTCCAACAAGCTACTGCGGCACTTGGATGACAGAGAGATTGACCGGCTAACATCATACTTCAACGTCTGCTGGCAAAAAGGAGAAATCCCAGAATCCTGGAAGACTGTGAAGATGGTGTTTATACCCAAGCCTGGGAAAAAACTTCAGCTGGAAGCCCTGCGCCCCATTTCGCTCACGTCCTGTCTCGGGAAAGTCTTGGAGCATGTCGTACTCAATCGCCTTAACAGGTACGCAGAGGCCAACAAAGTCTTCGCGGACACGATGGTCGGGTTCAGACCCAAGCTCTCGACGCAGGACGTGATGCTCCGACTGTATCATCAGCTTGTGGCAAGGGAATACGCACCCAAAAGGGACACCAGAGCCATACTCGGGCTGGACATCTCCAAAGCATTCGACAATGTCAGCCACGCAGCCATCCTCCGTGGGCTAAACTCCATTGATGTGGGCGAGCGCATCTTCAAATACATACAGAAGTTCCTATCAAGTAGGCAGGTGCAGGTCTTGATCGGCGGTTTCCAATCTGACCTGCAAACTCTGGGCGGAGTCTGAACACCGCAAGGAGCAGTGCTCTCTCCGTTTCTCTTCAATATCGCCATGAAAGATTTACCGACGAAACTACAAGGTATCCCCAACCTTCACCACAGCGTATACGCAGACGATGTCACTCTGTCGATGGTAGGAGGAAGCGATGGCGCCATCCAAGACTCGCTGAAAGAAGCTATACGCATCGTGGAAGCCTACGCTAAGGAGCGCGGACTAGCCTGCTCCCAGGAAAAGTCGGAGTTGCTACTCATGGCCGGCACCACGGTAAAAAGTCCCTCAGGCATCATACTGCAGGTCGGAGGCAAAGACGTCCCTCGGGTCCGGCGACTTCGGATACTCGGTCTGTGGTTGCAGGAGGATGGCAAGAACACATACAGCATCGGAGTCCTCCGTAACCACGCACAGCAAGTAGGAAGACTCATAGCAAGAATCACCGGAAAACGGTACGGGATGAAAGAGCGGAATGTCATTCGCCTTATCAAAGCCTTCGTGATTAGCCGGATTGCCTACATTGCATTCTTCCTGGACTTTGCACACACAGAGAGGGATGCCATCGATCGCATCATCCGCTGCGTATACAAGAAAGCGCTTCACCTAACACCTTCAACAGAGACCAAGCGACTCGAGAAGCTTGGGCTTCACAACACCCTCTCGGAAATCATTGAGGCACAGAGGATAGCCCACTACGAAAGGCTATCTCTGACCACAGCGGGAAGAACCATCCTCACATCTTTGGGCATCAACTACCACCCAACAGGGCACAGTACGCGAGGCTGGCTTCCAAACGAGCTACGCGAGCAACTAAAGATTTCGCCTCTGCCTCGTCACATGCATCCAGTGCACGACGCAGGCAGACGCATGGCCAGAGTGAAGGCTCTGGAGAACACTCTACAACAAGGCTACGACGACTCCGAGGTGACCTATGTCGACGCAGCCTCAGCTGACAGGGGTCGAATGACCCTTGCAGTTACGAATCGCTCCGGCCAAATCCTCACGGCAGGCAGCATGTACACCAGCAACAGTGCAGAGGCAGAGGAGGCAGCCATCGCCTTGGCCCTCACCCTCAGTACCACGAAAGTCATCGTCAGTGACTCCCAGATGGCCATCCGCCAGTACATGCGTGGTCACATCTCTGACAAAGCCTTCAAGATCGCCACTGGTCATCGTCTGATTGACCACCCAGTCCGCATACTGTGGTCTCCAGCCCATGCGTCACTCCCAGGCAACGAGAGTGCTCACAGTGCAGCCTGCGCTCTTACCAACCGGGCTAGCACACCAAGTGAGCACTCGACCTTCGCCACGTGGAACCACGACAACCTCTACACATTTAAGGGGGTGCTGGACCACTACCGAGTAGAACGCCGAGCCCACCCAGAGGCTCACAGCACTCTCAACAAGGCAGAATCCACCATCCTCCGTCAAGTCCAGACGGAGACCTTCCTCAACCCGGCGCAGTTGCACTCGTGGTACCCAGATACCTACGACCCGTCTTGCAGGAACTGTGGCGAGATCGCCACACTCCACCATATACTCTGGGGGTGTCCGGAACTGCTTCTTCATTCGAGAATAAGGAGTTCATCAAGCAAGCCAGGCAACCAGGCGCCTGGAAATCCTTCCTCCGGGATCCTGACCCCACGGCTCAGAAAATTCTAGTCCAGCTGGCCTCGGACGCCGCCGGAAACATCGCGTCTCGTCTGTCGACCGAGGGGATCGCTTCGTCAAGGGTCTCTCCCTAAGAGAGACTCGGTTGACGCGGGGATCTAACAGTCTTGAACCCAATAAAGTCTACCTCACCTCACCTCACTACAAAAACAAAGGTCTCGTACAATACTGTCATTAACCTTGGCACTGTGCGACTATACTTAGTCACTAACTGAAAAAGGAAGAAAAAAGAATGTAAAAACCGGAGTCAATAAGTATTGAAGAGAATAGTTCAACAACCATTTTATTGAGAAAATATTGCAAGAAGAGCCCCTTCCCTCTTCTAACGGCGTCATTGAGTAATTCACGGCTGTGGTTGATGGAACGTTGTAAATCTTACGGACGATTGCAAAAATGATGAGGATACGTTTATTTAAAACACGAGCACAAGTGAAGTTTAATAGTTAGAGGACTATAGTCCGTTGCAACCTAAGAACAAAGGGCGAGGGTAAGACGGGCCGGGGAGGAGGAAGCAGACAGAACGCTGGAGACGAGAGAAGAAAACCTCCTTCTTTCTTTAGCGTTCCGTCTGCTTAATCCTCCCCGGCCCGTCTTACCCTCGCCCTCCGTTCTTAGGTTGCAACGGACTATAGAAAGTAATCATTGCATATTCAAAATGAGGATATACCTACATCCCAGTTATAGTTTTTTTTTATGTTTTACATATAATTAAGCGTAAAAACTAAAAACAGAAAGCACCGTGTGCAATTCAAGTGCAAGTTGTTTACGCGTTTATTTTGAGTAAAATAATCTTACACACCCGAGTGTTACTTTGGGCTTGTCACGTACAATAATGAAAGCAAACGAGAGCTTATTAAAAGCTACGAGGAAGGATCGCTACAAAAGTGAACCGAGAGTGCAGGTTCGTCTGCAGCGTAAGTGCGTCCGTAGTTTCCAACTCGAAGCCATAATGCAATACGCTACATAAAATCAGATAAAAAGGTGAGAACCGAGCACACAAAAATGCACACTAAAAACTCTCGTATGAGCCGGTGGGAAAGACCTCCTTGCGCCACACAGCTTTGGCCGTTTCGCAGAGAAGACAACAGGCAATGACCACAAACGCGACTCCGAAACAAAGACCGACGAGGCTTTCGACGGATCCGTTAGACAACTCTGCGCCACGGCTTGGGACAGGAGTGCTCACGGCGTACGTCACGAGCTCACACAAGGAAACTGGATCGTGACTACGCGCGTGAAGGATGACGTAGTGTCCTCGAAGAACCTCGGAGCACTGCAGGTATAGGACGCGATCCGTCAGGAGAGTGCCGTGGAAGACAGCGCAAACGGGATTCTTGAGGAGAGCCACGGAGTAGTTTCCGACACGAACCGTTAGGGTTACCGCCGGCGAAGACGCCATGTTCGCAGAGACGCTCATCTTAACCACGGAAACGGGAAGTACGCCTCGCTGTTCCACGACGAACCATGGTGAATTACGAAACACTGCGTTACAGCGGTTCACGGTCTTACTTTCGATGATGAGCTGTTGGTCACCATTGGGGTGAGGGGCAGGTTGGTAGGCCAACTTGGCCACGACATGCTTGTCTACGCAAGAGGGCGGTCCTGGAGGATACCAGGAGCCATCGGTTCGACAGACTTGGCTGTCGTGGCCCAGGAGTGCATATCCCACGTTGCAGACGTAGGAGACCGTTGCGCCGATGAAGCAGTTCGTCTTGTTCACGGGTCGACGGTCTGGGATGGTCCTGCCATTTCTGGGACCTTCTGGGAGTTGGCAGGCCGACGTTGCGATAACGAAGAGAAGCACCGCAAACATGCTGCATGAATATGTGCAGCTGGAGACTGGCTACGGATTGACTTGACGGAACGCCTACTCTTGTCCTTGCGGTCAGAACGGTTCCAGCTTGGTCAGTTTCTAAAGGGAAGACGAAACTTGACGTGACCTTGAAATTCGGGGAAGCCTGCTTTTACCTACTTTAACCTGGTACACCGATGACCCCGGCGGTCACTTGAGTGCTTCTGGAAGGCAGGAACAAGCACCCGAACGTTAGCGTTGAAACTTTTTTTTTCGTCGTGCAAAATGTTAGCGTGATAAAGAAAAAAAACGTCACGCTATTCGCGTCAAATTGGGAAAAAAAAAACATCTGAAATAAACGCACTCCGTCGTAAAAAAAATAATAAAAATATTATAAAAAAAAAGTCACGTCACCCGGACAAACCCGAAAGTCAACCAGTACATGTTTTTTTTTTGTTTTTTTATTATTATTATTTTGCGTCTAAACTTTTTTATCTTTTTTTTTTTTGTTTGTTTGTGGTTTAACCGTGTCGTGAAATTCTGATTAGATAATTCGTGGTAGGCGTCTTACGGGGCCAAAAATGCCATCCCTGCACACGACGTCCCCAAACAAAGCGAGCAAAGATCGCCCGTGTCGTTGATCCCTCTGCACTGCATCGGCCCAGAAGCCATGTGTCCATGCCGCAAATGACGTCACAAGTGTGCCGCAAAGGTGAAGCGGAGGGATCAACATCAATTGAAGAGCAGTTATAATAACGCTGCATACTTGACCTCTAATTATAATCATTATTATAACGCTGCTATTTTTCGGTATTAAGAAAAAGGTATATTTACTAGATCTTGGATTTAGTGTTCAAGTAGGCGGTGTTCGATCAAATGTCCGGAGACACTGACAGACCTTTCCACACAAAAAAGAAGTGCACGCGCAGCGGATCCGCCTTGCTTCCCTTTGCATGGCCTTTACGGTAATCTGAGATTAGCGCTAAAGCCGTGGGTCTGAACGCATTATCTCAGCTGAGTACTTTTACAAAGTACTCAGCGGAGATAATGCGTGACAGCGATTTTAGATTAGTTCACTCACGTGCATGAACGGTCTGAACATTTTTTTCTGCTTTAATTTGGTACACATTTAGTTGCGGCGTTCTATGTTTGGTCCATCATTAAATTGGTTTGATCAATTAAATGCAAGTGATGACAAAAACAACCTCGAGGAATATTTTAATTAACAGGCTGGTGGAAGTCTACCACCATGGTTTTAACCCGAGACTGGGACAGGAGGAGGAAATTTTTTTTACAGTTCCAAGTTCTTCAATTCTAAAATAATTTCCTCCACCCGCTCCAGTCTCGGGTTAAAACCACCAGAGTATCTTTTCTCTTCTTTTGGAGTCATTCGGTCTGCCCTGTAAGTCGCAACAGTTGTTGGTGGAAATAGTACAAACGATTGTAAACGAATACGATGAATTTATTCGAAACACAGAGTACACGTAAAGTTCACTTGTTAGATGACTACGGCGTAATGATTACACACTAAGGAATGATTACATATTTTTTGTCAATAAGCCATGTACACATTTAAAAAAGAGCAGTTTGAAAAAAAAAAAAAAGGCAAATTTGGTACGCGTGTATTTTCAGTAAAAATAAAAGCACGCCCGAATGTTATCGTAGGCTTGTCACGATAAGAAAACGAATCCATTAAAATACGGCTGTGTACAAATGTGGACAGAGGCCGCAGGTCCATTCATACATAGACTTGTCCGCTAGCTTTTGATTTGTAGCTCACGAAACTTTAAAAAACACGAACACAACGCGCTAAATAAAAACATAAAACTGAACGTACAAAAATTACACATATCACTAAAAACGTTCATATGAGCCGCTGGAAAAGAGCTCTCTGCGCAGCACAAATTTCGCCGTTTCGGAGAGAAGGCAACAGGCAATGACCACAAGCGCGGCCCCGAAACAAAGTCCGACGATGTATTTCACGGATCCGTTGGACGACTCTTGGCCACGGCTTGGGAGAGGAGTACTCAGGGCGTACGTCACGAGATCACATACGGAGACTGGATCGTGACTGCGCACGTGAAGGGTGACGTAGTGTCCTCGAAGAACCTGAGAGCACTGAAGGTATAGAGCACGATCTTTCAGGAAAGCGCCGGTGAAAACAGCGCAGACGGGATTTTTGCGAAGAGTCGCAGAGTAGTTCCCGACGCGAACTGATAATGTGACCACCGGCGAAGACGTCTTGTTCGAAGAGAGGGCTATCTTAACCACGAAGACGGGAAGTATGTCACGCTGTTCCACGACGAACCAGGGTGAAGTACGAAACGCTGCGTTACAGCGGTTCACGGTCTTACTTTCGATGATGAGCTGCTGGTCGCCATTGGGGTGGGAGGCAGGCTGGTAGACCAACTTGGCCATCACATCCTTGTCCACGCAAGAAGGCGGTCTTGGAGGATACCAGGAGCCACCGCTTCGACAGACTTGACTGTCGCGGCCCGCGAGTGCATATCCCGCGTTGCAGACGTAGGAGACCGTTGCGCCGATGAAGCAGTTCGTCTCGTTCACGGGTTGACGGCCTGCGATGATCCTTCCGTTCCTGGGTGCCTCTGGAAGTAGGCAGGCCGAAGATCCGATGACGAAGAGAAGCACAAACATGCTGCATGAATACGGTGCAGCTATAGAGACTGACCGCGGATTGACTTGACGCAGCGTATACTCTTGTCCTTGCGGTCAGTGTGACTAAACTGATGGCACGGTTCCAACTCGGTCAGTTTCTAAGCGGCGACAGGAACTGATGTGACCTTGAAAAGACAAAAGCGATTCACCTTCACAATACGGGGATGCGGCTTCTTAATAGGACGACGACAATGTGGGGAATCCTGCTTTGACATAGATTCAACTGGTTCATTCATGGCCCAGCGGTCACTTGATTGCTTCTGGAAGGCAGGATTGAGCGCGCGATTTTTGCCAAAGAAGCATCTTTCTTTGGCGCGCAAAATGTAAGTGTAGTGAAGAAAATTTACGTCACGCTTCCCGCATAAAAATAGGGCTTGGAAGCAAACATCTGGAGGAAACGCGCTCCTCGCGAAAAAAGAAAGTCACGTCACCCGTACAAAAACGAGAGCCAACCAAAGTATGACTGGGGTTCCCGACAGCAGGCCGTACCTTGGCTCATTCTTTTTTTTTTTTTTTATACTAGTTTTTATTCCAAGAAAAAACCAAGTTTTGCGCATTGTTCATACCCGGCGCGAAGTAGTCCTTACGAGGTTTGGTTGTCGAAGGAAAGCGCGATGCTTTTGGTGTTTGGAACGTGTACGTCCTGATAAGATAACATATCTCTAATCTAAAATTCACTTACATATATTTTAATTATCAACATAAAGGGAGAGATTAGTAACGCTCTGCGAGGGGCCGGACTCGTTTTACTACGGTTCTTGACAAGGAAACAAATATAGACGACTTTTTTTTAGAGTGTCAACGGCTCTCTCGCCATCATTACTACCGGACTATAGCACTCCAGTTTAGTACGCATTACTGCAAAATGTAACCGATTACAATTACACTTTATTTATTGCAAAATGAAACTGATTACAGTAATCAATTACAGCATCACAAAATAAAATGAATAATTACCAGAAAATAAATTATTCCGTTTCAATTTGCATTTTATTAAGAAATAAAGAATGTGCAGGTATGTTCAAATTGGTTACATTTATTTTCATTCACACCTATCGCTAATAGAAATAGTCACCTCCTTCAGCTTTCAGTAATAGAGATACAGACATAGATAGCGAGAGAGAGAGAAAGAGATGGGGAGAAATAAACAGCCACATGCTGGACTACTAGAAATCCCGATCTAGTCACAAAAACGATCGTAGATATCACTGGTGATCTCTTTCGAGATGGAAGGGAAAGGGAGAGGGTGGTGTTTGGTTCTGGCTAGATGTGGTCAGTGAAGAACACAGTCCCGTATCGTAACACGTACACAGGACACGACAGGTACTCGAAGCTCGACGTCAAAACGTCGCTGAGCGCGTTGACATTCTAATTCTTCTGGTATCTCTTTTTTTATTTGTTTAGTGATGAAAAAAGTGTCCAACGTCGGTGCAACATAGACAAGTGACGCACGCGCGGACAGAGCGATCTTTACGTAAAAAAAAAACTCAACTCAATAATGGTAGCTCTTTCGAAAACATATATTTACGTAATTGATTACAGAAAAAATAGTAATTGAACTACACCGAAAGTTACCAAAAGAAATGTCATTGAAGCGATAAAAAGTTACAATAAAATGTAATCGATTACAAGTAATCAGGAGTCACTCGCTACGTACAAGTCTGCATCGCTCCAACTATGCTCCGTTCTTCCTAAGCTGACTGTACCGTAATGGCTACGTGCCCATTGGACCAGACTTGACCAGGCATAAGTCTCTTTCTCCACGTGATCGCGCTCTCAGCGTAACATGAAGAGTAGTAGTAGTAGTAGTGCTTTATGAAGAAAAGGCAGAGATTTTAACCCGAACGCCTGTTCTATACTCCGTTTCACCTTATGTTGTACCGCAGACAAGGCTAGAAGCGCGAGCTCATAGCGTTGGGCCGCCGAGATGTGCCCTAGAGCAAGGAGCTCGTGCTTTTAGCCTTTCCTGCGGTACATCATAAGGTGAAACAGAGTATAGTTTGCTACTCTGCACCGGGCATAGGGAGAGGGGGAAGGAAAGACATAGCAGTGGGGTAGGAATTTGAGGTGCGAATTGTCAATGAAGATGATTGTGACCAAGTGAATCCTGTAAACAGTCTCATATAAAGTTCTCAGTCATTTAGAGTCTGTCCAAAAGTCCTGTGTTTCTCAGAAATCGTATTAGAGCCTCGATGGCCTTCATAAACTGTTCGGTTGTGTCTCAGCTGCCAAGCACTTTGAAAGCGCTAAACGGACGCGAATGTATTTTTTGTAATGTTTCTTGAAGCGTTTGGCGTTCTTCCTCGAACTCAACACACTGGCATAAGGTATGCTCAATTGACCCCTTCACCGCACAGCTGGTGCAATTCCCGCAGATGTTCTGTCCTATTTGACAGAGGAACAGAAACCAAAACACATCGCTGTACAGTAGCGAACGATATGAACAAGCCCAAGTGAGCACGTGCTTTACAACTACAAGGCCTGCCGCGCTATCTATCAAAAGGAAGCTCAACCATTATCGAGGCTACAACGGCGGTTCAATTTTTGTCGGCATTCCCGCGACAAAATCGAGCGTGGCTGAATCCACAAGTCGGCAGATTAAACGAGTTTTCGGGCATTTGATAATAGGTTTGCAGGATAAAGAACGTCAGCCGCTTTTGTTTTATTTCACCATGCACTACAATTACTGGTGCTGCTCAGCAATTCTTTGCCAACCAAACGGGTAGTAACGACAAAAATCGCAGAGCTGCTGAAACGGCGCTGGTTCACACAATCAGCTTTCTTCCGTTGAGTACTGGAGGTCTTCGAAGCCACGCGGTCGCCAGGGCTTTTTCACATCGCCCGCGACTGTGCAATAAACTATAGTCGGTGACGGGTCAACAACGAAGTGGAAGCCCCTCCCACCTCTTTTTACTTGAATAGTGTGAACGCTGGAAAGGAGGCGACCTCCTCCACTGTTCGCTCCGCTGAAGTGGAAAGGGGTGGGAGAAGCTTCCACTTCGATCTTGACCTGTCACCGACTATAGTAACTGCAGATTTCGAACGAGTGATCGGGCTGGATTATGGTGACAGAATTGGGAAGGCGACTCCAGTCTAGGTTTTTCGGAATGAACGATTGCGAGACAGGATGAAACATACAATGGCAGCGTGCACAGATACTGACTGAGTGACCTACCTCGGCAAAACTCACTCATGAATTCACTCGCTTACCCTTACCGACCAGGCTTGAGTTGAGGGTGACTGAGTTCATGAGCCCCAAAAACTCATGAGTTTGAGGTTGAGTGAGGGGCGTCAGTTCGGCAATTTCGGTGAGGGGCGCGAGTTTGAGTTCGGCGAGTTCGGTGAGGGGCGTGAGTTTGAGTTCGGCGAGTTTATGAGTCCGGCGAGGCATGAGGTCCCGACGGGAAAAGTGGGAAAACGACCGGTGAGGGAGAAAAGGCCCCGTTTGTGAGATTTTTGAACTGTTTCCGCCGACAGACAGCAACATACTGGTAGGATACAGTCGGTGGGAAACCGTCAGGATTCGAAGAATAAGAACGAATACTGCACTTACACCATCCAAACTAGTATTTTTTGGACTGAAAGAAGATATGAACCCAACCTGCACGAGCTGCTCGGAAGGAGCCGAGGCAACATTGCAGCATCTGCTCTGGGCCTGTAAGGGCCTCGAGCATCATAGAAATGATGCTCTGGACAAGATCCAGGGCGTAGACAAGCCTACGACGCTCGAGGAGTGGACCAATCCAACGGGCACTCCTTAGCACAGGAAAGCCATCCTCGACTCCTTGATACAGTATATCAGGGAGTCGGGTGTACATAGCCTCATCTAAGACGTCACTACCATCATCATGAAACCTCCCTCACCCCCTCACCCTTCACAACCCTTCCCCTCCCGTCTCAGGAGCACAACTCCATAGCGGGTGAACCCCTCATCAAATAAAAACATGTCCCCCTCTCTCTCGAGGGGGGAACAGAACAAGAGCAACTGCATCTTTGAACATGGACATAATGGTAAACCTAAGACTGGGGTAGGGAAACGGAAAACGCGAAGGAATACAGAAAAAGAAAAGACGACGTCGCAAACCTAGCTACAAAGTTAATTTGGTACATGCCTTATTCCCGGGGTGCGCAAACTACGGGGGGCGCTTTTCTAGCTATCATCATCATCGTTTGTGACGGCGCGGGAAGGACAGACTGCGCAGAGCTTGGATCCGTCGGCTCGTCAGCTCGCTGAACGCGCTGTATGGGTAACGCGCGGCAAAGCCTGTTTCACGCGTCGTGTTTATTTGGTGAAGTTACATTTGTAGTACGACATCTTACTAAAGCTTGGAACCGTGTCACGCGTCGTCGTACTTACAAACGCTTTTGGCGCTGAGGTGTCGAAGCGCTCGGATGGCGATGTGCTGTTCTCTACACCAGTACAAAAAGCTGGATGATGAAAATAGAATATCCAGCGCTTTACCCCGTTACATTTGTGACGGCTAATAGGGTGCATCTTTATTATGATTCGGACAAAATAAGACCGAGAAAGGAATGTCTTATCAATCTGAAAACAGAAAAGCAAAATTCGAAAACCTCTCGCGTGTGTAGTAGACACTTCAGTGAAAACGGTTTTGTGTGTTCTGTAAGTGTTGGGCTCTTATTGGTTTCAAGTTGATTCCTTTCTTAATTTTGTAAACCAGGAAACAAATATTTCCTAAAATAACTGGCAGGAAGAAGCGATGGCTGGATTTCCGAGTCCTTTCAATTAATTCTCCGCTTATTGACCCGGTCGACACGACACGTGCAAGACCTTCTCGCTGTCGAAGTCTTGAATCTAGTAAGCCGGTGACACTTCAACGTCCCAGAAACTGAGGCAAACACCTGCTATAAATTAATACCATTCATATGTTTAGTTTTGTGTACCCAAATGCGCATAACGCGTGATGCGCTCCTCTGCGATCGATCTTAAATTTGCAAACTTAGTAAAATTTTGATAGAACAAATTAATCGCCTGAATTTGCCGGGCCATAGCCGACAATTTAAGAAAATTTCTGCTTTTCTTTCGAGCAGAAGTCGCATCATGAAAAAACTTAACTGTTGCGTATTCGATGCGGGAGGACCTAAGCCTTTGCTTGTCAGCAACTGTCGAGTTACACCTGAATAGAACCGTTGGTATCGGGAAGCTCATGTTGCTGAAATAAGTGTGCGGCGCTTTGCAACATAACTGTGCTCGCCTGCACAACTAAGACGCCAGCACGTCATTTACTTTCACAAATGCAAAACCTTTTTTTTTTTTCAACAGCCTCCACAGATCCGAAAACAAACGCACGCCACGCAAGTTGTAACGTAAAGCTCCAAGCAATTGTTTTTGACTATTTTAAAACTTTTTTTTTTAATATAAGACACAACTTCGAGGCACTATTATTCATGAAAAAAATATATATATATATCACCCAGAAAAAGTCATACGTTGTTTTTTTTTTAAATAAATCCACTTCGTGCTTTGACATCGCGCGTCATCTGCTCGTATCCTACCAGCTCCGTCACAGGAGGGCGCACTTTTCCAACGCCGTCACTACAATCATAAGAAGCAACAATACGCCACGTCAAGGACACACAAAAGAACGAGAGGATAAAAAAGAAAAAAAAAGTACTTACGCCTTTTAACAAGACAAAGGTAAACGTCTTATATCCCCCAACCTCGGCTACGAAACATTTACACAAAGGGTCACAGTACAACTAACCAGGACCTTTCCCTCGCGGAGGCAAGGGATTCACAACTGAACACAAAGAAACGACCTTGTCCTCCGAAAAAGAAACAACAAAATACTAAAACTGCGCTATCTCTAACAATTCAGACAGTCCAAAGAGACACACATAAACACTGCTAACACTTCGGAACTGTTTACTCGGATACGCAACCTTAAGAAAAACGACCTACAACGAACCTTATTAAAAAAAAACAAAAAAACATGTACAAGGCCGGAATTTGTTTAGACTCGTTCCCAAACTGCAACGCCTTACTTCTACAGATACCAGACGTCTGTATGCAAATCGTTTCTTACCTACACGTTTCATGTCATGACGTTCTTTGTTAATTACTTCCGTTTCGGGCCAGTTTGTTTTACATGCATGACACTCCTGAATGTGCCTGACGAACTCGGAGTTGGAAGCGTTGTTTCTCACATTCCGTTTGTGTTTAGTCCATCGTTTTACACCTCGACGTCTCATTTACGTATGCAAACCCGGACTCCAAAGGGATACAGTAAACCACGGATTTCCGACCTTCCGCAGTGTCCTTTTTGGCAATTTTTCAGTCCCGATCACGGTGTAAGCACAGTGGTCCCGATTCAAGAAACGACATGCTCCCCCCCCCCCCCCCCCCCCCCCCACACACTCCCTTTTAACCCTCCCCCCTTTCACACCGCTCCTGCGCAAGGTTTGCGAGGATAGCGGACTACCTTCTGCTGATTGGCTACTACGAAAATCCGGCGTTCTCAGTGCCGGCTCCCTGGAGAGATCAATATTTTCAACTTTCAATCCGGCTTGCGGGACCAGAAGAACGTCATCGCTGACGTCACTGGCGACGTCCCTCCTCATTCCCGGATCGTTCCGGGAGACATTCTGCGGGCTGGTTGGGATGGACCGCCGGGTCTGGGACGTAAAAGGCCTGGACAAAAGGTTCCCGGACAGAGCTGTCCAGAGTGTAAACATGAACAAAATAGCCTCCAGTTAATTTTCTGCACTCTGTTTACTTCTTAGTTGTTGTAGTGAATGGGATCGTCTGGGATTCAAGCCCTTCCTAATCAAGATGGTAGGGCGAGGGAAAGGAAATCTGGGGAGGAAGAAGCAGACGGAACGCTGGATGGGGAGGGGAAAACCTCGTCTCTCCAGCGTCCCGTCTGCTTCCTCCTCCCCTGCCATCTTTTCCCTCGCCTTACCTCTCCCCCCTTTTCCCAACGTTGTAGGTGAGTCATCGTTTAACCCCCCTCCCCCCTTTCCCCATCGTTGTAGGTGCGTCATCAAAATAACCCCACCCCATCTTTTTTTTATGAAATAAATAACCTTATAATAAGGTGTAAGTAATAAGGTTATGAAATAACCTTATTACTTACAAAATTTGTACACTTGTCTATATTTGTATTGATACTTGTCTTTTTGTCCTCGAATAAACCAAGACGGCTACGTAACTTATGTAACTTCAGTATTTCGCAAGTTACTTTCTTTTCTGCGCGTTCTCCCGCGGAAAGTAAGAGCTGGAACACTCAACCCGGTTTTTTTCTGCGTCTGCGCTCCTCCAGAACACTAGTATCTCTCAATTTGCGATTCCTCAACACCTCTCCCGGAATCTTGCAGGTACGCCAAAAAAAGCATGAAAGACTCTCTCGGCTCCTATTTTCCGCGATAGCGCAATATGCATCAAGGAATCGAGTAACCCGCAAAGAGGAAACCGAGAATGCCGCAAAATTCAACGGGTCCATTTTTGTCTGAGAAATCCGCTTGCGGCATTAGACCATGCTTCATTATCCGTTTAAATGACACAATAACGCAATCACGTGTGGGTGAAAAAGGTAATACTCCCACTGTCTTCAATTTTATAGTCACTTTAAGTGACCCTTTCATTTCACGAGCAGGAAATGTAGAGAAGTTAAAGGGACAACCGTAGGGTATTAATGCCCGCCGAGGTTTATTATCTGAACACGAGTGACAAGAGCCCAACTACTCAGAACACGATTTGCGGCTCAAAATTCGTACTCTTTTCGCCCGAAAACTGCCCGTCGAGAATTAGCCGGTTTCGGGCGCTTCTCTCTCTTTTTTTGCGATCACTTCCCGTTCAAACTGATGCTTACCAAATATGTTCAAAGCCGAGGGTCATTTTAATTAAAAATATTAAAACATTTTTAAGTTAAAAATATGAAACCGTTTTTGTGGCTTCCAAGCTGCAAATACATTGATCGAAATGAATTGTTGCGCACATCACAAAAAAAATACAAGGTGTCTCCCCCCCCCCCCCTCCTTCCCCCCCCCCCCCCCCCCACCTCCAAATAAACAAATTTGCGTGTTTTTTGTTTGTTTTGTTTTGTTTTTTACCGCAAAATTAAACTACACATTGCCGAACGCTCATTCTACACCTAAAGTACTAGGGGCACGAACCAGATGCCAAAGTTCCAGCACGAACCGATATCTTATTCAAAAGCTAGGCGATTTTCTGAAACTTTCAATGGAAAAATGGGGCCAAAAACCGAAAATGGGCTTTATTTTCCCATTGAAAGATATCAGTTCGAGCTGAAACTGGTTCGGACCTCTAGTGCTACATTTAGGCAGGGAATAAGTATTCGGCGATGCATATTTTATCTCGGAGGTTAAAAAACAAAAGAAAACAAAAAAAAAAAAAACATTCCGCATTTTTGGGGGGACATCTTGTAGATGTATGTGTACATGGTATACATGGCAATATGAATACGGCGACGTACCGCGGGATGGACGACGCGATGGCGGCGCACGACGGACCAACGTTGCAACAGGCGTGGGGTCGCAACTTCGGAACTGTGGTTCGTGGCACCGGCCAATCGATCTTAGCACAGAACAACGAGGGGAAGGGCATGACAAACGGTTCAAGCAACGTCCTCGTTGCCGTCGTCTGCTTCACCGTCCGAGAAGCGGAGGAACGGAACAATACTGAGTAGGGAGTAATAGCCACGTGACTTCCGGCAACTCCGTCCTTCCAGCCATAGAGTTATTACAATAAACGCTAGAGGCTCAGCTGGTGCTAGTGTGCTGTTGCATTTTGAAGCAGACAGCAAGCAGTCAGAAATGGATCTTTCCCACATACCGAAGGCACCAGGCGGTGGCTGCACGAACTAAAAATCGAGGAAGTGACCTACCTGCGCTACCAATCGATAATGGGAGCTACGCTACCAGTTTCTTCGCTCTCTGAGCAGCGGCGCCTGCCCAACGCGACTTGAAAGAGGGGCATCCGTGGCGTCCACCCAAATGTCGTGTTTTCCTTTCCGTCAACTTTCTTTTTTTGTGAAGCACAATTATATATATGCTGCAGTTACGTGTTCTACTCGCTGATATACAGCCTCCTTCCGAATTTCCTCGATTTTTCGTTCCGACTTCCACCGCTTGGCATCGGGCGCTCGCGCGTGCGCAGAACGCTTCTCGGAAAAGGTCCATTGACTTCCGGTAATGCACTTCTATGGGAAAAAGCGAGTGCATTTTCTTTCTGCGCTCGAATATAAGAGCAAATATCACGAATAATTTGTACGTACTAGGCACATTGGAACATTTCTCACTCACGCAGACGAAATAATTGGTCAGTTACAGCATTTTTATTTGAAATTCGTGGCATGAAAAACGGCGCTAAAACGGCTTCGTACGTGTATTTATGTGCATTGTCGGACACTGTTAGCTCGAACACGGCGTCGACGCTTTCCAGCATGGGGAATATACGTGCCAAACGAACGAAGGACACGCGGAAAACCGAGAGACGGCAAGAACTACGCAGTAACACTGGATAAGTAACTCTTTGTGCATGCAGACGATCAAAATAAATTGAATGCCATGTAATATAGCCTGATTTGCAATAAATAAGTACTGCTTCATTCCTGCTCATGAATATGTGCGAAGATGCTTGTTCTGGGAATTCAAATCATCACCCATCACCCGCACGCTCCAAATCTCTGCAGGAGCCAGACAGCAGGTGCCCGATAAAAAGTGCCCGACATAGGAAATAATAAAAAGAAACACCTTTCGTAGTTCACGGGCTTTATTTTTTGCGTTCGAATGTTTTTTTAACCGATCGTAAAGATGCACGACGGAGTCATTTTCATCCAAAGACAGGACAGGCAATTAGCAACATATAAGCACTACCGAAATGCTAGCAAACCTTGAACACACTCTACATTCCTTTCGATCGTTAGTTTGCTTAGAATCGTCGCTCGTTTTTACATACCTTCCTTGCAACAGAGGTTTGGGCCTGAAATAGAGCGAAGTGTAACATCGTTCAGTAGTAAAGAAAAATGTTGTAACTAAAGCAATTGCACCCTCACAATACCAATAAAGGTACATACTATCCGGTACAACCGAAATGACAAAAGTTATTCATGTTATTTTCCGGCGAAAAGACAAAATTCACGCGCGTTTTCCCATAGGAATACACAGGGAGGCTGGAAATCTAGACTGCGTGCTGTCTGCTTCAATCTGCAACCGGAAGTTCCATAGATACTAGCGCCAGCTGACCCTCTAGCGTTCTCTATGCTTCCAGCCTCCGTGCACATATTTCGGTTTCAATTTCAAAAAATTTTTTTGTTTGCTAAAAATATATTTGAATTTGTAGCAAAATACTAATCGGTCAGTCTCCTCGCACCACACTAAATCGCAACACACACACACACAAAAAAAATTATTTTTGGGTGTTGTGTTGCTTCAACCACAAAGCATCGACTGTGAGGGAAAGAGAATTCTTGGAATTTATAGCAGAGTACGAAAGAAAAACAAAATAACGAAGTACAGGACGTGTATGGCAGAACAAACGCATGATGTTATCATAATCTAAACCCTGAGACACGGAGGAAATAAAATGACAAGATGGCACAAATTTATTGTCTTGTTTATTATTCTATTGTCTCAGTGCCTCAGGGTTTAGATTATGACGTTCCCTAACTAGCTCGCCTGCACACTTTCATTTCCTGCATGGTGAAGAGCTCCGCAAATATGCAAGAAACCACTACAATCCCAGGTGAAAATGTCGTACTGGGACCAGTTGAAATCCTAACTGGGAGTCCCTGGTCCTAACTGGTCTCAAATGGGAATAAACTTGTGCCAACTGAAATTCATCAGGGACCGATCGGAGTTCAACTTGAACCAGCTAAGCGGCCAACTGGTTGGAAGATTCCGTCAGGGTATGAGTTGCCTCAGCATTCCGAACCAGGATGCGCACGTGACGTCATCACATCCTACTAATTAGTGCTCAGTCATACTTGTTCAGTTGCGGATTCAAAGGGGCGGGGAGAAGGGAGAAAGGGTGTTTTTTCAAACATCCAATGCGCCCTACCCCCTTATGGATACACCTGCATCAATAGGCGGTATTGCCTGCATCCGGTTCTAAAGAAAAAAAAGGGGGGATCGGTGGCCGAGTGGTCTAGCGCACACCAGCTCGGAGCACGTGGAGCGAAAGCTCGCGCTGCAGAACCCGGGGATCCTGGGTTCGAGCCCCACCCCTGCCCGTTTCGATCTGGATGAGCATCGTACCGGCGTGCGGTCGTGGATCACTACTGCGTGATGCACGTTAAAGACCCCAGGCTAGCGGCTGTACCGCACTGGCTAAATTTCTCATCTACAGCTGGGAGACTCGTCGCCCCTGTGAGGCAGACCAAGTTCTAGGCTGTATAAACACACACACAACCCAATTTTTTTTCTAAAGAAAAAAAATCGGTGGCGCGAAATACATATGCTGCAAAGGCACACGCGTAACTGCATGGTCCCTCACAATGGCCGCTGATGTTACGTCAGTGCAAAGTGTCACCCTCGGCAATATTGGGAGGCCCACTATAGGAAGTATTCACTGAACGCCATATTTGAGGGCGATGTTTGGAGCGCATGCTCACAACAAGCTCACATTAATAGGATGCATGCTGAGACCAGCAATCTTGATGGTGCGGAATGCACGTTGCAAAAGAACTGTGGAAGCTGGCCGTCAGCACGCGCTCAGCAGTCGCGCACACAGATATGGCCGCCAGTAAATACTCCCTATAGGGAGTATTAATATGCGGCCATATCCGTGTGCGCGAATTCTGAGCGCGTGCTGATGGCGAGCTTCCACAGTTATTTTGCAACGTGCATTCCGCACCATCGAGAGTACCGGTCTTAGCAGGGTTTTGATGCGAGCTCGTTCTGAGCATGTGCTCTAAACAGCACCCACAAATATGTCGTCCAATGAATACTTCCTATTGGCGACGTGGGTGATCGAAAGCGTCGCTGTGGTCGGCCCACCACAATTGGCCGAATGCCGACCATGACGTCAGCAAAGGATGTCTCCTCGACGGAAATAAGAGGAATGTAAGAACTCCGATTTTGGCGGTGTTGTTTGAGAGCGCTATGATTTCAGGCTTCCACCATGCCCATTACGAACACCATCGAACTTGTTCACAAGGTAATGACGTCACGAAAGGTAACCGAACGAGGGCGCCACTGAGACATCTCTTCGCTGAGAACGACAGGGCGTCTCTTTCGAACGTCTAGCCTCCAGCGCACGTGCTGTTGCCTTCTTTGATGCTTTGACTGCCCGTGCGCGCTTGAGGCTCACGAGACACCTAAGCGTTATCGAACATAGGACCGAAGCTCGCCCTGGAGGCGGGGCAACTGAAAGACCTTTCTGCCATCATGCAAAGCGTTGAAGTACAGCCTAGTCCAACCGTGTGTTCCGCGAATTACAATGCCCGCAACAAGAGGCCGAAAGCGCCGACTTGTCTTATATCTGTACCCAAATTAAAGGTGGCCGATTATGTCACTCCGTGTTTCCGAGGGCCAAGAATCTTAAAGGGGTGGTGCAACGATTTTCGGACTTTGACCAATTAACTGAGGAAATTAATCTGCGTCACCTACGGAACGAAGAACAGAAAACCGTATTTAATTGCGAGCGCTAGTTTTTATTTAAAAAAAAAAAAAAGAAAAGAAACAAATCGAAGGTCAAAGTGCCTCTCAACTCTCCACGTCGCCTTTCGGGTAACATACTTTGGGGGATCTCGTGGTTTTCCCTTAGGTTCTCTCTTTTGAGACTTTTTGGCTACGTTTACATGGAGGCGACAGCAGCGCATCGGATCCAGTTAGCGAATCGGATCCCCTTCAACCACTACGTTTACATGGATTCGGATCGACCAGGAGCGGGACTTCGTGTCGAAGGATCACAACGCAAACCTCGTGACCATCAGATTGTTTCCGAGGTGTCCGGTTTGCCTAGCGGCATGCAAAGCAAAGCTCCCATAATCCCTCGCTCGAGCACTCGATCCGATCCGCTAGCGAATACATGGAAAGTCTCGATTCGGATTGACCGTCTCAAACCACCCCGTCCCAGCGGATCGGATCGGATCCGATCCCATCCGATCTGAGTTGTTTACATGGACCGATTCGATTCGTTAACTGGATCCGATGCGCTGCAGTCGCATCCATGTAAACGTAGCCTTTGTCCGCTTCCTCCGTGATTGTAGACTTCGAAAGGATTAGCACCATTGAAGGACACGGCGCGCGATCGATAGAAAAGACGGTTTGCCACGGAGCTGACGGCGAGTGTAGCAGCGGGGAGGGGGACAGGTTTTTGTTGACTTCCGCGTATCCCCCAGAGACGCTGTCATCATAGTTCTCGTAATCGCCACACGCGGCTGCAGATTGGCAAATAATTCGTTTTTTTCTTTGGGATTATGCAGCGGAATAGCAGTTTTTCGTCACTTGTGCTTGAATAAACAATATAAAAAACACAAACTGCCAATTCCTTCAACAATTAGGGATGCCGCGAATCTGCCCAGGTTCGAGTTCGACAAAGGTCGACTTTTTCGAACTTTCAATATGATATTCGACAAAGGTTCGATTGAAGTTCGACTTTTGTGCGCATGCGCGAAAATTAGAAAAGCCAGTTGACTCGCCCTGGCGGAGGAAAAGTGCACTATATGTTGCGTGTATTGGCATCAATGGTTGACATTACTAACGAAAGCATTAAAAGCGCATATTTTCGCTTTTATATGGTGCAACCACTGGTAACCATTTTATAAAATTTAAAATTAACTACTTTCTATATTATTCGTTTCTCAAAATTCGAAATAATCGTGTAGAAGCCGGGCAACACTGTCTATAAGTAGAAACTTCTTCGAACTTTAGCGAAAGGTCAAAGGTGGTTCGACGTCAAAATTGAGCTCCAACAAAAGTTCGCGACACTCCTAATTAAAATCGATGGAATCGGTCACTCTAACCCCTAAATGACATCGCACAGTATTGCATCTCCCAGACGAGAGAGGAATGGCACTTCTACATCTTCAGCCCCGAACTTCCTTTTGTGAAGCGGTCATCACGGTTTAGAGGTGTGTCACACATCCCTATTTTGCAGCTGGATTACAGAAGTGGTCTTAGCTGGATCCAGCAGGGTTGCCTCATTTGTAGATGCATGCAGGTGGACTAATTTTCACAACGGTATAGTAGATGAGATATCTATCTAGTATTCAGATTTGCCAGCAGCCACACTTCACAAGCTAAGTCTGGCTACCATTGGTTGAAGACTCTTTGTGGGTGCAACACTGTAATGACCATGGGCATACCTTCGGAACAGGGACGTAGCCAGGGGTACGGCTTATGGGGCTTCGCCTCCTCCCCTCCCCCCCGAAATCCGGCAGACTATATTATACACATGCCTTTGACCCCCCCCCCTCCCCCTCTCCACACTCCAAGTCATGGACATTCCAGTGACCTCAACCCCCCCCCCCCCCCCCCCCCAAAAAAAAAAGAAGAAAAAAAAAATTCCTGGCTATGCAAGCTGCTTTGCAAGGGTTGACTAGCAGACATTCTACACGCCAGCAGAAAGTTGACGGTGTAACAAGGCCAGTCTGACAAACATGAGCTATTCAAAATTTCTGATCTATAAGGTATCAAAAAAAAGGAAAAGCAATTTTCTCCAACTGCTCTGCTGGAAGAAGGCGGTGTGACAAACAAATTCCAAAAGGTTAATACCGCTCTTGCACAAAATTCCCCATAGCTAACACTGCAAGATAACCCTATAGGCTCGCCTTTTGGTATTTATTTAACCAGCGATATATTTCCATTCAGTAACAAAACTGAAACTGAATCCCAAAGCATATGTGACCAATAAGAGCAATTTTCACCCCAGAAGTTACCATCTTACCACGTTTGGAAATGTGTTCCTAAATACAAAGGCAATTCATAACCTTGGAAAACATAGTTTTGCAATTAACATTTTAATATAAGGCAATCTATGTATCACATGTAAAAAAAAAACATTCAAATTAAGAGAAAGCAAAAAACATACAGTTATCTATATGCATACTTTCAGAAGTGGTTAAATACAAAGAAAGTGCTGTGACCGTCTGAAAGGGAATACCCTCCCCTTCTGAATGCATAGACAACTGCACAAGTTTTGAGCTACTAACTGAATATGCATTCCTTCATTAGCAGCTACAAGTTAAACACAAAGTTATCGAACCATTACAACCTGTAGTCCACAAAGCTACACGTTAAACAACCAAGGTAAAGTAGAAGCTGTTGTGAGCTATACAGACAAGCTGTCTGATGCATAACATGCAGTAAAGTGATACAGAATAAAATGTGACTAGTAATCTCATAAAACAATAAGGAAACAAAAAAAACAGAAGCATCCTGGTGTATCATATGTTGGTACCAGCCAGCATTACCAGTATACACATTTCTAGACGATACAAACACCAAGCTTAGTTATATATAAACTGCAATCATCTATCCAAGGTATCAACTGATAAATTCAAAGTGAACTCTACTGCAAGCACCGTGACCACCACTGGCTTATCAAAGTTTGACAAGTTACCATCTAGGCACGTCTCTATTGGATATCATCAGCAGCATCCTTCAGCGTGTTTTCCTTCAGCAAAGAAATAAAGAGCCCATTGTAGTCTGAATTGATCGTCAGTACCCTCCTGAAATGCGACAGATGCTTTATGTTGGTTTTGCACATCCCCCCCCCCCCCCTTAATTTCCTTATCTTATGCAGGTTGGGAAGTGGGAAATGAACCATCGATTAGAAAGAATGACAACCTTAATCAGCTTAATTAGCCACACTAGACATCACAGCTGCTCATCAAACAAACAAAAAGCTTTGTTCCTTGCCAATAAAAGAAATCTGTGTGCCTTATCATACCCGATACACTTAGAGGTGCACAGAATCTGTTGCAAATGAGCTGGGCACATGTGTGTGTGCAATGTCGGGTAACATCGGGAGCTCGCGTGACTGACATTGCAAGACGTCCAATCGAAATCATGAAATCATGTCATGCGACACTGATATTACAGTCATGTGTCACTGTCACATGATGTCAAAGTGTCATGTGACCGTGACATCATGACATTACTACGAGCCCTAGGGGCTATGGCCCCCACAAGTGAGATGTCACGCTGGAATCTGACGCTGGAACCCAACGGTTCTCTCATAGGGAATGAGCCTATGAACACAATCCGCGTAAAAATCACTACCAGCAAGTAGGATAGCATAAAAAAGTCAAAACATCTTCCCCGTCTAGAAATGCCATAAAACGAGCCCTAGGAGCTTCCGGAAACGCTGGGCCGCTGAGGCACAGCGATTTGCCGCATTCTGCTCCCGTCTTCACATCCCCTGGTGCTGACCCCAAAAGCGCGTCATAGTAAGGAAGCGCATTTTCGACAGAGGTGGCGCAGGGAGAGGAATAAACCTGACAATTCTCAAAACTTTACACCTCAGCGACACATTTTTCTGCATTCACGGAAAGCTTAAGAAACGAAGGGCTTGGTGGGTCCCCAGTGCCTTGTTATTGCTCTGCAGCCAATGAGGTCGCAGCACCGGCCGATGAAAACGCCGGAGGACCAATCATGAGGCAGGAGGCTTGAACGTAACAAGCCCACGCCCCACGTTTCTCAAGCTGACAGTGACTGTAGTTGCCAGACTTTTGAAATGCATTAAAGCCAACGGTAAACACCTTTGCAAAACAAAAAAAGACAAGGCAACCAGCTTTCTTTTTTTTTTCGTTCTCCATGCAATGCCTTGCGACTGGTGCCAATACCTGTTCTGATAAAGTTTCACTGTAACCCTGCGTTTACAGAACTTGAAAAATGATCCAGACTCGTGTACAAAGGAAGAAATTGCTGTAACAAAACATTCTAAAATGTACACTCTAATACACAACCTTAGCACAACCTTAACAGGCACCCATTTACTAACAGAAATATAGATTGGTTTTGCACGATCAGGAATGCATATTTACTTGAGCCAGCCTAGCAAAACGTTTCTACACTTTGGTTCATCCTGAAATTTAAAGGAAACAAAGGGTGGCACCCGTTCTACAGTGTAGCTGTTGTACTCACAAATAGTGTGCGCGGCCGTTCGCAGAAGACTAAACAAGTTGACCAGGAATATCCCACTTACAGAAGCTTTGATATCATTGCAACGCAACTTAAAGAGTGGGAAAGAAACTGATATATAGCATGGCCACAGGACTGCTCGTACCATAGACTCCTTTCAGCAAGCTTAATAGCTATATGAATCAAACTAAACTAAACTCTGCATCTGTGACAGGAACATGTGCAACTTTTCTTCATTTATCTCACAACACAAAATAATTTGGGGTGATGATTTAGGTGTCAACAATTTTAGAGCGCAGCTCTTAGGTGCCCGTTTCCGGCTTGAGTGGCATCGGCGTCGCTGTTGGCGTAACCGCGCAGTGCATTTTGGGAAATTTCCCATAATGCACTGTGCGGGACCCTCGTGACGTCACGTGACCCTCGTGACGTCCCGAGTCCAGCGCATTGCATTATGGGACATTTCCCTTAGTGCACTGTGCAGGGAGGAGGAGGGGGAGGAGGACGGGGGGAGGAAAGGAGGGGTGGAGGGTGACGAGGAACAGGAGGGGAGGAGTAGCAGGGAAAATGAGGAGGTGAGGAGGAGGGAGGAGGGGCATAAGCTCCCCTCAGTACCCTTGCCTCCTCCTCCTCAAAAGCTGTGCTCTAATTCAGCATTCTAGGGAGTTGTAAACGTCTTTAATTTTTTCAGATTTAAACATTCTAATCTGCAATACCTGAGCTGATGACACTGCACAACCCCAGTGAGAGAACCCTGAAAACTCCTTTCCAACTTGCTTAAAGACATAGCAAGGAATAGGAAAGTACTGAAGTTACATTGTCCATTCACGTCGATGAATAGATGTACACTGATAGAATGAAACAGAAGAAAATAAATCATGAAGCCTTCCACACAGGGGAGTGGCATACAAAGTCCACAAACAACTGTGTTCACTCAAAGGGATGCAGTTGTACCGTCCATCCCGAGTGACAAAATTCTCCTAAAGTCTGTACATATCTTCCCTATTTGCCATTGGCCTGCAGCTCTTTGTTTGTTCAGCATAATAAAAATCACTACACCCGAGTGAATTACTTAGAATGTCATACTTGGTACATTTCATGAGGTAGGCACGTTCCAAGAGTAGAAAATTATGCACTAGTTATTGTGCTCTCGCATTTTGCGCCTTTTACTTGACCCAGCACCGATGCCACAATAAAAATTTGTGCACCCTTACTGCGATCTGGTTTCTTTTCACACGGACACGCATTGGGGAACCTAATCGTAGCAGCGCAGTGTCGCACTCCATAGCTACCATGTATTGCGTATAGTCAATAACAGTTCAAAGTCCCAAAAACAAAACACTAAAAATAAATTCTTACACAGTGGTTGGAGTCATGGCAAATTGTAATGGTATTTTTGGAGCACTAACCTTGCCAAGCAGGCTATCTGTGTGGAGACCGAAAGTGGTCAGTGTGCATTTCTTTCTCTCTCTGTTATCTTTTTTTCCCGAAGGTCATACACAACAAAGATTATGTGTTTTTATCAGCTGTCTCATCTGCCTGTCAGTTTTTCTGCCATTAGATCAAAACCGAGGAAGGGCCAGCAATCTGGTGGCTACAGATGAATTTGTGAAAAATACAGAAGATTTCAGCACCTTCTGTGGAAACGTTTCCACCCAAAAATGAATCCGGACAGCATTCCCTCGTCACAAGAGCTATGCTCTTGTGACAAGGGAAGGGCGAGGCAGAGGGGGTCAACTGAAGTGTGACAGTACAAAAAAAAAGAGAGACTACTCTACACCAAAGAAGACTGCAGGAAAATGCTGCTGATACCGGTCACAACTTGCCGACGAAAAAAAAAAAGAGTTTGTCTCTGGTTGCAAAGAGAAGGGAACTAGGAAAAAACTGCTCCTAGTTCACCCCATAACGACCACAGGAATTCACCGGTCGTTTGTTCCTAACAAGCTTACCCGCCATAAGAAAACAAGTCCCATCGGAAAAGCGCATTTTAAACGCGCCACGTTCTCGGCCAACAATTCCGACGGACGAAATCGCCTCTCCACGCCGTGCAATGGTGGCCAAAACGAGTCTCCAACCGGTGGCCCTGCATTGAAAGCGGTTCTGAAGTGGCAACAAACGACGTCACGCGAGCCGGCGTGTCATGCTCTCGGACACTGCAATCCTGGCAGTTGGCCGCATCCCATCTCCTGGCTGCCAAAGCTTTGAGAAGTTCCAAGATGGAGAGCGACCCGCAGCTGAACTCGCGTCTGCCACATCTGCCTCCACCATCGTGCCGATCCCAAGATCGCGGCAGGCGACAGCACGACGCTTTTACGACGTCGTCCGGTGGAAATCGAGGGACCACGATCGTATGGGCACACTCCAGCCACCGACAATTGCCACAGAGAGGCCAACGCGCAGGGCCCGCATTTCACGCCGGGACAGCACTTGGGATAAAATGCCTGGTGGCGACTGCCGAAGAAGACTGCCCATATACCGCCGACTGGCTCTGCGTCCCGCACAAGCTGTGCGCTAGGACGGAGGCAGCGTACCAAAGGCGCTGTAGTTGGCAACCCTGTATGTCTGCACGGTCTTGAAGACCGGGAAGACGGTCATCTGCTTGACCGCGGCGTGCTTCGCGATGCGCCCCGCGACGAAGCCGTCGGCGTTCTTCTTGAACTTGGCCTCGTCGAGCGATGCGAAGGTCCCTGGCCGCTCGATGAGCACGCCCGGACCGGACCATCCCAACTCGCTGGCGAAGCTCGGCACGTTGGGCTGGAGCGTCCTCCGAGGAGGGAAGGGGACGTACGCATAGAAGTACTCCACGTCCAGGGAGGCGGCCATCAGCGACGCATCGGGGTGACGGGCCTGCATCAGCTCGTAGGCCACCCGGCAGAACTGCAGACAGTGGGAGGAGACTTTCAGTTCACGCAGATGCGGCAAAAAGAAAGCTCTCTCTGTAGCATATCGGAACTCTCCCTAATAAAACTAAAATTAAAATTTAAAAAAAAAAATGACATTGATTTTTTTGTTTTTGTTTCATATTGCGTTCGAAGAGTGAAGAACATACAGTAATATCTTGAGATGCCCACCCCCAAAAAATATACCACCTCGATTTTAGGCCTTGATTGGCTATTTTCTTTTTAAAAACCAATCACAGCTCATCCCTAGAAATGATATTGTTCATATCAGTGATGGCCTCGGCATAAATTTGTCTAGCAGGACACATTTCTGACTGGCAAGTACAGTCATCTCTGCTTCATTGTCCCTCGCCGCAATAACAAGTTTGACGAAAAAACATCTAAAAAAATATTTTTTTAATCTTTTCTTGACTGTACACTGAAAGTTAACCTGCTCCTTATTTTAGCCTGACTTGGTCCCGATTTTAGGTAGGCAATCCCTCGAGATATTCCGGTATATTTTTATAAATTTCCGAGCTAAATTTACAAGGGTGATTTCATTTGAATTCGACCAAACTTGTCGGGGGGGTCTTTAGATTTAATCGTAAAAAATATATATGATACCCGAATCCTTGTGATGAAAGAAACTGCCTTTTGAAAAAAATTAGAATTGTATAGTTTGAGAGAAAAAAATTCTGAGGCGCTGCAGGGTAGAACACGTCAAATACCCAATTTGATTTTATCTCGACTTTAGCCGCCATTTACAAAATATCGAATTCTTGCAGAATTATTATATTTATTACGCAATATTTACACAGACTTGGCTATTTTTAGAGGTAAATTTCTGTCTTCTGTTATTTTAAATTAATTTTCTAAAAAATCTCAAACTAGAGCAAGTGTGACGCAACTTCGGACAGCTATATAAAACGAACGGTAGGGCGCAATGACGTGAGACAGATATCTGTGCGTAGCTATCAATGTAAGCTATCGATTGACATGTATTTTCTGGTTATTGTGTTTACCGTGTTGTTTTTATTCTGCCACAAATATAGACAAAAATGAAAAATATGCAAATTTTGAAGTCAATTTTCTCAAAAAAGCGATTTTTTATTTCGTTCATACTTTTTTAATTTATTGCCCAGATTCTGCTTAATAACCGGGTATAAATATTGCTTGACCTTTTTTTGTTGTAGTTTTAGGACAACCAGTTGAATAAGTCATTTTTATCGCGTAATACCAACCTCCGGCTCCGGTATGCGGGCTTCACCGCAACATTGATAATTGGCTCAGCAATATCAGATTTCACTGAAAACTACTTTACCCCATTGAATTTTTACTAATATATTTTAAAAAAAATCAGTAACGTCATAAAGAAATGAGAGATGGCTGAATTGACGAAGTGATGTCTGCGAAGTCACAGCTTGCATTTTCGAACGTCGCCACGACAATGTTTTACTACTGAGGTTGCACGAAACTTATATATTTAAATTATTTGTTTGAACATTGTGCCGTGATAAACAACAACAAAAGTAAATTTAGTTAACATCAATGTTAACTAGCCTAAGCGAGTGGAGAGATCCAAGACGTTTCATCCGTTTCGATCATGTCGGGTTGCATTCTACGGCACTATCCAGTCCAGAAAAACAATATCCCCGTTTATGCGTTTCGGACAATCTTTATTTTATACAAACATTATCGGAAAATCGGCTCGAATTTTTTAAATTTACCGCATGGCATTCTTTCGCCTATCCTTCATTGGCCCTTAGTACTCCGAGGTACGTGAAAAAAAAAATTGACTACATTTTGTCCATCCTTCGGCTTTTGGACTACTTGTTGCATACGTTTAAATTTTTTGGGCTACGCACAGCATATCGGAAGTTGCTTTTCAGCTTACAGTAATCATACTCTTTTGTTGGCAGTATGCAATAAAACATTCATAGGTAACAGTTTAACAAAATCACTCTATTTATTGAGTAATTTATTTGGGTTAACAAGGCACACCTATAGAAACACATAATTTTTCACAGAAGCGCAAATGTACAAGAAGAGGCTTTAACAACAAAACAAAACAAAGCCGTAGATCATCTGAGAGTTCCGCACGTGCACCACAGAGGTTCATGCATTAAGACGAAGATAGAACAGTTCGCTCAAGCTGCACTTCGCCCCTTTCGCGTCGCCACACGTGCGAAGCGCGGATGCCTTTCTGAGTCGGTACGAAACTCCACTCTGTTTTCTTGATTCTGCGGAAGTCACTCACCTCCTTCTCGGTTAAGTTCATGAGAGTTACGTTTTTGACACGCCTTCCAACCTTGTCCACAAAATCTACTGATGTTCGGACGAGCTGCTCCTCCGGTGAACGGAGGTTGTGCACCGTTGCGTGGTGTTTGAGAAGCCCTCCAACCCCGTCACAAGAGTTTTTACCATGCCCAGAGGCAGAAAATATCCACTTCAATTGGGTATGGCCCACTCGTTCGAACTCATGCAGCTGAAATCTATTTTTAAAATGAGCAGGTGCCCCGTCGGATATGTACGTTAGTGAAGCATAAACTGGGATGTGCTCCTCCAGCCAGTCTTCTATAAGTCTCAGAGCCAGCAGCGCATGGGAAGTGTCATGACATAAGTCCTCACAGACAACGCCGAAGCATTTTGAGCCTTGCGACGTGGATGCCACACACGTGAAAACAGAGAGCTGACGCTTGTGCCAGTGGTACTCCTGTATCTCGTGTGGCAAAATTACCGTCCAGTTCTCCGCAAAATCGAAGTGCATAACGATGTGTCTTGAGGTCACACTAGACTTCTCAATCCGTATGGCTTCCCGTTGTGTCCTACGAATAAAATCGTGCGTGGAAAACCTTGTGGCCCATTTCTGTAGCTCTTTCAAAAAGGCGCTGGAGTCGGCAGTCTTGCTTATCAAATTACCATTCTCCCATGTGAAAAATGTAATTTCCTCTTCAGGCACCATTTCCAATGATTCTAAGGAGAGTCTGTCAGTCGAGGGGCAGTCTTTGCATTCGCCTCTGAAACATTCGGACGAGGGTTCAGGGCAGAGGCACAAAGCGAGAATCTCCTCTTTTGTTATTTTTTTCTTCTCGCATGCTGTTCAGGGTGGAAAAGCACAAATCGAAATTCGTACAGCACACACATGCACAGACAGTCTGTTCAGGGTTTAGCTTGACCCACTTTGGCCGCAGCGAGTAAAATTTAGTCAGACCTAATTTTGAGTCCGGGTTTGCTTCCTTAAACAGCCTGTACGTCTCTCGGACAGACCTTGTCATATACCGCTTCACGACCACATGTTCTTCGCCATCCTTCAGAAGCTTAACAGCATCTTTTTTGTTTGGGCTCTGCTGAGAACAGTCGAGATCGTCGTCGGTGTAATATTGCGTGGCTGCCCGTATGGTGTCCTCGCTTATGCTTCCACTGTGATAAGGCTCCGGACGCTCCCATACGCCGAACCGTTCACGAAGCTGCTTTAATTTCTTCAGAAGGTACTTCGATGCCTCAGGAATTAGCCGTTCTACCTCCCTAGTGGCTACGCCCTTGGGCACAAGCGTGAGGAGCTGACATCTCTCCTGGTAAGATGCCGCCTTCACAAAGGCCTCTCTGATGTTTGCCCACCACCCGTCGCAGCCGAGGCATGGTTGATCACTGCGAGAACTTGACCCACTTGGCTCCAAAGTATATGCAGTCGCCAACTTTTTTCGTACCTGTCGGCTGTGTGATCCTTCAATCTCCCGCTGTTTTCTTTCAGCATATGCCTGACGGCTTTTCGGGTTTACTGTAGAAGGCATGCGCAAAGGAGTTGTTTCAAGCCCAGCAGCAGAAATCTCTTCGTTAAGACCTTCCACTACTTCGTGCTCTTCGATGCAGCTTGCTGGAGAGCTCGAGCATGGATCACTGACAGATGATGAAAGCTTCTCACCGGTGTACTGGAACCAGTTCTGGCAGAGCACGTCATCCAACGCAAGAGCCGCGGCTTTCGATGGGGGCAGGATCATCTTCAAGGCGTCTACGTTGAGATCGGTGACATAACGAAAACGTCGGTTGCGGTATACCCTTCGCTTATGTCTCTCGAAGTAGTCCGCGCAACTCTTTCTTTTAAAGCTGAAAACTGCAGCCATGACTGAGTTCAAAATAACGCGTTCATTCCTCGGGAGGTTCCGGCTTTCTGCTTTCGACGCAGTTCCGCAGTTCTCTTATACAAATTCATTGCTGCAAGCCCTCTTCTTATATTTTTTTTATTCTCTTATACTAGATGAGTTTGTCAAATATAGACACTGATTAGCGAATCAACCTAAGGACGCCAGAAATGTCATGGTGCGTGTTATTCGCTTACAAGTAAAAATAAATAATGGATAAGAGAAACAGACAGACCATAGCACCAGGGGCTCAAAGAGGACTACAAACATTAGTTCCGGAGAAAAGTGCTGCAACGAAGACACAAAATGATAAGCCAACCAAACCTTCCTTTTTGTTCTGATGCTCTTGCCGACACTGTGGCCATGTTTGTACTGGTGATAACTTGCCACCCTTGAAACAAATAAGTATCCGCAAAAGCTGTATGTATACAGTTACGACTCCATCGACCGGCGTGATAATGTCTAGTGTTTACTGCATTTGTTTTCTCCTTTTGACAAACTTGACCCAGCCGAGCTACAGAAACTTCGGGCACCAAAGAGTCTCAAGCTTCCGCCCATAAATTTATTGGGAGAAGGACAAGGACTGCTTCACACAGTTCCACTTCGCTGTGATGCATTGCGACAGCCTGTGACGACGCGAGTTCCACTCTAACAAGATTAGTATAACCCTCTTGCAACGGCGCACGCCGAGGTCAACTAAGAGTCGCATGGTAATCTTCATGATAAGAATCGCAGCCTTTTGCTGGTGCTCGCGAAGAGGTTACTGAACCTATACTTCACCTAACAACTGGACCAGTTGCAACTGATGTAACGAACATGGCTCTTTCTTTTGATGTAAAAACAAACATAAAGAAAAGCGCCAGAAAACGTGCATACCCAGCTGGTAAGCAACACACTGGAAATCAATTAAAAAAGTTTGAAAGAGAAAAAAAAATTTGCCTACGCCACTTGCCTTCTGTCATTTTTTTGTGACATTTCTTTTTTTGTAAAAAGTATATTACTAGGAATGCAACGAGGTAAAGTGGTTGTCAGTGAAATCTGATATTGCTGAGCCAATTATCAATGTTGCGGTGAAGCCCGCATACCGGAGCCGGAGGTTGGTATTACGCGATAAAAATGACTTATTCAACTGGTTGTCCTAAAACTACAACAAAAAAAGGTCAAGCAATATTTATACCCAGTTATTAAGCAGAATCTGGGCAATAAATTAAAAAAGTACGAACGAAATAAAAAATGGCTTTTTTGAGAAAATTGACTTCAAAATTTGCATATTTTTGATTTTTGTCTATATTTGTGGCAGAATAAAAAACAACACGGTAAACACAATAACCAGAAAATACATGTCAATCGATAGCTTACATTGATAGCTACGCACAGATATCTGTCTCACGTCATTGCGCCCTACCGTTCGTTTTATATAGCTGTCCGAAGTTGCGTCACACTTGCTCTAGGTTGCATGTTTGAGATTTTTTAGAAAATTAATTTAAAATAACAGAAGACAGAAATTTACCTCTAGAAATAGCCAAGTCTGCGTAAATATTGCGTAATAAATATAATAATTCTGCAAGAATTCGATATTTTGTAAATGGCGGCTAAAGTCGAGATAAAATCAAATTGGGTATTTGACGTGTTCTACCCTGCAGCGCCTCAGAATTTTTTTCTCTCAAACTATACAATTCTAATTTTTTTCAAAGGCAGTTTCTTTCATCACAAGGATTCGGGTATCATATATATTTTTTACGATTAAATCTAAAGACCCCCCCCGACAAGTTTGGTCGAATTCAAATGAAATCACCCACAAGGGAACTTGACTTGGTACGAAGGTCATGTGATGCCGATTTTCCCACTCAATTTATCTGGAAACTGAATGGTGTATAGGTCACATGACATTAATTTTCCCTTTGAACTTAGCGTAAATACAAAATTGGCGTATAGACGCTTTCAGCACATCAGTTCGCCGAGCTGCCACCAGTGGGCGTCCTCCCCAGGCCGCCAGCCAACCTGTATTTTCGTCCGGGCTCCCGCGCCTACCTTGCTAGCGGATGTTTGTGTGACGATTGAGCGACTGCAGTGGTATGCGTAAACAGCGTCCAACGGGCAACATGTGCTCTGCAGTGGGTCGAAAAAACAGCAGTGGCAACATTGAGGTCTGGAACCACGCCGTGTGCACTGAACATGCCTCGGCGAAGCACATGGACCATCCGTGCTCTGTGCCATTTTCGATGCACTGATTCGTATTGAATTACCCGAGCAGAACATCTGTAAGGCGGGACTAACAGCACTTTCTCTCGGGCCGCGCTCGCAAACTAACAACTACTCGTTTGCGCCAGACTTTCTACTGTAACTCATTCCGATGCCCCCAACATCGCACGTGGTATTCTTTTCTGAGGAGCGACGAGGCGCAGCGCTAAAAACTGCATGCGAGCGACTTCCGGGCGAGGGGTAAAGTTAACTAGGAATCTACTACAACTGAGCGGTGTCACGAGCAACAGCAAGCAATCCACCACAGCAACGGCCCAGCCCGTCTCTGATGGCAAAGTTTTTCCCTTGCCAAATCACCTACCTGATTAAAGTGCTCAAATGCAGCAAGAAACAATACGACTACACACAGTGGCATCAGTAGGGGTGTGGGGTGTTGTAATGGGCAACGAGCGGGTGGATCACAGCAAGTCACCGCTCCGGGTGTCGCCGACCCCAGTGACGCCACTGCCGCGACGAGTAGAGTATACACATGCAGCGATGGATAAGACTGCGATAGCCTTGCTGTGTCAACACGATATTTGCAGAAGTAGCATCGGGTAACTACCTTTATTTTTAGCAAAAACATAAACTTACATGGTCTCTGAAGTCTAGGCCATAATATTCTGTCATCGACCCATTCACAGTCCAATTCCATTGTATATAACACCCCGGCGGTGGCTGGCAAAGCACAGTACACAGTGGGAAACGTAGGGCAGCAGCAGGAAAGTAGAGGCTGGCAATGGCAGACGGGTCACGTGATGCCAAGATGGCGGTACCCATGCAAAGTTGCCTGAAAGCGTCTATAGGTCTTGTCACGTCAAGTTATGAGACATCAACTTCCCTGCTAACTTAAGCGGTGAAACTGAATCGGTCTGTAGGTCTCATAACATCAGGTCACGTGACACCAAATTTCCCACTAAATTTAGAAGGGAAACTGAATCGATGTTACTGCCATAAATTTTTCCATTAAATTTGCCAGAAAATGCACATATGAACGGAGAGACAGAAAAAATTTTGGGATTGGGGGGGTGGGGGGTTCTTTAAAGGGCAACACGGCTTCATTTTTGGTTTTGTAAAAAACAGCGCTGTCCTCTTCAGTATCACCTAGGAAGACAACACGTCAAATATTACGACGCATTTCTGCCTAAATGTTTCTTAAACGATCCGGCAAACTTTGACACTCGCCAAGTTGCCAAAATCGGCTGACTCGAGCGGGCGAATTCAGGCGCAACCAAAAGCACAGTCAAGGCTATGGCATGGGCGTAGCCAACATTACGCTAAACGTCATTACCATTGCCCCCTTTTTGCTTGTTTTTACTTCTACGGGGGAGCGTAGTGGATGACGTCAGCAACATTTCCTCTCGGCCCTCAGCAGTATCCACGTGATTGGCATAACGCGCCTGCGCAGCGCACTTCTTGGGAGCCGTACGGCCGACCTGCCGTGATTTCGCCATCACCGCCGTCTCCTGCGTCACATCCGCCGTCGTCGTCTCACCGTTTGTGATTACTGTCTCTCGGGGTTTCATCCACCCTATGGACACTATGTGCGCAGATATATGCCGCAGTTGTGCAGACGTCGTCGAATGCCGTAGACACCAAAACGTGGCGAAGAATGCAGACCACACTCGAGGCGTACGCGCGCCCCAATTTCGCCTGTCGTTGCGTAAAGGATTACGTGACATCTTGTACCACGTGATGGCCATGTTCTTTGCGGCCCAAGGCCAACGTTGCCAGACGAAGCAGAAGTTTCGGTTTCGATTTCCGCTCATGTTAAAAGTTAGCTTTTAAAAGTTAGATTAAAAAATATATATCCCATTTTTCACGAAGCAAACAACCTGGAGTCTTTTACTAAGGTTTTTTAATGCGAAATGACTGATTCTCTCAAAATCATTGGAATTGAGCAGAGCTGCCCTTTAAAAAACATTTCATGCTTTAAAAATGGGATCATTCATCTAATTTGGCCCAGGGGGCTAAGTTGGAGGCCATAGGGGCTACTAGAAAAGAGGCAAAGTTGGTTAGTTAGTTAGCTAATTAACAAAATATGTTTCATTAACTTTCTACATTTTCATTTCTGGGGGCATAAGATAGTTGGAGAACTGATGTTTAACCTCATTGGGGTCTATCCAAGACGTAACATTTAAATTAAAAAAATTTGTAGCGGGTGCTACGGTGCAAAAAACGTAATTCTTGTCCACAACTTCAAACAAAAACAATGGGGGCAAAAAGCGCCAGTGACGCTGATCCCCTTGTTCTACCCTTGCATCACACTGCCGACGTCACCTGTGATGAGGACACGTGGATTGCAGACTTGGCAAAGCCAGAGGTATCAATGTCATGGGCACCCTTTGCTCACTTCGGTTCAGTTCGAAGCCAACGGCGACATCTCTCACCCTGTAGAACAAGGGCGACATCTCTCACCCTGTAATGCCTACGACCAATTTTTCAATCAATGTTTCCTGTCACGGCTAGACCATAGTAGGGTTGAACGTCAATTCTCCAATTGCATTACATCCCTCCCAAAAACATTGAAGAAGTTAATTAAAACTTTTTAGTCAACTAGCTAACGAAGTAATGAAAAACAGCTTATTTTGTATTATGTGCTCTGTTGAGTTTCTATGCTGTTGCTGCATGTAATTTGATGTTATACGCTCCGTTAAGTTGTTAAACAGTTTTCTTCTCTTGCTTCCACTATTCACATACCAGAATGGAGAGTGAAGTTATTCTAACTAACCGACTTCGCCTCTTTTCTAATATATAGGTAAAATATCATTTTACTGTAAAGACACTTTGTTTAATTAGAGAACGGTTGAGGAAATTTGCGGGTTCCCCGTGAAGGTGCTCTGAGGAATCCAGTCCGAAAACCCGTGTTCTGAATAAGGTTCTTAATCTTGGGGAATGTCTTGCCTTTGAAGGAAGGTCAAGGAACCCCTGTCGCCTTCTACATTGTTACACTCAAGCAGTAGAGAATCCTACAGACCTCATTAACTTTTATTAATATTAATATTAATAGTGCACACACTAGGGCGTGTTTGGTCAATAGCTATGCCTCGACACATTGCACTAAAAATGCTAAAATGTTGCCTGAATTGGTAAAAGGTTTTATTCAGGGGTAGAAACGATCGATACGACTTGGGTGTTTTGGGAAACCCCTGAGGACGTTTCAGGGTACCCCTGAGTTCCTGGGAAACCAGTTTGAGAACTCATGCTCTACATGTGGTTTCTTTCATGGCTCCATCAAAAGCCGGTCGCATCACGACCCCAGCCAAGTGCTCACCCCTGAAGACATGGTGCACACCAGGAAGTCAGACTCTGCGAGCAAATGGATGTCACTGATCACTCCAAAGAGTGAGGAGCTTTTGCTTCGGACACCCAGGTCGTGTGCCTGGCTGGACGACAAATTGTTGTGAATGACCAGGTAGTCTGGGAACCTGCATAAACGAGATGAGGAGATGCATCGCTGAAGAAAGACACTACAATGTAATCCACTTTTAACTATACCACATATAACGATGTACCACTTATAACGATCAGTTTCTAGGGTTTCCAGACTAGAAGCAATCAGTTTCTAGTGAACAAAAGGTTAGGGCGCAAACGAGCTGGTGGTGGTTAGACATTTGACTAAAACCTTTGAGACTGGGACGAGAAGGGACGGACAAACACAAGGTCTAAAACACAGCTGAAATGTATTCAACAACGAAAGGGCTTATATATAGGCTAGACTAGAAACAATCAGCTTCTAGTCCAGATAGAATTATAATCAGTTATATTGATTTAAATTTTGAATTTTCTCATTATCGTTATAAATGAATTGCTTTGTATAAGCATCAAAGAGAGATAAAAGGGCAACTACCAATCACCTGCTCTTGTCAACTTATTTTTAGGCAAAGGGCAAGACAGCGACGGACGGAGTGAAACTGAAGTGATGCGATTTTCGGTTCGGCAATTTTGTTGAAATGGCAACTTTTATTACAACAAAGCAATGCACCAATCTAACTGAGTTTTCTTGGGGGCAATATGCAGAAATGCACATGCAGTGTTCCTCCTAGCAAAGCCCGAACATAAGGAATATACTAGCGAGAGCACAAGTTGTTCTTTTGTTAGAAAGTTCAACACCCGCTTAATGTAAAAATAAATTGGCTCTCATTTGAGATGGAGCGAAACTCGCGCCCTCTAGGCGATCGGTGCAAAGCTGAAAAAAATTGGCGTTGTCCAGGAACCAATTCTGGGGCCTCTCTAAGACTATAGTGAAAAGCTCTACCAACTGAACTAACCAGGAGCTAGCCACCAGTAGAACAAAGAGTTGCTGACAGTTAGTGCCAGTCTTCATAATCGTACACACAGCACAGCACTTGATGTTTAATGAATAGATGTTAATAATTTAGGGCAATGGGCCCTTTCCGGAAATGTTGGGTGCCACCTATCAAGAAGCAGGAGAAATGTTTTCGGTGGCCAACCTTGCTTCCAGTTCTGCCCGCTCCAAGCTATGTTGACAGTCTGAAAGTCATCGGTAAAGGCATTCAGCGTTTGTTTTTTCTCTATCGAATGCGATCAACTACTTTACATTTGTTTTCAATGAATGCGCTGACTATGGATGACGTCATCCATTTTGCCGAATGAATGAATGACGGACTTTGCTGTAGCGCCCGTCGTGACCGACGGCATAATTGAAGCTCTCTTCGATCAATGAGAAAGTACAAAGATTTGCATTAAACAAGGTTCCATCTTATATGCAGTATCAGCAGTAAATTTAGAAAATATTTCATACCAAGTCATAGTTAAGGCAATCTTTTTTTTTTAAATATTTGTATAACTTGCTCGCAAATTTTAATTGACAGGAAGTACTCTCATAAATGTCAAGGCTCACTCTAAAATCATTGGAAAAACTCAGCGCCTGCAGATACCAATCTCACATTTTCATCAAACATGTATTGTGGTGGATTTCAGCTTGTGAAATTTTGAAGCATAGATCTATTTTTGTGAAAAATAAGACCAGAAAACCTGCCCGGGTCAACGGTGGACGTCTTCGGGGGCGACACAGTCGTCTGCAAACACTGTTGACCCTGGCAAGTTTGTTGGTCTCGTTTTTCGCTGGAAGGAAGCTACACTTCGAAAGTTCAGAAGGTCAAATTCACCACTGTAATATGTGCTGAATCATCTTCTCAATGTGCTGAATCATCTTCTCAATGTGCCGAATCATATCATGTCACTTAGTCATTCACTGAGGGGTTCTTGTTCCCATGTGTTTTCGCTCAAGGGCTTTGAAGGTCGACTGAACAATGGGACATATAAGGCATTCGCCTAAAAAGACATGAAATTGGCCACACCCGTGTGTTTTAAGTCTCGGGATTAAAGACAATGTTGCAAACTAATTTATTTATTCAATGCAAACAAGAAGAAAAAACATCAAGTCAGCCATTTCATCTCCCTTATTTATCCACAAGACCAGCTGATGCAGTCGTGGAGAGAAACGTCTGCTCCCATTTCTTTTTGTGCGTGCACATAGCAACAAACTGTGCAGCATAACCGCTTTACCTCAATGCTTCGTGATTATTTGGTAATGGTGGGCGATTCCAATGTTTACAACAACCAAAAAATGGATAGGCAGTTTGTGTAGCAATGTGAGATCGCCACTTTAGCAAGCAAAAACGTGCGCCAGTCAAGCGCACCATCATAAAAACGTGAACTCCGAGACATTTACTCTGTGTGGAACATAGACAACATGACAGCATACCTAACCAATCTGTACACTTTATTTGCACACCAATAAAAAAAAAAGGAACAAAAACACGAACTGTTTTTGAAGTGGCAACTGCAAATGTGGGAGCTGACTTGTATTTACACATCAATCAAAACTAAAGGAACAAAAACATGAACCTGAAGTGGCAACTGAAAACGCAAGAGTGCGTTGAAGACTGCCTTTACAAGTCGTCCGCATTGTTTTGCAGGATTGCCTGAATCCACAGCTACAGCTTCGTTGGGAGCAGGTCAGTAGGAGGAAACGCAAAGAAACCTAAACCGCAACAACGCTTGCTGTCGCTGCCTCAGCCGACAACGAAACAGACTTGGGTTATGTCGGAGATCTCCGAAACGTGCACCCACCGCTGCTTCCCACAGTTCCGAGCCGGACGCACTACGCCATACAAAATGGCAAACTCCTGACTGCTGCTGCTGCGCATGCACTGCGGAAGCTCCGGAAAAACCCCATTTCCCGAGTCAGAAAATATATATATGAGAATACATTTACTTCTATCCGCGACGACAAAGCACATTTCGCACCCCCTAGGAAAATTGTGTCTTAGAGGATTCTTTTTCATTGCATACCAGTCGCCTTGAGGGTGCGAATTGCTCTCGATATCGAGTGGAAATAAATTTATCCTTATCTGAATCTCCATTTGGGGGGTTGCCCCAAATCATTAAAATCCAACCATCACTTTAAAAGGCAAGAAGGTGCGAAGCGTCGTTCCGAAATAGTTGTCAAGAAACAGAAGCCTTCAGGAACTGTCCTAAAGTCAGGGTCATCTCAGTACTATCCCTGTTGCGATGGCTAAATGAAAGCCACCCTATATGAAACGTAATAATGAAATACCACGGGTATTTGATGGACGCAGAAGTCAAGCGTACGACAGGAACAAGATCAGACATTCCCTCGACTCGGCTCTTGGCATCCCATCATAGCAATCGCGTAACTCGATTAAGACAGGCAACAGTGCGGCTCACTTTTTCCTGATCTGGTCGACGACCTTGGGCTCGTCCGTGGCCACAAACACCCTCTTCTTCTCGACAGGGGCCGTGAGTGAGAGCCCGGCGTAGAACTCCTCCACGTGGGACATGTACTCCTCGACCGAGTGGTAGGCGGCTTCCCTGCTCTTGTCTGTCTGCCTGATGTGAACCCTGCAACGAGGGGCGCCCTCTTTTGTCACAGGGTGGTCACAGATGTGGTGCGCTTCGGGAGCGTCTTTTGCCATACGGATCCTGAAGGCTGGTTCACACATTCGCATTTGAGCGTGATAGACAGCATTGCCATCGCTCACAGCTCTGTATGTCAAGAGAATGTGCTCATGCCATCCATTAGGCAACCCTGGAAAAATCCGATTCGCATATTTAATTTATTGTACTCTCAGGGCCCGAAGGCATATAACTAGATCTGAGGTCTAGTTAAACATAGATATATAGGGTGTCCCCCCCCCCCAAGCGGACCCACCGCCGTAAAACGAGCCGGAAAAATATCCGCCTGCACACAGAAAGCTTAAACTATCGCCAAATGTAAACCGAGCCGGTCAGTTTTACTGTGTGAAAATTCAAAGTGCAGTTCTCTTGCTGTAAAAAAAATTAGAGCAAAATACTTGACAAAGTCAAGGTTGGGCACGTTTGCAGACATCCGAGTTAGCGACGCCCTTTACTTCTTGCAACACCTCCCGATAGGTGCAGTGAGCAGAAAAGAGTGCATCGTCTGCTCGTTGTGCATGTCGGGAGATGACGTCGCAAGTTAGTAGCATCATTAACCCGGTCATCTGCGAACGCGCTTAACCTTCTCCTTGGCAAGTTTTTTGCTCTCATTTTTCGCAGGAGGCAAACTGCGCCTTAAAGTGTCGCATGGCCAAACTGACCTGCTCAGTGCAAATTCGGTGAAAATTCTACCTTTCTCAGGCGCCAATTTTTCAGGCTCGTTTTAGAGCAGAAGGTTCGCTTGGGACACTCCATACACTATCTGCATGTGTTATCTGCATATACGTTATCTGCATTAAGGCAGCTTCATTGTACGTAGACACGAAAGGGGGAAGCCAGGAGAGACCTATACCACGTCTAGCTTCCCTCTTCCCCTTCGTCCCAATATAAATGACAAAATTATGTTGTGTTTGCGAGATTTAATTTAGCATCTAAGAGGAATGGTCACTTGTAACACTGTCAGAGTTATTTCAAAGCGGCGGTGAGAGAATGCTGCGTAAAGTATGTGCAGACGCAAAGCACTCGGGGGCTAGCCAAGAAAAAGAGCAACTTGTTTTCTCATTGTAAATGGTCACAAGTGTTTGCAACACAGTCGATCACAAAGACAAATGGTTGAATCAGCCTCAAGTTGTTCCGGTGCCAATCAGCCCACAGATACTTTGCCAGGGCTGTGTCCCTACTCATGCAATGGGCGGATTTAAGGGTGGGGAAGGGGAGGAGGGGTGAATGTCCCCCCCACGGTCAACTTTTCTTAATGAAAGATAACGATACATAAGCTTTTTTTTATCAAAATATTTTTAGTTTTTGATGACATGACAAATATTCAGAGTTTATCTCGAAGCAGATATCGAATAGTAGCATATTATTCGAAAATACTATTCCAAAATTTAATTATTTGCCAACACTACTAAATTTACTAGATAAGAAACAAAACTTGTTTTTTGGTTATGAGCATCAATGACATTTAAGATGTTGAACATCAGGATAACAAAAATTGGCACGTAAACAATAAATATCCTTCTTCAAACAATCCCTCCAAACTTAAAAGGTTAAAACAGCGCAAAAGACAACAGACAGGGTAAAGAAGGACACAGACAGTGCACTGTCTGTGTCCTTCGTTATCCTGTCCATTGCCTTTTGCGCTGTTTTAACCTTTTAAGTATGTCACACCAACTCGCCCAGGCTTCAACCTTAGCAATCCCTCCAAACTCAAAAAGGTTACCCCCAAGATTTCTTCCACTACTCTAGCTAATTTAGTTTCCATCTACTCTACTGACTGTACCATCGAATGGACGAAACCTATATAGAGGTAATAAAAAAACAAGAAAAATAACAAAAAATAACTTAAACCTAGAGAGTAGTCTATACTTATCCACTAGCAATACCCAGGTATCCTTCCTAAAACTCGAATTTGGAGATGTCAACAAGATATCACTGTCTATTCTGCATACTATACTTTTCACCTCAAGAACCGCAATAAAAAAAGTCTGGCTCCTTGCGGAGCATCACCAATTTCCACAATTATGTGGAGGGTTAAGGTATATCAGGGATCGCACGGGTACTTGAAAACCCTTGAATTTGAAAACTGCATTTTCCAGACCTTGAAAGCTCTTGAATTTCTAGCAGTGCTTGAAAACCCTTGAATTTCTTGATGATAGTTAGTTGTTGTTGTTTTTTTCGGCAATATTTAAACAATTTTTTGCAATAATACATAAATGGTTTTTTCACGTGTATGTTAACATAAATTCCAAAATTTCAACAAGAAAGTTTTCTTATGTGGCACATTTAGACACATTTAGCGGATGCCCGTTAAGCACCTGGCCACAATGGTAGCAGTCCCGGTGGTTTTGGATCCGGCCTCGCCCATCTGTCATCTTGCGATCGTGCCCCTCGTTCGCCTTGTTCTAGTTTGCTAGTTACTCCTGGTTTGCTTGTTCCGCTTTTGTTTTAGGCTACACATGGTGGACGTAGTTTAAGTTGTGCGCAATGCTTGGGATGTGCAACTAGTAACTACAGACACTGAGAAAGTAGAGGCAACAGGTGGTATCACCTACAGTGTCAAGTCGAACAGCCTAAGGAAAACGGCGATAACGAAGATGCAAGACCTTCTAAAAATCAACCAGGAAATCAAGGAAAAGCTGGAGTAGCTCTACTGAACCCTTTACTGGCACCTCTTTGGCAAATGCGCCCTTTCCTAGGTATTGTACAATAAAGAATTTTTGCAGTGCATTCAAAAAAGTTGTTATATTATAAATTTACTAGACAGAGTATTGGAAGGGGTCCTTGAAAATATCTTTACCGGCCCTTGAAAGTTTTTGACAACTGTTGAATTCTTTTCTTTGAAGTCTGTACGATTTCTGTATACGTAGGTGTATTTTAGATTATTAGATATATGTTATCTTATCGAGACATCCACGCGTCAAATGCCAAAAGCATTGCTCCTTCCTCTGACAACCCAATCTTGTAAGAACTATTTCGCGCTGCGTATGAACAATGTGCAAAACTTCCTCTTTTCTTCAGGTAAAAACGAGTATAGCTGCAGTTTTATATAGAAACTGCGTCTAATGCAGCATTTTGCTCCGGAGGAGTGCTTTCATCTCAGCATACAGGTGCGCCGAGGTGCAGCAAAATATGCACTCGCAATGCCTACTTTGCAGTTGTCACTTCACTGCAGTACATTAATGCACAGTGAGAAGCACACTCAATAAGACTGCGAACCCGCCAGAACAGACCAAAAACATAAGAAATGATACGAAAGTAGTAAGTATTTTATGCAGAGACCAAATCAAATACTACTATATCTAAGGCCATAATCAAAACGTAAAAAAATTTGCGCAAGCTTACCGTAACAAACTGGACATGTAGTTAACCAAACAGCTAGTATTACATTTTCAGTATTAATAAAGTGAAATTATATTTTGATGCAGTGTTAGTGAAAATTCCTTGTATTTTGGCAAAATGTAGAAGGAAGTAGTGCGGTAAGCCCTTTGGTGACATGTGGTGCAGTAATCCCAACATTTTTGGGATATCATGGTACAGTAGAAACCCCTTATAATAACTCCGCATATATAAAATTTCAATTATAGTAAAAGGAAGCGTCGGCCCCGACTGAATTCCCATTTTCTCTATGGCTCAAAATCCTGATATAGTAAACCATTACCACTCGGAATGCTGGTTATAGTAAAACACAGCGGCGCTGATGAAGTGTTATTTCCCCACCACAGTGTAATTTATCGGTGAGATCGGCATAGATCGGCTCCTAGATTCTCTAAAAGTGTGCATTAACTACCAGAGTACTACAGGCTACAGTGCTACATCGTACGATGACAGCGTTCTGAATGGTACTGCGGTCGCTCGTGATTGTTTCCATTTTCAGGGGTCATCGATCATCCGCCATACCAAAACAATAGGCCTAACAAAACTGAAAAGATGCTGCTTTTTTTTTTTTTTTTTTTGAGTTTGGGACTGAACTGTGCATTACGACTGATTCACATCGTGAGTGAATTACGCTCATTCAAGAAGCAGGTAACGAACAAATACAAAAGCAAATTGCGGATGAATTCGGCATTTTTGTAGCAACGGTGTTGGCCTTGGTGGAAAACAGTAAGCGTATTGAGGACACAATAGCCGATGGAAACAGCGGAAACTGCAAAAGCTTCCGAAGCTCCAAAAACGAGAACGCTGCCACCGCGCTGCTTGAGCGGTTTCAAAAAGCGTGTGCTGCAAACGTGCTGGTCAATGGACCTGTTACCAGAAAAAAAGACTTTGAGGCATCAAACGGATGATCTGAACCTTTCAAGGCGGGGAACTGTCTTAGTTTTCATCAGAAGTCGGGTGACGAAGGGCAGTTTTTGATGCGTCCGTTAAATAATGAACCGAGCAAGTGCTGCCCAGAGGAAGAACCTGAATTCACCCCTACAAGGCGTGAACTCTTGTTGGTTTTGGACAGTGGGGGGACTCTAAATGGAGCACAGGCAAATGGGCAACACTATGCCCACATGACAAGCCTCAAGAGCTTCCTTGTGAAGTACAAAGCACCTACAAAACAAGCTGATATAACTGAGCTCTTTACTGCAACCTAAGCGGTATTCTTATAGTTGTGGTGTTTGTGTTTTTATAAAAAAACATTTTATTCATTTCCACTCTCTTTTTATAGCTTTAATAACATATTTTTTAAAGGTGCTGCTGATGTATAATGAAACTCCCGATATAATAAAATTACTGCCCGGTCCCGACAGGTTTACTATAAAGGGGTTCTACTGTAGTTACATTGAACCAAAGTTTCATACAAGGGCTGTGTAAAAGCGTGTTTTGGAAAGCTTTTCCTACTTTCTCAAGATTCCTTTTTGAATCACAACACAAAGCTTTGCCCCGGTACCCCGGATACTTGCCCCAGATCTAGAACTTGGATTTGAATATTTTTGTTAGGGTTGGATATTTCATAAATTAGAGAGTGCAATGAAGCTAATGTTTCTGGAAACTTTTAACTACAAAACATTCTAATTGGCAAAGACTTTAATGACGCATTTGTAATCATCAGCAAAATAATTACAACTTATCATGACTTTTTTAAAATGAAGCTAAAATTATAAAAACGGCTCTCTAGCAATTTCTACTCTTCATAGAATATGTAGACATACTTAAGGTCCATACGCACATTCGCGTTTGAATGCGTTTGAGTGCGTTGCGGAGTCCTTGCGGCCAGGAGCAGTCACTTGCGGTGCGACGCGAACCTTCCCGCAACGCTCGGCAGCGCGACGCAAGCGAGTAGAGACTCGCTCAACTTTCCGAAGCGTTGCGGTACGTTCGACCAATCAGAAGCCAAGGAAGGAGAAGAGGGTGACGTGTCCGCTCGCGCCACTCGGCCGACTCGGCGAGACGTATCCGGTTCTCCGCTCGCAGTGCTTGCGTTTTCGTTTTGGGGAGCGGTGGGGACTGGTTTTTCCAAGGCTGCGATGTTCAAGCTCGACAAAATGTTGGGGCAGCCAGCGGGATTCTCCCAAGATCGAACTCTTCGACGCTGTCTCTGGGCGCCGCCATGTTGCCATGGATTTCGCTTGCTATTGGCGAGCGGCTAGCGACTATAGCGCATTCTTATTGGCGGTTGACTGCATGTCAGCGCAACTGTGTGTACAAGTATGGCGCAAGTGCTCTTTGCAACGCAACGCGTCCGCTTGCCGCTACGGAACGCACCGCGCTCAAACGCAGATGTGCGTATGGACCTTTAGTGTTATAGTTTTGATGGGGGTATTGTAGATAAGTTGGGCAAAAACGTGCCTGATGAAACTGAGATTTTCTTGGAAACTATAAGAGATAGGAAAACAATAAGGTTATGTTTTTTTTAGTTAGCACAAAAAGTTATGGTGGATGTGATAACTGAATATAAATTGAATGAGAAATGATAGAAAAATTATCAAGGGCAGGGTTTCCCCTTAACCTGACATTTGGTTGATTTCTATGTATTTCGAGAGATTTCATTATTGGTGACTGTTGTCTCAACAGTTTATTGAAACGTGCCAAGACTAGCCAAAATGGCTGTGGGTTCAGATGGATTGTCGGTAACCTGTAATGTGCACTTAGGGAAATAAAACTTTTGGATTGAATTGAAAGGCAACTCACCCAACGATGGGGTGAGCGTAACCCTGGGCTGCCTTGAGCTCCTCTATCTTCCGCAGTGTCGAGTCTTGAAGCCTGAAGGCATAGCTCACTATCTGCCCATACCACCAGGCGTACGGGCTTCCGTGGTTGCCCACCAGGGGCTCCACAATTGTGGAAGGTAGGTCCAAGATCTGGCTCCTCTCCTTGGGCGCTAGACGCACACAGGGCAAAGAAAGACTGGACATCATCATCTTTCAAAGGGCTAAGACTATGGCACCTGAACGTTGCAGTACTAGCGACTGCGCATTAAAGTTCAGGAAAAAAAAACTGCTCGAGAAAATGCAAGTGTCTCTGTCATCCTGGCACCATAGTAAGGAGGGCTTACAAAAAGGGTGCCTTGCTTTCAGGGTCTATTAAGGCGAAAGGCTTATCTGTCTCATCGTTCAGCCGACCTTCAAAGTCCTTGAGCGAAGACACGTCGGCGACACGAAAGGTACCAAAACATTTACGTGACCACACAGGCGAATTAGAGGCAATGAAATTAAGAAGGATGACAAAGCGGATTAAAAGGAATCAAAGTGAAGTCCTAGACGTCGTCCTCTAGACGTCGTTCTTGACGTTGTCCTACACGTCGTCCTAGAGGTCGTACTAGAAGTCATCCTAGACGTGGTCCTAGATGTCATCCTCTAGGCGCCGTCCTTGAGGTCGTCCTAGAGGTTGTCCTAGAAGTTGCCCTAGGCATCGTCCTTGACTGGCTTTCGCCGTCCTACACGTAAGCGGGCCTTAAGTGTACTCGTGTAACTTTTCCAGCCAATCAAAAATAATGTTGCAATTTTTTTTTTTTTCTTTTTACAGATTTAGTGTTTTTAGGGGTGTACGTCTTTAGGGTATAGTTTCCTTCAAATTCAGCGGTATTTTTCGGTGTTCATTTCTAGTCACAGAGTTGACATTTTTTGGGGCCCGCACTTTCAGAGTTCATTTTCCTTTTAATTTGGGGAGGGGGGGATGTCCTTTCGGAGTTTATTTCGTTCTGCAGATTTTGTGTTTTTCGGTGTCCATTTTTGCTATCACATTAATATCTGTGTTCGTGGGGGCTTATGTTGAAGAATATGAGGCACGGATTTGGGATTTCCCAGCCTCCGGGCAACATGCAAGTGACACAAATGTTTGGAAGATGTCCTGGCACTAGTAATAAAAGAGAATGAGGTAAGCGGCAAGGTTCCCCAAGAACCAGACCCCTTACCTCATTATGCAGAAACGTTTTGGGAACCCACGTTTTAATCAGTAGAAAACTTGCACTGCATTCTTTGTAGCTGTTTTTGTCAAATTACTTCAGCCTTGTTGCTTTCCTGGATGGACTACCAATTTGTTTGTCTTGTTGCTGTTCTTTGGGTATTAAGCATTTCTGATTCTGCTTATCCTGCTTGGACCACTATGGTTTGGAGTACGAAATATATAAATACATAAAGAAGCAGCTTCGCAGACAGATCAATAGGGGCTTTGTTCTGGATCAATGCAAAATGAAGCTGCAAGTAAAGATTTGTTTCAATGAAGTTTCAGTTTTTCTTATTCAAGGATAGTTCTAATCTGGGTATTCTTTGGTATTCCTGGATTTTGATAAAACAGCCCTAACTTGTCAGAGTTTAACAGTGTTTACTTGAAGGGGGCGGAGTAACATTGGTGGCGCTGCCATCTGCCGGTGAGCACATGAAACAAGCTTCAAAACCTAAACGCGAGCCAGACTCGTGATAAGGATTTCTGGTTCCTAATGAAGGGCAGAAGTGACACTTATGTAGTAGCCAAAGGATTAACTCTGGTCGTCACCGTACACATACGGCGGTGATTACATATTTGAAAGTGCCTGCCTAAACGCGAAACTCAGCACATTGCAGGAGCAGTTGCTATTTGGTATGTCTTTGTCAAACTATAAACATTATATTCAGATGGTGTTTCGCTTATTTGACGGGCTATTTACAGTTCCTAAATTAGATGCTGTGTGCACATGACGCACGCTTTACATACCGGCCGCTTTACCGGTAGTGCGGATGGGGGCACTGGCTCTTCCAATTCAGACTTCCAACGATTTTAGGAAATGAGTTCTTAGGAAGAGAGCTTGTTGTCCGACGGAAAAGCTTTGCGAAGTACGTCCAGTTAGGAAGGGAGGTACTTTGCGCCCACTTTGCGACCGTTAAACGTGGCCCGCCACGTTTAGCGGTCTGAAGTCGCTAAAAGTGGCGGAAACGGATGCACCAAATTAAAAAGAAATGAAAGAAAGGTGACGGCTTTTTGTCTAAAATATTCTAGTTTTATGCTTGTAAACATAAACAGCGTGCAAGCACTGTACGTGCTTCAAGTAAATAATTAAGCAAAAACCTGCGCATCGACCCTTTCTTATTGTACCTTTTCTTTAAACAAAAAACCAAACCACTGGGAAACACCTTTTGGCAAAAGAACTTGACCGTCAAACGGTTAAAAGAATATGAATTATACCCACACTAAGAACTACGAAAGAGACAGATTTACATTTACAGTGTTTCATTAGTCAGCACGAAACGCCATTTATCGGGGAACAAATATAAATTCTCTAACGGGAGCAAGACGTGGATGAGGTGAGCACTTGGCGCAGACCGTGCACCAGATGTGGATTATCTAAGAAAGAATACCTTTTTCTCTGCCAAAACTTGCCCCCATTATCTAAAAAAGAACACACCGGGCACCGAAGTTTGTCTGTCTCTTGTGCAGCGGGTTGTGGCATCGCAGTCAAGACCTCAGATTGGAAGGTTATAGTGGATAAACGCAAAAGCTTGCCACCTTCGTGTAGTTCGAAGGGTAGATCGTTTTCTGGGACCGACGTCTACCGGACACACTCAACGAGCAAAGAAGCTACAGCTGAGACGTTATCCGCTCCCGACCGAGAAGTGAAAGGCTGCGGGACGGAACTTTGTCCCACACGCGATCCCTCCCTCTCGCCATGCCTCCTCTCTTAAGCTGCAGTCCTTCTACTAATACATATGTCATACAAAAGACGGTGTGGAGAAGACACTGTCCGGAGCGTGTTTCTTCTGGGTATGACGTCCCTGTCGCATTAGTCATGCAAAAAACTGTCCCCAGGCACGTTCGAAATGCAAGTAGTATGTATAAAACAAACATGCTCAGAACCTGTGCGAGGCGTGTCCGCATTATAATAGCATCATTGTGTCTGCGGCGAATACCGGATTTTTTGTACAATGTACGAGGAGTGTGACTGGCTTTAGGCAACATCCTCCCTTCGTGCATGAGGAGACCTGTTTTAATGCAAAAGCATTAACTGTCCCATGGTACGAGCCGACGTCATCAGTTTGAAGCGCGAAAACGGCCCCTAGTTTCCATGATCCCAAAGGTCCCATTGCTGGCACACGGCGACGAGGCTCCCACTGGCCGCAACGTGCGTCAGTTCCGATGATCGCCGCCAGATGGCGCTGCGTGTCCGTGCCACCAGCGCGCCGATAAAACTAACCGCCGCAACCCCATGCCGCTACAAGCCCCGCGCCGGCTAAAACAGACACGTTGCCGCGTGCTCGGAGGCTTCTGCTCGTCTCGCCGTTGAACAACATGCCGTCGCCTCCATCATCCACATCGTCGGCGGTGCGTCTGCTTGTCTCGCCGTCGACAAACATGGCGCCACCTCCATCATCCACATGGTCACCGGTGCTTCTGCTCATCTCGATGCCAACGAACGTGGCACTGCCTCTAGCACCCACATCGTCGGCGGCCGCCAGCTCGGCAGTGACGAAACCTGCCCGTCCACGCAAGTACACCACAGACGAACTAAGGAAGCAGAATAACGCAGCACACCGATCGAGGAGGCAGGCCGCCAAATCTACAAATCGCTGTTAAGTCTCCGACTACATGCCGGGAAGAACGAGCAGTGGCGTAACGCGCTGTGCGCTGTCGAGTTGCCCGGTTTACTCACCACCGTGTGTGTCTACTTGGCACAAAACACACCTCAATGTGAGGTGCCTTCGTTTGTCCTTCGTAATATCCCACCAGACATACGTTCCACACCGCTTGTGCTGCTCGGAGACTTCAACCAAAGCAACAAAACTAAAGACAGGTTCCTCGACACGCTACGCGTCGACCTTCGGCTCAACCTCCCATCACAACTTCGCGGGCACTTGCATAGACCTCGCTTTCCACAACAAGAGATCGGTAATAAACGTTAAGTATGTCTCAACGTACTTCACGGATCACAAAACTATGCTCGCTGCAATCAATCCCAACCCGCCACCACCATGGGCGTACCAACCGGAGCGGCAAGGGGGACGCTTGCCCCCCCAGTTCTCAGAATGGGGCGGCAAGGCATGTGTTTTACCCCCTGAAAAAGCCGCCACTGGGCACGGCCAACACTAGCCGGCGGTGCCACAGGTATACCAAGGGCACCGCCCCGGCCATGGGGGGGGAGGGTTCTGGTTTGCCCCCCCCCCCAGTCAAAAACAAGTTGGTACGCCACTGGTCACCACCAACCCCTCCGAGGCCGTTGCATAGCCAACACTACACATCTAACCTCTACCCGTCGGAGGACGAAGACACCATGGCCACCAAAGAAGACATTGTCAGCTTGGATCTCCCTATGTACATTACCTAACACATCACTTGAAAATGAATACAGCGCCGTTTCTCACCAGTATCGCCCCACTGTTTCAGGCCTACAGCCAACATGCGAACGAAAGAACTTTAGAAAATTAACCCGCTGCAATTTCATCACAAAACTCTAAAACATACCCCACAACACAACTTGAAAACATTACTCGCGCCACAAAACCCTGCGGATTACTCACTCTGCGGCGTTCCATTGGACATTCATGCTTTTGCACTCAAAACTCATAAGAAGTGCTTAGGTGTCGTACGACTTTTTTTTTTGTCGACTCGCTCGCCATAGAGTTTGGCCGTACGGAACAGCCAGAAGCTCTGCATCTCTGGCTGGTCTCGTGGCACCAACCATAAATGTTCGAGCCCATCCAACCCGTCACACCAGATGTTGGGAGACGGTGGCTCGCTGAACAAATTATGGCGAGCAAATGTTAAAGTGCACGCTTCCATGTTCACTTAACATTTATTAGTCCCAATTTCGACGTTGAATCACTCAGTCATTAGTCAACTATGAAATTGATATGCCGACTGTTAATGTGTGCTTATAAAGGAATTGTGTCGAACCAAGATATTTCTTGTCTCCCTCTTTTGTTTCTCGGGCGCTGCTTGCATGCCATTGTAGGGGGCTGGGGACTAGCCAAGCCGTTTTACGGTTTTGTTTCCCAGCCCCCACATCCATCGGTTTGATAAGAAAATAAAAATAATTGTGTCGTAAAATACAGTATGTGAGACGGTGCAAGGGCCTATGCGGCACTGACCGGAATCGTAGCCGGGGTAGCCCTTCTCGATGGTGTTGTTCTTTGGAGCGTTAGAGCACGAAGGCCCGGCTATCGGCAGGAACGTCTTTGCCCACTCCTTCCCCGGTGCATAATGCCACTGGGAGCTGTCCAAGACCACCGTCCGGCCCATCCGAAGCGCCGCCACGAAGCACCACAGCACATCGTGGATGCCTGCCGCCACTCCGTGCGGGTTGTCTAGGAGGCATCGGAGCTTGGGCGTGCGGCCGCAATCGGTGGGATTCTGGAAGAATAAATTATAGTACAGTGAAACCCGTTTAAAACGAACCCACATACAGTGAATTATTGTCGATATCGAACTCACGGAAAATTTAAATAAAAATGCATGTAAAAAGTACTTTTTATGACAAACAACAAATTGGCTATATCGAACTTTTTCCCCCCCAAGAAGGCTTCCAAAAGTGCGCAAACTATTCTCTTCTAGCCTGTCTCTTCCCCCAAGAAAGAAGCAGGAAAGAGAAAAAATTCCAAAAGCTCAAGCTGCAAACAAAATTGAGCGAAGAGAAGTGATTCAGAAGGGGAAAAAGCTAAAAAAATACACTCTGCACGCACACACAGAAAAAAAAACTTAATCCCAAAGCGTCTGCTCACGAAGAGAAGGGATTCAAAAGGGGAGCTAAGCTAAACAAAAAAACTCTGCATGCATGCAAAAAAAAAAAAGAAACGAAAAAAAAAAAAACCTCAACAGCGTGGTGTTACAAGGCGGAGATGAAGAGATGAAAAAGAAAGAAGCTCTTGCCTTAAAGGGGCCCTGCAAGGACTTTTTTACTGGTTTTTAATTTGCATCGAACTGAGCGCACTGAACGTAGTAACTTAGTGAAGCTTTTGTTTTCTCGAAATTCCCTTTAGTTTAAAAGTGATAGGCAAATTAAAAGTAAAAAAAAACAAGCAAAAGATAACCTCCCTCATGACGTCCTTGGTTGCTTGAGAGTGACCGTGAACTAGAGGAGAGGTAGTGAACTTATCAAGCGCTCACGGCTGCCGCATCCGTGCCGACGGTGCGAGAGGGAGCCACTAAAGCATGTTCTGGATAGGCTGTATGCAGCAGGCAGCCAGGGCGGCTCGCATTGCATTTGCTGCACGATTAAACACTAATTCGGCATGACACTTCATTGGCCACAAACGGCAGCAAACACGGGGTAAAGATCAGTTCAGAATGCGAGCCACTTTGCACTGCCATACCGCGAAACGGCCAAACCACAAAACAAAGCTTCTCGCCGAAGGCCTTCGGAACGCTCAGAGCCTGTCGGATCCTCCTGTGCATACGACCGCTGCGCCGCCGCGTACATTCGGGACCTTTCCGTGTCGATGCCTGATCCCACTACTCCTTTCTAGTATGCGCCGCCTTTTCCACCGCTTGGTGGGGGTATGCTGACGAATCATTTCTTGTTTTCGTACTTTATGAACTGCATTCGTTTCTTTTCTGATCTAAAACACTGAACAAAAACTACTTTTATAAATAATTGAAACGGTTCGTGCCACTTATATTTTGTATTTTGACTAAAAAGAAGCTTTTAGCGGCTCTGACCAGTAGTAAGCCCAGGATTTAAGACGTCACATTTTGCGCGGTTTTGGTACCGCGGGTCGCCCTCGTCAGTGGAGGAGGTTTCCGCGTCGTCCGGTTAAAATATGACGCACTGGTATTTAGTTACTCTCTCCGTGCCCGCTGGCTTGCCCGAACCCCAAGAGACGTGGGAACCGCAAAAAAGGTAGATGCTTAAATATGATTGCAGGGCCCCTTTTAAAACGAACGGATTGTGGAAGTTTGTTGTAAATGTCTTTTGCTATATCTAACTACTTGCTATATTAAACTGATCGTAGCATTTCGTGCTGTTCGTTATAAACGGGTTTGACTGTACCACAAAAGCATTGCAATTGTGTTGAGATTATGCTTGGACAGCGGGAAGTTGCCGTACCTTCTGAACTGTAGTCCACAAACTATACATATTTAAAAGTTTGAAGTTTGCCTAGTGCAAACTATCTATAGGCACAGACTATAAAAAAATTGTTTCTTTTCTAGATTGTTCATTATGACAAGATGTGGCAGATTTTGTGACACACAGAATATGTTAATGATGATCTACGTAAGATACAATTTGGAATGTTGCAACTTTTTGTCAAACCTACGGTTCAACGTCGAACTTTGAGGTTTGACTGGTTCATTGAACATTTTAACTTCTTGCAAAATTCGATAAAGTTCGACTTATGAACAGTGTTGCTCAGCTTCTACAGAACAATTTCAAATTCGGGAAACAAAAAGTTTAGAAAGTGGTTTACTATGTATAAACACAGAATGTGTTATATGGCTAGCACCTAACCATATACGGTTAGGCACCAGAAAGATGATCTTAATAAACAGTTGCTAGTCCAGCAGTGTTTGTATGCCTTTTCTATCTCTCTCTAATACTTCCTTCATGTTTAGCTGGCACTACAATCTGACCTTAATCTGATAACGCTATGGTGTAACCAGTGGCTAATGGAACTAAACACTGACAAATGCAAATCAATGAGAATATCACATTCTCAAAATAAGTGTCATACTTACCATCTTAACAGTAAACCTCTCGCTGTAAAGTCTGTTTATAAATATCTTGGAGTTCACATAACATCTAACCTTTCTTGGAAGATACATGTCGAATACATAGTTAACAGTGCTAACCACATGTTAGGGTACTTGAAAAGAAACTTCTTTCTCGCTCTGTCTTCGTTGAAACTAACCATGTACAAAGCTCTAATTTGTCCCAAAATCGGAATATGCTGCTGCTGTATGGGACCCTTTTCACTCGTCACTAATTACCATACTTGAATCCATTCAAAACCGCTCAGCCCGTTTCATTCTGTAAAACTACCACCGCACCGCCAGCATCACTACAATGAAAGACACGTTAGGTTTACCATCACTTATTCATCGCTGTAAAATATTTCGTTTGTGCCTTTTTCATAAAACATTCCATCAAAATGCTGTCTTTCATCAAAAACTAATTAACCTACCATCCTACATCTCCGCTCGCAGTGATCAAAGTCATAAGGTTGGCATTCCAAATTTTAGAATATCGTTATTTCAATATTCTTTCATGCCTCAAACGTCCTTGGATTGGAACCACCTTCCCGCCTCGACTGCCAACATCACTGATATTGTCCTGTCTAAGAATGTCCTTACCAATATGTGCACATTGTAAATATTTTATAGCTCACTCCCCTCTTCAATGTATTTACCTTGAAGGTATTTGAAATAAATAAATAAATGAACCAACTAGCTCAGCTTCAAGCTGTAACAGATTACTTTCGTTCGTTAGTAATGCCGAACCAATGAAGCAATACATACAAAAAAAAAAACTTTTCCTCTGACAGGTGCTATCAACCTATTTTCAAATTTTCGCGCATGCACACTGCCGTGTATTACTGCGTGTTCGCCGTGTATAGCGAACACGACCTATTGAGCTCGAACAATGGCCGATGCAACTGCAGACACCAGGATGGGAGAACCGGGCGGCGAGCCACGGAGAAGCACGGGACGCCTGGAAGAACAGACTGGGCACGGTCGCAGACCAGAAAAGACACTTCTTGTAACACCAGCCAATTGTAACCTAAACAGTTAAATAAATATATCCTCGCATTATCCCAAGTTATCCGGTACATCACACACACGAAAGTCAAACTTCGTGTTGGATATTTAAGAAGGTCGGACTTGGTTGAACTCGAATCTCGACAGGTTCATGACATCCCTAGATACAACCTTCTTTTTTATCTATAATAAAGAAGGCATTTGTCAAGGTGAGCAGTGTATGAAAAATTTCTTACATACAGGCTAGGTGCCAGGTGCGGACCATACACAAGGCCTGAATTATCTACGGAAAAACTTTTTTTAACCGAAATTTGTTACTGCAGACTATGCACAGGCTGCGGACTATAGTCCTGAAAATACGGTAGTTGGCCCAATGAGCGTTTGGTGTCTCTGACGTAGGAAAGAAATGTTAACCTGTGCGGTATAGTTGCTAGCCTGGGGTCTTTAATGTGAATCACAGAGTAGTGGAACATAACCACACACCAGTATGGTGCACATCCAAATCGAAAAATGACAGGGGTGGGTATCAAGGCCAGGATCCCTGTTGCAGCACAAACTTTTGCTCCACATGCACCGAGCTGCGGTGTGCCGACACATTTGGCCAACGATCCCTCTGCACCAGAAACGTTTTGTTGGAAGGATCAAGGAGCGGAGGTTACGGTGTCTGGAAAGTATCTCAGACTGGTGCGTCTAGTGTCCTGAACCTTAAATCATGTAAAAGAAACAAAGCAATTATAAAAAAAACTGTGGCATCGTCATTTCAAAGGCCATTTGTTTATGCCGATCATTTCATATTAACGTGAAACATTCATAGGCTAGGTTTTCAGATGAAGGGAAGACTCAAAAAGTGTAAGTGTGAATTTCCCCGCTAAATTTTGCAGGGAAAATGATGTCACATGACTTCGTGTCACGTGACCTATAGACCAACATGCGGCTCTGACGTCACGCTTCTGCGGTGGCGCTGTTGTTGCCACGACAGATGCGCAGAACATTCACCTCACGCGAATCTGGCTTCTGCGCTCGCGCAGTGCCCACACCTGCTATGGGCAAACGCGGGCTTGTTTGTGAACAGTGTGGCTGTCTATACACAAATCCAGTTTGCCCGCTAGATTTAGCAAGAAACTGATGTCATGTGACGTTGCCTCTTATCACCTTTTTATTCTACGTGAAGCAAGCTGGTCTTTATCACTTATTGCAGTTTGTTGCTCGTCATGTATAGAGTAGAATGTTCTCGAAGGTTACGAACATACGCTAACAACCTCGAATGTACCATCACTGTGCATTAATAGAACCACGTCACACACAGCGGCATTCCATTTGCCGATCACCGACTGCACTTCTCAGCCTTGCTGCTTTAAGTTACTTTTCTTTGTAGGACACAAATTCACCCAATAAACAGTTTCTTCGCTGGATTGTCCCCATCACTTTGTGCGTGCCATTGCCCCCGCGTGTCAGCACGCAGAGGTAACAACACAAGCAAGAGCCAGTGTCAACATTCTCGTCAATGAATCAAACAAGAAATATAACCCCCCAAGAATATTTGCAAAAAACTTGAAAAAAAGAAAAAAAACAAATAAATATAAGTCGCACCTTGTATAAAACAAAATGACGAAAATTAGAAAAGAGAAAAAGAAAACACTTACATACTTTGAAAAGTATATAGAAGTTAAAAAGAAGTATTATGTGCAACATCTGCCTTAGAATCATGTGGTACGCTCAAACAAACGCATAATTCCAGACCACTCACCTGTAGCGCGTGTATCTTTTCCCGGACATAGTTCCGTAGCTTGAGCATGTTGGACGCGACGCTGCGATTCACGCCGCCCAGCTCCCTGATGTTCTTGACGTCCAGCTCCATGCTCCTGCGCGACGACCGGCAAACGTCCCAAAAGGGCCAAGGGCTCCGGTGCAAAGCCCGAAACGCGTCCCCGACCGGCGTGTTTGGCACACCCTCAAAAGCGGTCCCTCGATTTCCGCCCAACGACGTCGAAAAAGTGTTGAGTCGTCACCAGCCACGTCACAGCAGCGGCAACGGACACGGCAGGTGCCGGTTCCGCTACGGGTCGCATTCCAGACCGACGGTTTGCGGAAGTTCCGGCAGCCGGGAGTCGGAACGCCGCGACGACGGCGACACTTGTGTTCTCTCATACTTTTTTTTCTAAACTTTTACACCCAACTGCCAGGAACGCGACACCCGACGGAATGACACTGCGGCTTTTGCATGGCTTTTGTGAAATCATTTGTTGCCACTTGGGGACCGCTTTCGATATGTCGGTGGAACGGGACGCTAAAGAGAACGGTCGGAGACGCGTCCCAGACGCGTTCGGCTACTTAACCTCGGCTCCAGCTTGGACTCGGCCCCGAGTTGAAGAACGGCTTAGGAAACCAGAAACGAGCAAAGGACCGGGGACTGATTTTGATGGGGGATGTTGCGAACCTGCCGAGAGGTCCGTGTTCGACCGGGTTGCACTTTTCCAACCTTTAACGCGAGGTTTGTACACAAAAGTTTGAATGAAGTTCGACTTCTTTTGTGCACGGGGAAAATCGAAAATAGGCTGGCTGGTGACACGGCCCTCAGTGCATGCTTGCGTGGTTGGCGGGCATCACGAATGCGAAGTGAAAAAGGTATGGCAAATTGCTAGGCAATTGTGTTGCATACGTCAAACGTTCTAGCATCGCGAGCGTTTATATCGTCGTTTAGCAGCACATATAGCCTGTTCAGCCGGACGCCTACGTTCACGGCGATCTTCGTCGGATAATTTAGTGTGTGACATGTGTACACTTGAAATGATAAACCTGGTGATCTTCCAGAGCCTTCTAACCCACTCCTTTCCCACCTCGCCGTCTCGCCTACTAGTCCTCCTCACTCCACCCCTGGTCAAGTGACATACCCCATTAACTGATCAATGTAGAGCCTTTCTGCAGCCACGCTTTTAACCGGGCATCCGTTTTGGGCTTCACGAAATGCCAAACACTTAGTCAAAGAATGTTTTACATTAAAAAGCAAAAAGAAAGGCCATCTTCAAGAATGACTTATTTTACTTTAGTACTTGACATTAGCATGTATAAACTGTCTGGACACGCATAGACCATCCACCCGTTTAATTTGTGTTTTTTTACGCTGTTCCAGCGTCCCAACCTACTATTGATAGCCGAAGTTTTGCATCAGTGGCTCTCCCTCAATACCTCAACCAGAGGAGGACCAAAAGGGCGTGGTACCTCAAGAACTCCCTGGACTTGGAAAGGATTGCCGGACCATCCCCCCCAGCTTTGAAAAGCGCTCGCAGGCGGTGAACTTGAAAGTTGCGCAGGCCGACGATGGTGGCCTGCAGCTTCCGAAGCATGGCTGCATGCCTGTCCTCTGTCCCTGAACAAAGAAAACATAGCTACATGAAGCACAAAGACTGACATAAGCAGCTCCATCTTCGAGGGAGACAGACTTTTCAAGACTAGGAAGTAGAGACTTCGAAATGTCGTACTCAGTGTCCCACGGCAGATCACGTTTATGTGTTTTTTTTGTCTAAACATATACCTGGCCCCATCATTTGCCGGGATTTTCCACAGATCATAATGACTGGCTTACCACAGACGTTTGAATGGGAAGCTTGATGCGCAGAAAGTTTTAACGGAAGTATTTGGGAGAGTATGAGAGATACAAAAAGCAAATGTGACACCTGCTACACAGTAATAGTAAGTATAAAAAAAAACTTGGCAGCGACCTATATCCCCAAAGTACTATAATGCATGAAATGCAGTATTTGAGGAGCGATCGTTTAAATTATTTACAAGACACTAAACCGTCATTTAGGGGAATGAAGAACCCATATATTGATCAGTTCCCCGATACATTAAGCGGGGAAATTAAATTGGTGTATAGTTCTCGCGACGTTAGGTCACATGAAATCAAATCTCCTGCTAAATTTAGCGGGGAAAGTAAATTGCTGTATAGGTCAAGAAACATTATTTTACCACTAAATTTAGCAAAGAAACTGGATTGCTGTTTAGGTCACATGACATCAGGTCATGTGATATCAATTCTTCCACTAAATTTAGTGGGGAAACTGAATTGGTGGATATAGACCACGCAATGTCAGGTCACGTGACATCAGTTGACTTCACATGACTTGAACACTACCTTCGTTTCCCCATTAACTTTAGCAGGAAACGCAGGGACGGACGGAAATAATTCCTGGATTGGAGGTTCCGTTTTAAAAATCACTTCGTGCTTTAAAAATCATGTGTTTAAACTGCACTGTCTCTAGCTACCAGCTTCGAATCAGAGCAACACAAAGTCAGCAGACGAGAACCTAGTATCCAAGCCAAGGCCAGGAGGTTCCACGACTTACTGGTCAACATCGTAGAGTCAAAGACGTTCTTGTCGACCCTGGATCGAGGTGAATCGTCCTGGTGCCTGAAAGAAGGATTAATGTTAGTTGCAGCGGCGTCAAAGTAAACATTTTAGGTCCCAATCCATTGCCTACAAATAAGGCCTGCTTCAGATGTGATCATTTTCCCAGTGTCTTGATATTGCAACATTCAGCAACTGCAAGAACTCAAATTGGTACATTTTACCGTCACCATTGTCCAAATTCAGACTATTCAGACACAGAACTATGCATTAATAGCATGTGTTAATATCTTAACTCATTGCATAACCCGGGGAAAGGTTTATTTTTAGGGTATGGACAAAACATTTTTATTTGAACTGAATTGCACTGATGTCGCATCATCCATTTCGCACCACAACTGAGGAGAGAGAGGGGAAAGCTGCTCTTGTATGAATTTTGGGTGACAGGATAATCTTCTATAATCTTCTAGAGGGAGAATAGCGACTTCTCAGCAAGTCTGGAACACACAAAGATGAGTCCCGGTGCAAAGGGAGTTCCTCCTTCTCCTCTTCTCTTGTGGTTGCGGGAGAGCAGACGGCATGAAGTCAGGTGTGAGGCATGTATAGCTAATTATGATACATCAAAATGTAGCCAATAATCTGCTCTTTAAAATACACAAAAAAAAGGTTTACACTAATGCCTGAAAAGAGTTTGCAAATTTAAAAGTGTAACTTGGAATTTGTGCAAAAATAAGGACAAAAAGTTTAAACATTTTTAGCTGTATCAAATTATACGATTTTAAGAAATTCTAAACATCCAAATTGTTCCCCATACACAGATTACCATTATCACTTCTAATAATAATAATAATAATAATAATTTTTATATGCATTTTTTTCCAGTATCCACTTTGCAGTGTGCAAGGCTTGGCAGAAAGGTTGGGACCCTTACACAGGTGTGCCTACTTAGTCCTCCGCTGCAAGTTAGAGAGCCCTAGTTGATACTGTGTTTTTTGGTCCGTCGGCAAGCATGCTTTCGTGGTGTCAAGCCACTCAGAGATTTTGTAGCGTGCAGAGGTGCATGTGCTCCAGTAAGATGTTTGTTTTTTAATAACTTCTCCTCCGCTGGTGTTTTTATGGCTTGCAGCCCACATAAAAAGTGGGCCCCGGCTCAGGACATCCTAGAAAGCTAAAACAATGCCCTCCAATCAGCACCTGTCGATATTCCGTGCCTCGAAGATGAAACATTGTATAGGAGCTCAAATCTAATGATCCAACATCACCCACAGTCCTTACTGCTGCTGTCATTCAAAGAACAAGCAGCAAAAGCAGCTAAATCATGCGATTGGGGCTATCTTTGAAGCAGTCCCTAATGACAGCAAGATGCCATGTTTGACAAGTGTCACCATTGCGCCGAGATTGATTTTCTATAGCTCACCAGCTTGGGAGAAAATGCAAAACGAAATCGAAACCGAAGTTGCAGTTTTTCAGTTAACCACGAGATGACGCAATGTGTTCCTGAGCGTCAAATTTGAATTTTGGCGGCACGTGGAATCTATCGATCGCGGATGACTGGTGGCCAATGGGTGCAGCACGGAGGGTTATGCGGCATTCAGAATGCTAGCTGAACAATGTAGTCTCGAAAATGATCCATTTCAAACCAGAGCCAAGTTAAACCCCGTGTTTAGTTGTGTTCACCACCACCACGGGGGACTACGCGAAAATACTGCATTCTTCACTGGCCATTGCTGCTTTAAATATAGTTGTAGCTGCTCTCCCATTCTGAGCCGGACTCGATCCCAGCAATAGACTCTTCATAAAACTCTGTCAAGCAACATTGGCGGTCACCATTTCTTCGGCCCGAAACTTCTGATTGAATCCGAATCCTCGCCAAAAGTTGATACAACACTTGTTCTCAATACAAGCGAAGCCGAGCCGTGCTCATGCTGAGCGCCAACACAGCCCTCATGACTAATATATGCTCAGAGCGCTTGCTCTAGTGACGGCATATTAGCGCAATTGGTACAGCAGCCCCTAGGTGGCACGACCTTTTCGAAAAGGATCTATTCGTGTGGCAGCACGAGAATCTAGGGAACAACTCGTTGGCGACCTCAAAATTGCTGGGAAAATCGCTCCATCTGAAGCAGGCCTATGAAGTATAACTCGTGTAGCAGCTCTGGCACCTCTTCCTCCACACCTCACGATATAGGTAACAGCTTTTTGAGCGCTTCTGCTTCTCTTTTATATCCTGCATTTATTAAGTGGCAGGCGTACGCTCGTTGATTGTCTACAAAGACATTTCAGGCAAGCTCAGATTTGAAATGCACACTGCACCGAGTCTGATCCTGGGCGATGACGTCGACTTGGAAGTCTTCTGTGTGGCACGAAAGAAATGCTACCAGATTTAGAAGCGTGTGGTAGGCATACGGGCTTACCTTGCCTGAGACTCAGCAGGAGTTCTCATCAAGCCGTAGGAAAGTAGCGGCCAATCTCTGACGTCCACGGGCGAGTAGCTGATTTCGCTGGATCCCCTCGTAATCAGGAAATACACGAGTCCAAGGAAAGCCACGAGGACAACGGCCATCCCAAATTTCCTGCACTGGCTGCGTTTCATGGTGGCAGCGAGGAAGCCCTGTGAACCAAAAGACAGGATTTCATCGGAGTGAGAGCATATTTATTCTATTTAATAATTTATCTTATATTGAAATACTGCAGCCCCGCCGAGGCTATTTAGAGAGTGGGGAAAAAAATTATACAATATACAAAACAATTTGTAATAACATTGTGTATACTTTTAAAACAGCAGGAAGTTACCGTAAAATTCTAAGCAAGTGTTCACTTGAAATTGAGAGATAATAGTGTAAAACTGGGTGATGGGGGCCTTTTTAGGTCAACAATACGTAAAGAAACATCCCTTGTGTATCATCTGAATGCTACAAAATTGGGGGGTGGCGGCGCTTATTGTGGAATAGGCGGGTGCTCGGTATTTTAAGGTAGTCAGCGCCAATAGGTGTCTGATGTCTCTGCTGTAGATGAGAAATTTAGCCAGTGCAGTACTTCCGCTAACCCGGAGTCTTTGACACGCATCACGCAATCGTGATACCCAACTGCACATCAGTACGATGCTCATCCATATCGAAACAAGAAAGGGTGGAGACTGAAATCAGGATCCCTGGATTCTGCAGCGCAAGCTTTCACTTACACCAACAAGGTCAAACAATATACAAGAATAAATGATACAAGCGATAAATGCAAAACATAATCAACAGCAGTGGCGTACCAACTTGTTTTTGAGTGGGGGGGTAAACCAGACCCCCCCCCCCCCCCAGGGCCGGGGGGGCGGTGCCCTTAAGGTGACCACCCGTCCCGCGACTCGCGGGACTGTCCCGCATTGAGGGCTCGTGTCCCGCGTCCCGCAAGAAATACCAAAATCTTTAAAATGTCCCACATTTCACACTGTCGTAGCATTCGACTACGCAAATTCCGGCGCTTCTGAAGAGCGGGCCACGGGGTAGCGCGGAGGTCGCTGGTGAACGTGTGAATCTCGGTTTTATGCCATTTTCTATACAAGCACTGCGTGCAGTGACCGTCGTTCTTACAGGAGTATGACGGGCATGTGCGTTTGTGCCTCGACCCTTGATAGCAAAATATTGCAAGCGACAATTGCTAGCTGAAAGTTGAAAAATAAACTATTGTAGTTATTTGCAAATCATACTGTGTCGTGCGAAATGGTTGTCATGGAAAGCGTTTTTTTGTGAAGACGGCCACACAAGGAAAAAAACCTGCAACTCACAAGGGGACGTAAAAACCGCAACATAAGGTTCTAAATTTGTGTAAGAGCATGTTAGTGTAAACATCGACAGGAAACAATAAGTCGAAAAATAATTACTGTTTCTCATTTCCCTTTCATGTATTGGGGTCTGCTGCAGTCGATTTACATGTTTTCAACTTAGGCACTCATAATAAAATATTTACCATAACAATTATACAAACAATATATCACTGCAATTGAAAATTATTTTAGCTTAATTTCCGCCGCACAATCTTCAGGAGTATAATATGCTTTCGGACTGCACAGGAGATCGGGGTGTGCGTGATGGCGAATTTTTTTAATACCTATTCGTGAGTCGTGAAAATACCGTCCTCCTCTCCTTTCCTCTCCTCTTCTCCTCTCCTCTTCTCTCTCCCCTCCCCTCCCTCCCTCCCTCCCTCCCTCCCTCCCTCCCTCCCTCCCCCCCCCCCCCCCCCCCCCCCCCAGGTCAGAGTGTCCCACATTTCGCCTGCAAGAAGGTGGTCACCCTAGGTGCCCTTGGTATCCCATGGGCGCTACCGTACAGTGTTTGCCCTGCCCATTGGTGGCTGTTTCAGGGGGGCAAAACCCATGCCTTGCCCCCCCCACTCTGAGAACTGGGGGGGCAAGTGCCCCCTTGCCCCCCCGGTTGGCACGCCCATGATCAACACTTAACAATGCCAGAGAAACCTTCATGCTATGATAGTGAACGGACATTACAGGGCCAAATGTTCTAAATTTCTATGGTTCGAGGGAAAAAGAGCCGTATTTAAGCAAATCTTTACTTGTGTGAGAAGGTGAAACATTTAGGTAACGGTAGCTGCCCCAGGACAATGCGCTTACACGATTTAAATATGTATTTAATTATGCGAAACGTGATGAGCAAACTGTACAGAAATTTTGGGTGTCTGGTGCTATGTTGTGCAGATAGTGGGGTAAGGTTTAAAGCAGAAAGATTAGAAAAAGGATGGTATTTTGTACAAACGGCAAGGGGGAGAGGGGGGGAGGACTCTAATTAATTGGTAGATGATTAACTGAGCAGACGGCATAATAACAGTATCTTTATGTGTCTGTTGCCCATAATCACAATATTGCCGCAAGCACAGCAGAGTCCCAGCTGAGCCGGTAGCACACTTTCCTCTTACATGAAGGGCCAGGGTTGAATTCCTAGTAATGGTCACTATTTTTACACTTGCTCACGGAAGGCTCCGACTTGATCGAGACAGCATATAGCGCTTGCTAGTGCAAAACGATGCCAATGTTGAGGGTACCTAACAGGAAGTCTATGCGGCTGTATTTAGTCAGTCTGTATTTCCACTTTGTGTGAAGGCACAATTAAACTTTATTCTCAGTCTTTACAGCATTGTGCATGTATTTTCTTGCAGTTTCCATCTCTCTTCTTTGCTAAGTGGAAGGCAACGATTGATGTGACATTCTTGTACCATTTTTATGTTAGTTATCTATCCCCCTGTTCCCCAAAAGGAAGTCATAAAATTACAGCAGTAATTTTTCTTATACGATTGCATCCTCACTTCTAAGTAACTGTTTTGGGGAGGTTCGTGAATGTTGTGCTGCTTTGAACGCGACTCCCCAGGAACTCTGCTGCGCCAATAATGGTTTCCAATAACAAAAGAATGTGTTCAGGAATACCCATATCCAACACAAACAATCTCTAGAACTGTGATTGTCTCAATACCACATATTGCTCAAAGTATGATTTCCAACCAAGACTCAATGCAGTGTCACCACTGAAAATGTTTCTGTACAGTGAAACGGTTGAAGCTGGTGATATCACTTAAATGCTATTCCTCACGAACAAAAATTACTGGAGGTCCGATAAAACTCACCACCTGTCATCAACACGATTTCTGCCATCCGTTTCCTACAAGCCACACATTTCACCTGCCCCCACTTTAAGTTTACAACTGCAATGCTCAGTGAGAAACTGTCTGGAAATTATCACGACTTGCCCAAAATAATAGCCCGATGATTTCGTCTGGCTCGCATAAAGACTGCATTAAAGTTTCAAAACTGTTTTTGCCAGGTTCTTGGCAAAGAAGAAACATTGAACAGTTCTATGCCATGATGTCAGAAAGTTTTACGTAGGACACGCATCAAAACCGCAGCAATTGGCGATCGTCACAGCGTTTCACAAGACACCCCAATTGATCTGAAGTATGAATTTTCTCGGGATTGTGGGTAACTTTTTCCAACTCGTTTCCGAACCTAAAACACTTCCAGCACACAACCGTAGCAAAACAGTCAAACAGCAAATTAGACGTAGGTGTTACATCAAGGTCCTCCGTTGAAATCACTACTGGTTCATGCTAGCGAAAAAAAAATGTAAATACCATGTGGGGCTACCCTACTTTATTTAACATCTATTTCACTCCACTTATATGCCAAGACATGTTTCCACCCTTCATTATGGGACACGCGGGGAGAAGGAACCTGGGCCAAACCGTCGCATACATTCTCAAATAATTGTATGTTTAAAATGAATACCCACGGACGACAACCAACTAGTATTCGAGGTCCTGACAAAGCAAATCGGAAATAGTGAAAGCACCTACAAAAAGAATACTGCAGTGGGCCATTCTGGAAATATACAGCGCCTCCTCTAGTCTTTTTGATGCACTACAGCGACCTGATGTATGGTGCAGGAAGTTCAGCAATTTATGATTTCAGAACGCAAAGAAAGCAGGATGATAACAAAGCTGGGTATGTGTCCGCTTTGTGGTGTGTTTGCTCAATTTTCTTCATGTTCGGAGTTTGCAGTGGTAATAGAGGAGGAACCGAGCCGTTTCCAGGAAGTGCAAGTACAAGCTGGCCTGAGCGTATGTCGCGATGGTTCCACAATTTTCTGCGCCACGCGGTGCAAGGCAGGATTGATGAGAAGCCTCGATGAACTTTCCGGAAAGGTCTACGGGCTGCTGTTGTCCGTCATTTTTGACCTGTTGTCCGTCATTTTGTTTTTTCTCGTGTCAGGGTTTACATTACTATGTGTCCTAACCAGCTCGCCACCATAATTTCTCTCCTTAAAATTCTTCTGCCGGAAGCAGGTTTCAATTCCAAGTGAATAAACGACGATCAATATTGACATCATGTATCGTTCTGTTAAGAACGACAAATAAAGCAATCCGTACACCTGGATGGGATCAGATCAACTGACCTCGTCGTCGTCTTTACTCGTTTTTTCCTCGTGCATCGTCTATATTGATACAAGGCTGAAAAGATGTAATTATCCGAGCTTCAATGAGCAGCCTCGAACCCGCCAACTGGATCCCCAGTTGGTACGTTATGATTCCAGGTGGTTGAAATTAATCCTCAGTTCACCGCTGCCCTTTGTTCACTTGGCACATAACACTCTGCAAATCCGACAATTTTTTCTAGCTTTAATTTGTTACCATTCTTGTTTTTGGTGACATACTAAAAGCAAAAAGAAAAGGTAGCAGTTGAATTCTAGTCATCCAGGGCAATCAATCTAGAGTCGGACTCTAGACTTCCCTGTGTTCAGTCAATCATGCGCTGGAGACTAATACAACGCATTGTAACGATCGTAAAAAAAAAAAGAAAGAAAGGCGCCGGTTTACGAATGCGACGAGCAACGTCCGCTTGCAGTGGAAACTGTCGGCTGGATTTCCCGGAACACATCACTATCGCAGGTGACTTTTTTTTTTTTTTTTCTCTCTCTTTTTTAATTGTTTCCCCACTTCGCGACGAAGTTTATTAAGGTGATAGCGGCGACGACGCCAAATATCGTGCGTGAAACATTCGCGGCTACCAAGACTTCCCAATGAAAAGCCCTCCGCGTGTGAAATCGAAAAAATAAACAGTACGCGGAAGACGCATGCTGCAGGACTATTCTAGGATCGCCAAACGTCCCAAACGTGGACCGAACCTGAAAGAGGTACGGCTGTGACCTATTGCGACCTACATGTACGAGAATGTAGCTAAGTGTGCAGGCGAGCTGGTGCAAGTTCATCAGTACACTGCCAAGACAGAAAGCAAAAGCAATTGTATAACAAAACATAAGTACAACAGAAAAAAAAAAAAGTTAAACCGCAACCGTAAAACCGCAACTGAACGGAGTCGTTTTTCATGATATCAAGTTTGTTTACGGTCGAATCGCGGTACGATCACAAATGTCGCGAGCATAGCTACTGGACAGCACGCAAACAGATCGCTACGTTTGGTCAGTTTTTAAAAGGTTACTTCGGTTCTTAGATTTACGCAAGGAACGGGTAGTTTCCTTTACCTCGGAGACACGGTTGGAGGGGCCGTAAGCACCTTTCTTCGAAAACGACATCCCTCCCGGCTGGGATACGTCGCCGAAGCGTGCGACTGGTCGCAGTCACTCGTGCGTCCGGGTTGTCAGGCTCGGCGTGCACGGAGCCACCGCCACCGATGTTGGACGCAGTTAATATCCATTCAGCAAACGTACAGGTGTTCCGGTAGGTCGGCTCACGCGCTACCCTTGAACAACAGGATTTTCGCCACCGCCGATTGCCGTGGAAAGCCTTCGCTCAACAGCTTGACAGGTCTTGGCCTGGCTTGCGCTTGGCTGTTTGGTTGGCTTGGTCCTTCGGTTTTTAGTCGGAAGTTTCGATTCGTCTGCTACCTGCGTGGGCTCGCTCAGACTCGCTCCGGCTCGCTCCCTTTTAAAACTTTTGAAGCTTTAATCTCGCTCCAAAGGTGTTGGAACTATTCCGGAGTTGGAGGAGGGGGGGTGACGCAACGGCGACTTGATCAACTCAGTTGGCAAACTCCCACGGAGAGCGTGATCCCTTCTAATATACGCGCTGACACACGTCAGTTTCGGCGTATAACCCCTAGATTCGGAAGTGCTGTTTCAAGCGACATCCTTCTTGCCCGGTGCGGCCGTGTTTTGAACCGCTGTTGCATGAAGCGCCGCAGCGAAAAAGAAGGTTGGCGCTTCGAACAGCGCTAGCCTGTTGACGGGTACGAGAAGGTCGTGCAGGGGCGGATCCAAGGGGGGCGAGACGGAGGCGGCCGCCCCCCCCCCCCCCCCCCCCCCTAAACAAAGTCGACCCCCCCCCTCCCCCCTTTTCGGAGGGCAATTTGACATGAGTGGACACACCGGTGACATGAAAGAATGGAAGAATAGTATCCTTCCAAATTTTCCCGCCCCCCCCCCCCCCCCCCAAACAAAAAAAAAAAAAAAAAAAAACGGAGTTCTGGATCCGCTCCTGTCTCCGTGGGAGTTTGCCAACTGATTTGATCAAGTAACGTTGGGGTGACGAGCCAACACCTCCTAGAAGACAAGGCCGTAGCGCTCTTCTCGTGATGTCGCAAAGGAAGGCCATCGGGGGCGCGCGTCGAAGCGAAGGCAACGCGCGTAGATCGACCGTCGTAACGCGTTTTTAGTCACATACGCGTGTCATATTAGCAAAAATGAAAGCTGCACATAGCAACCGGTATAGAAAACATTTTATTACACGAGCAAAATATTACACCGCTAAATAATCGGTACGAAATGGCACGAGGTATGCGTATAAAACGTCCATGGAAAAATGTGATTGTTTTAAGTCGAAAACATTGAGTCATGCAATTATTGCTGTAGGAATGCATATTTTATACAGAAATACTCCGACAAAATGCGAGACACGCAGTGATTTGGAAACAGCAAAACTGAACAGTTAAAAATCAGGTAGGCGTAGTCAACGCGGACACGGCAAGTGTTTCTCACGATCATGTAAGCGACGTTATCGCGTGCAGTCACTGAATTCTTGCATCATACCCCGGCCACATGACAAAATTAATGTAATTTCGATCAAATTACATTATGGGGTCGACAAATCCGCTTGCGGCGCTCGTATACTCACTCAAGACCGCGAGCTGATTAAATCCTATATGACTGATGAAAATATATTAACTTTTCCCGTGTGGCAGGGGTACTAAACATACTACTTTACTGATTTACCTCTCCCTATGAGCTCAAGCTGTCTTAGAACAAAACATAACTTATTTTGTATATAACAATACTATTACCTTAATAGTTAAGATTCTAGTATAAACGCGGTAAAGGCAATACAATAACCTTAGTATAAATAAACACAGAACCACAAACAACGCACTTTCAATAATCACACAAACTTGTTTTTCACCTTCCAGTGAAAACCAGATTACCGCGCATATTTACAAATGTCGACGCAACTGCATGCGAATAACGACAAAGAACAAAATTGCAATCTATCATGCGATTAAAAAAAAACGATTGCAGCATTTTACTTGCGTCCTACATGACCAAGAAAGCCCGTAAATAAGTTGTTCCTCACCTGTCGATCGTATCCATACGTCCCACAATATCCGTGACGAACACATTTGAACACGAACTCCAAGAAGCCTCTCTCTGTCGAGAGAGAGGTCTATCGATTAATCGACCAGAGTCTTCGTTGGCTAGTTGTCACACGTCACTCAAACCGTAGCAGGACTTGTTTCACGAATTCACGTAAATGCCGTAGTATCAAGCGAACACAAAAAAAAATTACACCATCTCCCCGAGGGGAACCATGGGGTGATGCGGAGCATCGTTCCATCACACTTCATCGGAAGAACGAAGTGAAGTGGAGTCAACAGCGGTGAACTGAACGCGCGCAGAAATTGGTTTGCTCTTTATGTTTATACAGCCTTGATGGAGATGCGCCTCAACGGGTAATCGGTCTCTTAGCTGTAGATGAGAAATTTAGCCAGTGCAGTACAACCGCTAACCTGGGATTTTTAACGTGCATCACGCAGTAGTGATCACACGAAACGCGTGCCGGTACGAAACTCATCCAGATCGAAACGGGCGGGGGCGGCGGGGACTCGAACCCAGGAGGTTCCCAGCGCAAGCTTTCGCTCCACGCTCCAAGCCAACGTTACTAAAACACTCAGTTGGGAAACTCGCCGTCGAAACCCTGGGCCGCTAACGTCCACCGAGACCGAGCTAAATGCGACAACAGCGCCACTCTTTATCATTTGTCTGTACTGTGGTCACCTTGAGCTTTTTGAAAGCCTATTTTTTGCGTAAAAACAAACGAAAAAGACTCTTTTTGTATGAAATTTATTGGAGTTTAGTACCAAAAGAGGGGCGCGTTATGTTTTTAAAATCTTTAGTTTGCAGGGTTTTGCGGCACAATAAATATTGTTTTTATACAACCATGCCTCAGCAGGCCTTTCAGGTAGCACGTCCCGCCCTAGGTGCATTTTAACTTCGGTAACTCAACGCGGCGCGTCCGCCGGGGAGACGAAGTTGGCACTCCTGGATCTTTGTAGCGTACATGTTCCTGTGATTTACGTCTTGCAGTTTACAGTGTCAATAAACTTTTCTTTAAACCCTGTAACCTCTTCCGCTGTATCTGTTCTTAAAGCCAAAATAGAAGTCACGTGCAGTTTGTCGAGTGGCCGCTGCGGGAGAAATGGTGGCGTTGTGTTCGTCATTAGCTCGGTGCTCGGAGACAGTTTGGGGCCACATGTTCAAAGCTGTCTCTATGGGAGTTTCCCAACTGAGTGTTTTCCATTTCGTCGTTTACCCTGAGACTGGGTTTTTTTTTTTTGAAGAGCAGAAGTAACAGAAAAAACAGACAGGTCTCAAAAGTAACGTTGGCGCAGCTGTTCAAGAGAGAGAGAACGCACGCGCAGCTGTTGGAGAGAGAGAGAGAAGGCACGCGCAGCGAGGAGAGTTGCGCATGCGTAGTGTGAGTGCGGACTACGACGCCGCGGGACATAGCCCGAGCAAGAGATGCTCCGCATCTAAAAAAACTACCGAGACTACGGTGATGACAGAAATACGACGGGAAACAAGTCTCAAAAGTACCGCACACGCGAGCAGCGGCGACGAAATTCTTAACGTTGTCGACCCATCTCTTGCTGGTGTGCGCTCCCTGCGACAATGACTGGATTTCTCTTCGGTTTCCTTCCCTTCTGAGATGTCTCAGCGTTCCTTTTCAGACAGTCAGCAGCTCACACACAACGTAAATTTACCAGAATCAGAGCCATGTGGCATCGGCAGCATCGGCAGCATCGCAGCCGGTCCGCTCGAAAAGTGTGGGGTGCTGCGGAACTGCACGTAGTCCCGCGGTTACGGGGATACTCATAAATATAAATTTGGTGCTCTCAACCTTGGTAGCGCGTTGTATATTACGTTTATATTATATATATAATAAATTGTACAAGACTGCGACTTTAAAACGTATATTAATGTCGGATAAACGCGCATGAACGAACACCTCCGCGCCGCTTTTCAAGGAACATTTTTTTTTCACGTCGATAGCATATTCTCACGTAGTTGCGCCATGGACTTCCTTCCTCCGCCATTGTGACGTAACCTCTCAGAGCGCTATGGCCTTGTCTTCTAGGAGGTGTTGGTCGAGCGATATTGTTCGCCCCCCTCCCCCGTATTGCTTACATTAATAATGGGGGGAGGGGAGGGGAAGGGGGGGCGCTACGGCTACCACTCGTCCTCTCTGCCCTTTCCTGTTCTGACGCCCACTGATCAGTGCTGATGCTACTGTCCTTCTCCCTCGCACTCGCTCACCTTCACTCACCCTCTCGTGGGCTCCTTTCTAAAAAAGAAGTCTGGTCGTAAACTGCGCAGACACCAGAAGCTACTCTTGCAAATAAAAAAAAAACAGCTTTGGAAGAAGAAAAAAAAAGGCAAATACATAAATATGTTTTCACGAATAACGACACTGGTTCATGCTGAAGATGAGTAATTTGGCCACTTTCATCAATCAACTAATTCATTGAGCTTTTTTTTGATAACTTTTTTATGATAGCTCTAAGGTTTTAATACCCTAGCCATCGATCTGGATTCTGGATGAGCATCGTACCGGCGTACTGTCGCGTATCACTACTGCGTGATGCACGTCACAGACCCCAGGTTAGCAGTTCTACTGCACTGGCTAAATTTCTCATCTACAGTAGGTAACAATGTATAACCGTGTAACAATGTCTTGTTACATTGTTATACAGCATATCGCCAAGTTATCACCAAAGGTCATCCTGGTGATATCCCACACCGCCTGGTGATAGTAGTTACAGAATTGCAGAGGAGAAGCAATTGTCTTAGAAAGGCGATGGGGGGGGGGGGGGGGGGGGGGGGGAGGGGGGAATCAGGGGTTAACCGAGGATTGCCGATCTAAGGTAAAGGGAAAGACTGGAAGGGGGGGGGGGGGGGGTTTATAAACTATAGATCTCTATTACACGACAGAGGTGAACGACATTTGAGCAATTGGCCAATCAGCCCCCGTCACTCCTGGGGCAGCGTGGTAGATTTGCTTCGCCGGTGACATAATACAAATTTGGCAGTTGAATTAAATTCCTTTTGG